>NC_141925.1:8224765-8527812 GCF_057802395.1 Ceratotherium simum simum
CCTTCTCTGGGGAGTCTTCCTTGATTAACTCCAATTCACACCCATCTTCCAGTTGCCCATTATTGCCTCCATCTGTCCACACACCCCCATACTCCATTGTGTGTTGGCATCTGCTGTTTCATAACTGCACTTTGTAAGCATCCTGGGAGCTGAAAATTTGTCTTTTTCATTTCTTTTGAATACCACAATACTAACCACTCTGCTAGGCAGAAATTAATTTCCTGAATGGGAATAAAACGTCAGGGCAATTGTTGGGAAAAGTGGCTAGGGAAGACTTAAGCCCATGTTGACAACCCCACATAAGTCCTCTCTTACTTTCTGAACACATAGTCTGAAAGTGGTCCCTGGTTGGCGCTTCAGCACACAGGGTGATTCAGCAAGCGCAGGTGGGTATCAGTGTGACGCTGTGGAGACAGGGAACCACTGAGAGTGAGTCGAATTTCTCCATTTCCTAGCTGTGTGACTCAGGCAATTATTTAACCTCGTTGAGCCTGTTTTTTTATTTTTAAAAATCTAAAATAGGGGTCGTAATAACTTTCTCTTTAGGGTTTTTTTGAGAATTAAATGAAATAATGTGTGGTTGAATGGTGTGGTACTTAAGAATGAAGGTTCTGGAGTCAGACTGTCTGGGTTGAAATCCTCTCCCCACCACTTACTTGCTGTGAGGCCTTAGATAAGGGACATAACCTCTCTGTGGAAGATGGATGCAGTGATGACCCCAATGTATTCAGGCCTCTTCTCTCCATGCTGTTAGCTAGTCTCTCCTTGATTGTCTCTGGGATTGGTCACGTGATTTGTTTGGCTAATGGGACAATACCAAATGTGATGCAAGCAGAGATTGAGGAGTTCTTGTCCCCCCTGGCTGCTTTGGAACACTGGTGCCACGTGAAGAAGCTCAGGCTAGCTGGCTGGATGATGAGAGGACAGATTTCCTTGTCCGCTGGCCAACAGCCTTCCAACCCCCAGACACATGAGCAACATCATCCTGATCATCTGGCCATCAGCCTAGCCACAAACCAACCAAAGTTGCATGAGAAAGATCAGCTGAGCTGGCCCAGATCAGAAAAACCCTCAATTCACTCAAAGAATCATGAGTTAAATAAATGCTTGATTTTTAAAGCCCTTATGGTCAGCGATGTTTGTTAGCAGCAAAAGATAACAGATACACTCTCCATGCCCCATTTTCTCTCATCTCAATGAATAATAACAGTACCTACTGTGTAAAGTTAAACGAGTTAGTGTGTGCACAACACTTGCAACATGTGGGGGCACTTGGTGCATAAATGTGTTATTTATCATTACATGAAGGTGCATACTGTTTGGGGTGCCTAGTAGGTATTCACGGAGTATTCATTCCCTTCTCTTAAAATGTCTTCATTGATGAATTGAACAGAAGTTCAAGTTAAATGTCAGGCTGATTTTCAACTCTTTTTAGTCTACTAAGGGAAATCCGTGGGATTTCCACCAACGACGTTTAAACGAACTTGATCTGAAAGTGTCCCTCATCTTCTGACAAGACCCTTGAATCAACCTGTTGAAGAGACACTGGTGTGATAAATGCACACCCAGCACCTTCGTCTCCCTCCCTCAGAGGCAGCTGAGTGATTTGTTTACAATCACCTTGCGCATCTGGGCAGCAGGCCTCTGAGATGAGTGGAGGGGATGTGTCAATCCTCCGCTATGTTCCTCCAGCTAAGTCGTGCTGGGAGAGTGCTCACGGTGAGCACAAGATGACGCAAGATATGTATCTTAAAATCAAAGGGAGTTGAGAGGCAGGAAGCACAGTTCTCTTTGTCTGGACACATCTTGGTATAGGCAGGCAGAAAGAATGACCACTGGAAAGCCCTGACAGATGCAAAACTACTCCTTTTCAGCCAGCACACTCGGGGAGATTTACAACACTTTTTGTTTATTTGGTGGCTGTAAAATCCATCTGTTTCTGAGATTTAGAGTCTTTGTTTTCAATTTGCCAAGTGTTTCTTTTCTCCAGTGAGGTGTAATGAAGTATCCCAAGAAAAAAAGACTCTTCATAAACCAGAGTAGTGTCCAGAAGAGGACGGAGCTCATCTTACTGCCCAGTGAAAGACAGCCTCTGATCAGACTCAGTTGGACAACTGGGAGGCAGAAGAGCCCCGAGGTCAAGAGTGTTGTCTTTGCAGTCTGCCAAACCTAGACTTGAGGGCTGGCTCTGCCCTTCACTAGTGTTATGACCTTGGGCTCATTATTTAATGACTGTCAGCCTTGATCTCCACATTTGGAGAGTGGGAAGGCAGTAATTCCAACCAACTGGGATGTTATGCAGATTAAATAAGATAATAAATGAAGAGTGTTTAGCACAGCACCTGGCTAACAGTTAGTGCTCAAAAAATGACAGATTATATTACTATTATATTAAACAATTATTTCATGCCTGTTGTGTACCAGCACTGTGTTAGACATTGAGGGATATAAAAAAAGAAATAAGTCATAACCTTCGTCCTAGAGCAGGGAGTTGGCAAACTTTTTCTGTGAAAGGCCTAAGTAGTAAATATTTTAGGCTCTGTGGGCCAGAGGGTGTCTGTTACAAATGCCCAGCTCTGCCATTGTAGCAGAAAAGCAGCCATAGACAGCAACAAATGGGTGTGTCTATGTGCCAATAAAACTTTATTTATAAAAAAGAATGGTGGGCTGGATTTAGCCCGTGGGCTGTAGTTTGCCAACCTCTGTCCCGGAAAATTGCACAGTTAGGAGTGTCTTTTGGCTACAAAGAACAGAAAACTCGACTTATATGAATTCTTGAGGTAGGCAGCTACTGGTGGTTCAGTGGTCCGAAGCTCAGAAATACCAACCAGAATATTTATGATTCTCTTCGTCTTTCCTTCATGCTTGTCAACCACATCACATCCACATTGAAGATAGGAAGAAGGGGAGAAGAGGAAGTGTTAGCTGAGATATTTCCTTTTATTAGAAGAGCAAAGACTCTCCCAAGATCTTGCTGCAGATTTCTGTTACGTCTCACTGCTGGACTATGTCACACCCTAGCTGCGATGGAGGCTGGGGAGGTGAATATTTGTCACCTCTGTCATTTATAGTGGAGGTAGGCAGGAAAAAGAGGGAGTGAGAATGAGTGTTAGGTCAGTCAGTGAAACTGTCTGTTACATCATTGAGAGAGAAACACACATAGAATTACAATACAGGCTGCTTCATGATTTCACAGACACACACATCAAAACAAAGGATGTAATGGGAACTGAGAAGGGAGAACCTAATTCCTTGTTAGTTCAGGATATCGTAATTGTATACTCATTAATAAGGCTATTTGAACAAGGAAATGTAGGTGTCTAAATGGATACTGAAGCATTTAATGAGCAAAATGAATTATAGCGAGAAGAGTATTGTGTTAGATCAATTGTTTATTGTGCAAAATATGCACTGCCTCCCACCTCCATGGGAAGAATATGTTCACTGGACCCATTCATGTTGAATTTGGCCATGTAGCTTGCTTGGCATCGTGATGGGCAATGGGCACTTTTCTGCTCCTTGGCTATGAGCTCAGCCATATGACTTGGTCGATGAGATGGTAGCAGTTATGATACAAGCAGAGAGGCTTGAAATGTGTTTGCGAGGTTGGGCTCATCCTCTCACACCTCTGCCATCACCGCGAGAGGAGCTTCCCCTTGGTAGCTGTTGGCCCCTTAGCCTGGGCTCAGAATGAACATACCTGGAGGAGACCTGAGCCAGACCTGCAGTGAGCTGCTCAGCTGAGCTTAGTAAAATCCTGCTCTACCTACAGATACATGAGCAAGAATAAATGATTATTATTCTAAACCACTGAGTTTTGGGGTGATTTGTTATACAGCAATACCTAACTGATATAACTGTATGGATTCCAAACCCACTAATTCAGAACTTGTGTTGGCATGGATTGGTTGTTCATTCACCATATTTTTTGGCTGGGCACCTGACATTCTAGACCCTTGGCTAAATTTCAGGGTTATTCAGATGAGTAAGATATGGTAGATTCCAACACAGTGCAGTATGTTTAAAAATATAAGTGGGAATAAAGTATAGATCTCTAAGAAAGGCGAGAGGATTATTAACTCTGTGGAGAAGAGGGAAAGAGCCAGCAGGTAGGGAAGGCTTCTTGGAGGAAAGGAGCATCTGAATTGCCAGTTGAAAGTTGAGTGGAAAATCACTAGGCAGATGAGAACTGGGGAGAAGCGAGAGGAAGACATCCCGAAAGAGGGATCAGTCTTATACACCAGAGGCAACAAGCCAGCTCTGGTGGTCTAGTGGTTAAGACTTGGCACTCTCACCTCCATGACCCAGGTTCATGTCCTGGTCAGGGAAACACACCACCCATCTGTGGGTTGTCACACTGTGGTGGCTGCTTGTTGCTATGATGCTGAAAGCTGTGGCACCAATATTTTAAATACCAGCAGGGTCACCCACAGCGGACAGGTTTCAGTGGAGCTTCCAGACTAAGGCAGACGAGGAAGAAGGACCTGGCCACCCACTTGCCAAAAACTGGCCGTGAAAACCCTATGAATAGCAGCAGAGCATTGTCTGACACAGCATTGGGAGATGAGAGGATGGCACAGAAATACCGGGCAGGGTTCTGCTCTGCTGTACACAGGGTCCCTAGGAATTGGGATAACAAGATGGCACTAATAAAAGCAAAGAGGTAATAAGCAAATGTAGGGGAGCCATTCACAATTCAGCATTTCCAGAAGGTGAAGGGTGAGGGACAAATTGACCAGAGAAGAATCTTTTGAGGAGGCTCTGCTATGCAATGACGAGGAACTTTTGCTTAACCATAATAATGGAGAGCACTTCTATGTTTTAATTTATTCAAATTAGTAATACTCGTAATACTACCATCTAACATTTACTGAGCGCTTACTAAGATGCTGGGCACTAGGCTGTGTACACATATTCCTTCCAATAACTCTAAGTGGTAGGTATTATTATTATTCCCATTTAACAGAAGGAGAAACTGAGGCTTAGAGAGGTAAAGTGGCTTGTCTGAGGTCATAGGGTAACTGCCAGGGTGGAGATTTCACCAAAACAGCTCAACTCTGGATTCTCCCTCCTTAACCACTGCTGTTACTGCTTCTCTGTTAAGCGATGCTGGGAGGTGGCCAAGTCACTCGGGAAATTATTGCCAAGCATATTGGAACACGTATTCCTTACGTCTACAATTTCAATACACTTTATTGACTCTCGTTACATGAAAGTCACTGTACTAGTCACTGAAGGGTTCAAGTATGAACAAAACTTGATTCTTGTCCTTAAGAAGTTTGAGTGACAAGAAAACAATGCATGATGCCAACAATTCTTATCTGTCCATGAAGGTAGCTTCCTTGAGGCAGTGGTTCTGGAACATGGCTCTGGGTCAAAGCCCCTAAGGAGGGGAGGGTTTTTTGGGTTTCGTTTTTTTAAATATAGAGCTTCCAGGTGCCACCCCAGATCAACTGGGACAGAATCTCTGGGGTGCAAGTGTTAGACCCCAACTCCCCTCTCTCCCTCCTCCTACTCTTTCTCTCTTTCCTCTTCCCAGGTGATTCTGTAGTCTCTATGAAGGCGAGTTTTCCCATAGGACATTGGCAATCCCTGTTGGTTCTCCTCAGACTCCCCAAGACACAGCATGCTTTGGGCCAGATCTCCTCCAGCTACTAGTCACGCGCGGCCAGTTGGCCACTTTCCCTGGGTGAGTGGTGCCTAGAAACTAACTATGATTCCAAGGGCTCTCCACTGAATTCTAAGAATTGCCAATCTTTACCCTGTCTTCCTGGACCAGTTCTTTGAAGGTGCCCACTCGCCGAAGCCATTGTCAAACTCACAGTGTAACATCCAGCACGATATTCTTCCCGGACTCTTTTGTGGCTCCTCCAGCCACTTTGGGTCAAAAGTGTTCACCAGAGGAGTGATAATGTCAGGATCTGCGTTGTTGTGAAATGAACAAACAGACTGAGCTGGGCTCAAACTGATGCTTACCAAGGCTCCCTGGACGAAAGAGGGAAGCGGTCTCTCTGGGTGGGGATGAGATACACTGCCTTCTGGTTGACCATCCTGGAGAGTGGGGGAAAATTATACATGCACACTTTCTCTTCAGGACTGTAGTGGATTTGAAAGTATATTATTTTTTAACACTAAAGTATTTCTGGGTTGAGTAACTTTGTAACCAATCAGTATTGTCTGAGTCCTAAGTGAGGCAAGCCAGTGCATGAAAATATTGAATCTGTATTTCCTTAAAAACAGTCTTAAATCCCATGTGATTTCAGAAAAACACTTGTCCAAAAAGTTGGAATTGAGGAGATTTTCCTATTATTTTACCAGCTTAGTGACTACTGGAACTGCAGTGGGTTGAATAGTACCCCCCTCCATACGTCCACATCCTCATCCCTGGAAACTGAGAATTTGGAAAAAGGGTTTTTGTAGATGTAACAGAGTTAAGCTTATCTTGGATTATCTGAGTGGTCCCTAAATCCAACGACAAGTGTCTTTATAAGAGTGAGGCAGGGGAAATTTGACAGACAGGAGGAGGAGGTGATGTGACCATGAGACAGAGACTGGAGTGATGCAGCCTCAAGCCCAGGAATGCTGACAGCCCCCAGAAGCTGGGAAAGGCAAAGAATGGATCCTCCCCTAGAGCCCCTGGAGGGAGTGTGGCCCTGCTGACGCTGTGATTCTGGACTTCTGGCTTCCAGAACTGTGAAAGAACAAATTGTCTACTGTTTCAAGCCACCCAGTTTGTGGTAGTTTGTTAGAGCAGCCACAAGAAACTAGCACAGGAGCTAAACTTCCTTATCCCACGTACAGACCGGAAGGGATGCCGTTTTACTGAAAAGAATATTTGGGAAAGCTTGGAGGGGACCAGGGACCCAACAGAGGTCCCCAATAATAAAAAATAAATGCTAGACCGGGAGGGCAGCGGAGCCCTTGGTGGATGGGGTGACTCCCACGTGGGGTGCAGACTCAGGAGCCTTTGTGGAATTTTCCCTTTCACAGCCACCAGCTTTCGAGCCCTGGGAGCATTCTTGCTGTTTCTCAAATAGGAATGCAAGAAAGGCAAGCCGATTTTCCCTCGATATTTACATCTACAGTTAGGCCTGATTTCCGCTGATGCAATGAAAAATCTCTTCAAGAAGCACATCTGTACTCAGTAGTGTATCTGTGGGAGGATGGTTCTAGCTCAGGTTCAAGCGTGTGGGCCTGTCAGGAAAGTTTAACAGAACTTTGCTGAATGTCTGTTCTGTTCCAGTCCCTGTACTGAGCCTTGCGGCTACTGAGATGCACACACTGTTTCCACCTTAAGGAACTCACAGCCCAGTGATGGAGACGATGATTCAGTGCACTATGGTACGTTTCGAGCACATTTGTGCACCTATGGTGTGTATGTAGCCACACTTGTGATTTTGCATGTGTGTGCTGTGCACGCACACACGCCCCTGTTAATGTAAGGCACACACCTGCCTGTCTGTGTGTGAATGTGCACATGCTTGGTGTGCAGATCGTGTGTGTTTGCTTTTGCTTACACAAGTGTGTCTGTACCCATGTGCGATTTGCGTGTGCATTTTCCAAGATGAATGTTTTGTCTGTCTTTAAAAAAGGTTTGGTAGTCTTTGCACAAAGACAAATTGATTTCCTCTTTTTTGCCATAGTCAAAGTTGGTCCCAACCAGGACTTAGCACAGTAACTATACCAGCCCATCTTCAGTTAATTTTTCATGCAGAGAATGTTGCATGAAGTAAGTGGACAAGCTAATGGGCTGTCCACTGGAATAGCCTCCCAGATAACCGCTTCCATTCCCTCCATCCCTGAGACCCTCTTTCACCTCCTGGTGTTGTCTAGAAGGATGCAGACTCACCATTTGTCATTCTCTTTGCTGGGCACCACATGGGCTCAAGCATCTGTGTCTTCAGGCTTTTTTGCTGCTAATCTCCGCTTAGGAATTGATGAGTATCCTGCCCCTGGATCCAGGAAAGTTATGTCCTTTGAGGACCCAACCCTGAGCCTGTAAGTTGTATCATGGGTTGGGAGTGAGCAGTGGGCTTTAAAGCATCCAAGCCACCCAAGGTCCTGTCCTAAACTCACTGGCAGGTCTTTGTGATGGCAAAGCCACTAAAAGGACTTGCTGTCTGACATTAGGAAAGGAAAGGCTAGCGGTGGGAAAGAAAACAATGCGGAGCAGCGCCTTGCTGGGAAACAGCACCAGACAGAAGTCTGTGCTCTAGTCTTGGCACTGCTTCCATTGCTGTGTGACCTTGAGCTAGCTACATCCCTCTCTGAGCTTTAGAGAGGTTGGGCTAATCCAGCTAAGCGTTAGAAGCACCTGACAGTACTGGTTAAAAAGAAAACTGCCTGGGCCCCTCCAGAATCAGAATCTCCAGGGATGAGGTCCAAGCACCTACATTTCTAATACGCTTTCCTTGTGATTCTTTTGCCCTCTAGAGTTTGGAAACAAATGGAGAAGTCAGCCTCTGAAGTCCCTTTCAGATACTCAGACTATTATTCTGGGAGAGAAAATACTGGCAGAAAACACATGAGATTTTCTCAAGGAAAAGAAATGAAAACCTTACATCTTTCAAGAAATGGAAAAAATAAACTGTTTGAGGAAGAACCACATCGGGCTAGCAGTATTGAGCCTGGGGCTGGGAGTCTGACCCGGAATGTTAAAGCCATGCTGGCCGGGCTCCAGGACCAAGGACGCTCCACCAGCCTCTCCATATCGATTCATCTCTCCAGCCCCTAGATCAGGGGAGCATACTGTCCCTTGAAGCATTTTGCAACTATAAATCGGAAATACTGCAGTTTAATAAAGAACTGTATTGTCCCGGTCTTGTGCAATACACTGAACTATTGTTTTCCAATTGTTGGTTTGCAGACTGGTTCACACGGGCGAGCCAGTCCATCCGCATCATTAAATGAAAATAATGATAATGACAATGACTTGAGATTCATTGAGCCTTTATCATACACTAGATGCTACGTCCAGCTTTTGACAGGAATTAACCCACTTAATCTTTGCAACAATTACTTGAGATGGGTGCTATTATTATCTGCATTTCAAAGAGGCCGTGAGAGGTTAAGTAACTTGTCCAAGGTAACACAGCATAAGGCCTCTGCTAGCCTATAAGAATCTATATCCAAATCGGAAAAAGGTACCCCCCTTTTTTTTTTTGGTGAGAAAGGTTGGCCCTGAGCTAATACCTGTGCCAAGCTTCCTCTATTTTGTATGTGGGACGCCACCACAGCATGGCTTGATGAGTGGTGTGTAGGTCTGCGCCCAGGATCTGAACCTGCAAACCCCAGGCTGCTGAAGTGGAGCATGTGAACTTAACCACTATGCCACCGGGCTGGCCCCTGGTATCCCCTTTTGAATTAGAATAAAATGCCCTTTTGGGCAGATAACAGCTCAACTGGTATACAGCTTGGCAAGTGGTTAGCATCTTTATGTAAGGAAGAAGCATCTCCTTGATCTGCATGGAGCCAACTCCAACCTGGCTTGCATAGTTAGCAAATACAATTCGGGTTTCAGCCCTGACTCACCTCCTCTTCTGTATGCATGTGTGCAGTGCACAATCTGCACAACTGCGCCAAGTAGCCCTAATACCACTAGTAAGCGGTGAGGCTGGAGTTTGACCCTAAGCTGCCTGACTCCAGAGCCTATGCTCTTGACGATAACAAAATTCAATTCTTGGTAATAGGTGAAAATAATATACACTTGTCTTTCTTTTTACAAAAGGGAGATGTATGGGAGCCTTTCAGTGCACATCAGGTAGGCATGCACGGATGAGTGTGGAGATCAGATGGAGACATTCACGGCTCAGTCACCAGGTGGCTGACCACTCAGCAGCATACCACTGGCCACCAGAGAGTTCTGGCCACTGTAGTTAAAAATTATTTTTTTCTCAACCAGATATTTTTAAGGCATATCCACAATGGACTGTTGCTTTAAAATAGGATATAAAAGAGATCCTGAGGCGTGAACTACACATCATTGAGAAGCATGATAATTCTGCAAATGAGCCTCAAGATAATCTTCATCCATTTCCACGGGCAACGTCCATCTGATCAGAATTCTTTTTTAGCACATCTGGTATTCCAAAATGAATGTTAAAAAGAGAAACTTTTATTAAGAACTCTCAAAACTCAACAGTAAAGAAACAAACAATCCAATTAGAAAATGGGCAAAAGACATGAGGAGACATTTTACTGAAAAGGGTGTACAGATGGCAAGTAAGCACGTGAGAAGATGCTTCCCATCTTTAGCTAGTAGGGAAATGCAAATTAAAGCCATAATGAGATATCATTGTACACCTATCAGAATGGCTGAAATAAAAAATATCGACAACACCAAATGCTGGTCAGGATGTGGAGAAACCATCTCACTCACACATTGCTGGGGGGAATATAAAATGGTACAGCCAATCTGGAAAATAGTTTAGTAGTTTCTTATCAACTAAACATAAACTCACCACACAATTTTGCTATTGCCTCACAGGTGATTATTTCGGATAAATGAAAATTCATGTCTATACAAAAACCTGCACACAAATGTTCATAGAAGCTGTATTTATATTAGCCCCAAACTAGAAACAACCCAAATGTCCTTCAATGAATGAATGATTAAACAAACTGTGGAACATCCATACCATGGAATACTATTCAGCAATGAAAAGGGATGAACAATTGATACAAACAACAAACTGAACTGATCTTAAGAGAATTATGCTGAGTTAAAAAAGCCAATCTCAAAATGTTACATCCTGTATGGTTCTATTTATATAACATTCTTTAAATAACAAAATTATAGAGATAGAAAAGAGATTAGGGGTTGTCTGGAGATACGGTGGGAGACAGGTGGGTGTGGCTATAGAAGAGTAGCATCAGGAAGCCTTGTGGTGGGACAGTACTGTATTTTGACTGCGGTGGTTAAACAAATCTACACATGTCATAAAATTGCATAGAAATACACATGTGTGCACACACATGCACACAAATGAGTGTATATAAAACTAGTCAAGTCCAAATAAGCTTCCTGGATTGTATCAATGCCAATTTCTGGGTTGTGCTATTGTACTAGAGTTATACAAGATTATGCATAGCAAGTTATACTATTACTGGGAGAAACTGGGTGAAGGGTACGTGGGACATCCCTGTCCATTTTTTTCCCTATTTCCTGTGAATCTATGATTATTTCAAGATATAGAGTTAAAAATATATAATTGGGAAATGTTCACACACTATTAGGCTACATGAAGTCTACAATACGATATACAAATTGTGCAAGTAATAATAATAAATAACACACTGAGAAGTAAAAACGAGAAGAGATACATTAATCACAATTGTATCTGATTCAGTTTTTTATATACTAAGAACAAATATGATCCACATCCAAAGGTGGGAAGGGCAGTCTAAACCCTTGAATCATGCCTCATTGTTTAGAAATAAGACCTGTGCTGGAGACATCCCCACACATATGCCTAAGAAAGCACACGTGAAGATGCTAATAGCTACACTGTCTATAATAGTAAAAAATGGATCTAACACATCCATCAACACCTTATTGGGTTCCACTTGATGGAATACTAGGCAGCAGTTAATGAGAATGAAGGAGAGTTTTATGCATGAGTGTGGAGAGATGCTGAAGATCTCCTTGGGTGAAACATAAGCATGACATTTTTAAGTAAACAAAAGTAATTTGCAGAATAGTAAATTCTGTATGTAATATATTTATACAAAACATTTATATAATTGTTTTTATATAAGATGAAGAGGAAAATCATACAAGTATATGTATGTGTAAATGAAGAGAAAAATGATCTGGAAAGATGTACCCCAAACTGATAGTAGAAGTTCAAGGATTAGGTCAAACATTTGCCAAGAATCAAGCCATGCACTTTACAAACATTATCACCTTGAATCCTGGCAACAACTCCAGGAATCATAGAAATCCATTTTCCAATATGGCAGCATGGAGAGGGGAAGTAACTTGCCCAAGGCTGCACATCTGAGCTGAGACTTGATCACCGTCTGCCTGATTCCCAAGCCAGTGCACATCTCTCTCCACCATGCTGCACTTGGACCTTCCTGTTGGGTCCACTGGAAATGGTCAGTCCAGGGTCTAAGAGAAAATGACTCATTGCTGGAGTCCACAGCCACCAGTAAAGCAGAGCTGGGCTGGGGAGAGAACAGCCCCACGAGAGGCTGAGTGCAAGTCCAGGCCCCCACACGTCCAAAGCCTCGCTTTCACTTTGGCCTAAGCAGGCCAAAGCTGTAATAAGTCAGGCCACTGTCTGCTCAATGAAAGCAAATGACAGCACAGAGCTGTCCCTGTCAAACCTCCTTGCCATGACCGGGACACTGATGCTAGTCCTCCTCTGCACGAGGTCTTGGAAGGGTTGCCTGGAGAGGGGGAGCCGCCGTGCGTGCATTTCCTCTCTGAAGCCTGGCTCTCCCGTGGAAGGGAAGCGCCTCAAGGGGGCAAGAGAGAATGGGGGGAGGTCAAAAAGGAGGGGAGTCTCTGCTGAGAATTTGCTGAGATCAGGTGGGTGGGAGAGGGAAGGAAACTAACACTGGCTGGGTGTCTTTCACGTTGTGGACATTAACTCATCCAGCCCTCACAGCCTTCATCCCTGTCTACAGCTGAGGAGCCAGAACATCAAAGATGTTAGAGGACTTTGCTCTTTTAAAATTTAAAGAAATTTTAGGCTTCCTCTTTTTTTATTTATTTATTTTTTAAATTTTATTTATTTTTCCCCCAAAGCCCCAGTAGATAGTTGTATGTCATAGCTGCACATCCTTCTAGTTGCTGTATGTGGGACACGGCCTCAGCATGGCCAGAGAAGCGGTGTGTCGGTGCGCGCCCGGGATCCGAACCCGGGCCGCCAGCAGCAGAGCGCGCACTTAACCGCTAAGCCACGGGGCCAGCCCTTCCTCTTTTTTTAAATTCCGAATTGCCCCTTCCCCTCAGCCCCTGGCAACCACCATTCTACTCTTTGCTTCTATGAGTTTGACTATTTTAGATTCCTCATGTAAGTGGAATCATGCAATATTCGTCCTTCTGTGACTGGCTTATTTCACTCATCATCATGTCCTCTGGGTTCATCCATGTTCAATCCTGTCATAAATGATAGGATTTCCTTCTTTTGTAAGGTTGAATAATGGTCCTTTACTCTTTTTTCTTTTTTTAATTTCAGCTTCAATATCATCTCATGTAGAAGCCTTCCCTGGTCTCCCTGCCCCTGGTCATCATAGTCTCTGTTTGCACAGTGCCTGCCCTTGGTAGCCCTTCTCCCACTCCGAATAGTAATTAAATAATTAATAGTGCAGTTAGCTATTTGATCTCCTTCTCCCCTTCTAGAATGTGAGCTTCATGAAGGCAGAGACCAAAGTTGTGTTGTTCATTTCTGAATCTCCAGTACCCAGGACAGCGCCCTGCGCATAGCAGGTGCCCCATAAACATGGATACATGGACACTAAATTAAAAATAAAATAAAGGTTTCATGGTATTACAACTATAATGAATATAATGGAATATTTGGTGACTCGGGATCTTGCTTCACTTATTCAACTACTCTTTACCTTATTGATCTCCTACAGTATATACTAGACTTTTGCCAAACACTGGGAGTACAGTGGTGACAAAACAGACATCATCCTTGTCCTCAAAGACAAAGCTCACTGTCCCGGATGGAGGGCTCCACAACCGAGCTCTGGAATCTGAGACCGTGTACCACTGCTGCACAGGGTGGGTCTGCTGGTTCCTGAGGCTGGCTCCTGGCTCCGGGTCCACTTGTAGCCTTTCTAAGGTTCCTCGAAGACTCTCAGGGAAGCCCATGTATGTTCCACCACTCTCTCCTGATACGTGATTATCAGAGCATTTCACTGCAGCCTCAAAGTCCCCTTCAGGGGAGCCTGTTTGGCAAGATGGAAAAATACTCGAGTTGAAGTCAGAAAACAATTTGGTTCCAATCTAGCCTCGCCCTCTTAGAGCTATGCGACCTTGGAGAAGTCATTTAGGCCCTCTAAACCTTACTTTCTTCATTAACAAGAAGAGGTTGATCCCTACATCATAGGGTTTTTGTGATGATTAAACAAGCTCGTTCACATTATACACCAGGCTCATCGCTGAGCTCATGGAGCCTACTCCAGAGAGCTGAGGTTACCTCCTTCTCTGTTTTCTCACTGTGCTCTCCCATTAAGGGCTCTTGTGCATTTTTGGGCCTCAGGGAGGACCTTGGGCATCCTGTTGTCCCCAGGATGGATAAGGAAACTCAACTCTAGTGAAGCTTCTGGGATTTCTGATAGAGTTCATTCCTTGATCAGCACTCACCTGGGTTTTGAGAAGCAGACAAACCCAATACGTTCACTTGGCTGCTATTCCAACCCCCCGGGAGGCTGATTTTTCCTTAAAGACAAAGCACAATTTTGACACTTGAATGTCTAAAAATGGCGTTTGTTTCTTTCCTCCCTCCCTCCCTTCCTTCTTTCTCCCTTCTCTCTTCCCTTCATTCCTTTCTTTCTCCTTCCCCCCCTCCCTCCTTTCCTTCCTTCCTTTTTCTCTTCTTTGTCGTTTTTTTCTCTCTGAGCTGGTTACAATTATTCCCTCTCTCTTATCCTCCTCCTCTTCCTCCTCCTCCTTCTCCTTCTCCTCCTCGTCCCCGTCCTCCTCTGTCTTTCCATTAGATACATTTTTCAGGGAGTCATGTGACACAATTTAATACTCTTTACAAAAAACACATCCCAAATGTGGAGCATGACCTAAATGCATTTGCTGATGCATTTTTCACTTTCTCCCCTTTCGTTCTTGAGTGTTTATAAGGAGGGAATGGATTACAGCTAAGAATAAAAAGAAAAGAATTGGAGAATATGCCTTTTCCAGACTTGTGTACAGAACCACTTACTTGGCATCTCCCCTGGGATGTCTGACAGGCGTTTCACACACAAGGAGCCCCAAACTCCACACACCTGCTCCACCCTATCCTTCCTCCAACCCCATCTTTCCAGTTGTCTGGACTCATCCTTGATTTCACTTTCTTTCACACCCCACATCCAGTCTATTAGCTAATCCTGTTGGCTCTACATTCAAAACATATCCAGAATCTAACCAATTGTCATTATTTCCGTGGCTCCCACTGTGTTCTCACTTACCATTACCCCTCACCTGGTTCCTGTAAAGCCTCCCCAGTGGTTTCCTGCTTCCTTCTTTGCTCCTCCCTTCATGGTGTATTCTCAACACAACCACCTGAGTGAACTGTTTAAAGCAAAAGTCAAATGGCATCTTTATTAATATCTTTCCTTTGCTTAAAACATTGCAACATTGCCCCAATTCACTCAGTGTAAAAACCTAATTTCTTACAACATCTGGTGTCCTGTTGTCTCTCCAGCACATTTCTCACTCTCTGCCCCTCGTTCTCCCTGCTCCAGCCACACTGGCCTCCCTGCTGGGATGTTCTTCCTCTAAAGACCACTTGGCTCACTCCTTCTCCTCCACCAAGTTGCTGTCCAAATGTCATCTATTTCCTACTACAAACTGCCTCCCTGGCCAGTGCTCTCATCCTCTCATCCTGCTGTTTCTTGTCTTGTTTCTACAGCACTTATCAACTAAATGATTTACTTACCTAGTGTGTGACTGTTGATGTCTCCACCTGCTGGAATGCAAGCTTCTCAAGGACAGAGATCTTTGTTTTGCTGGCCGATGTACATGAAGCAGTTAGGACAATGTCTGGCACATAGTAGGCACTCAATAAATATTTTTTGAATAAAAACATGCCTCACTAAGTGCAGGAGTTGGAAGACTGAAAATGCACTATTCATTCATTCATTCAGTACATATCTATGATCCCCTACTGTGTGTCAGGCACTGGTCCAGTTGCTGGGATTTTAATGGTTGGCAAAACCAGATGTGGGTCTTGCCCTCATGGAAACAAACATAACGTAATCACAGGGGAATGTAAATTGTGGTCAGTGCTATTAAGGAGAGGCCCACATGTTGGAGGTCAAGCTTTGGCTTGGTGGAGGGAGTCACAGAAAGTTTCCCTGAGGAAGTGATGCTTGAGCTGAGATCTGAGGGATGAACACACCTTCACTAGAGGATGGATGGTGGGTGGGGTGGGACAGGGAGACATTCCAGGCAGAGGGAACAGCATGTGTGAAGACTGGCATGAAGGAACATGCTGGTTGGAGGAAGAGAGAGAAAGTCAGAGTGGCTAGAGTGGGGTGAGTTGTCCAAGACGAGCCTGGACAGGTAGGCAGGATCTGAATTCTGCAGTGTCTGGAGCCATGGCCAGGAATTTGGTCTCTGTAATGGAAACAAGGGACATCACTGAAGGATTTTAAGCTGGTTGGATGAGCTGATAAGAATCGTCTGTTGCAAAGACCCTTCTGGCTGGGGTGGGGTGAAGCGATTGGGAATAGATAAAAGTGGTAGAAAACAGTCCCATTAGGAGACTTTTGGAGTTACCTCAATGAGAAATGTTGGAGGCTTGGACTGGTATAATGGTGATAGAGGTGGAGAGATGTGGATGACTATTTGAAAGATAGTTCGCAGAAGTCAAATAGTTTACTCAGTGCTCGCAAACCATGCCTGGAACCCGCTCAGCCTTCTTCGTGAAATAGGCAAAAGACAAAAGGTAACCTCAAGACTCTTGGGGAGATACTGAAGTTGGCGCATCTGGAGTTTGCAAAGGTGTGTTGCTGGAGAGCCAAGGAGGTGTGCTACCTCTGTGTCTGCCAAGGTGATTTTACTGCTCCAGTCTTCATCTGGACTACCCTCCACTCCCTCACCAGCAGGCCCAGCAGTGTAATCTCCTCTCCAGTGATATGGAAATCCCTCCTCTGCCCAGGGCACTCTCTCACGCCTTTGCATAGGCTGGAACCCCCACCTGGCATGCCCTTCCTCCACTCGGCAAACTCTTACCTTCTAAAACCCAGATTTAAAAATCAGCATCTTCATGAAGACATCTCTGATATCCCCAGCAAAGTTTCTCTTTCTCCCCTGTGTTCCTGTAAGTCTTGCTAACTGTAAAATTATTGTTACCTTCTGGTGTAATCATCTGTTGGTATGTTTGTCTGCCCCACTGGACTCTTTGGTGCTGTGGTTGGGGGCCATCCACTAATTCAGCATCCAGATCAGTGCTGTGTACAAAGTAGTCATAATGATGGTGGTACCTAAAATTTATCGTGTGCTTACTAAGTGTCAGGTGCTAAGATTTTATATGCATTACTCATTCAATCCCATAATAATCCTATGAGGTGGGTACTATCATTATTGCAATTTTACAGATAAGGAAACTGAGTCACAGAGCGGTGGGCCAGGATTCACACTCATGCACTCTTTTGTCACCCACTATTTTCAGCATTCACTAGTGGATCTTGCCCACAGCAATTATCACTATGATGCGAAAGGAATAGGCTTTTAAGCTTTGCCATTCACTCATTGTGTGACCTTAGGCGCATTACTTTACCTTTCTGCGTTCCAGGTCTTCATCCATAAAATAAGGATTTATAATAGTCTTGGTATCATCATGATGACAAATGAAAGCATTGGAAAAATGCCTGTCACACATCAGAGACTCCATTAATACAAGATCTCTCTTGGCCCCTGTCTCCTCCCCCACAGAAATGGTGAAATGGTATTCATCCAAGAGCCAAGATACTAAAAAGAACATCCTTCCGATACCAGCTGCCAGAGTGCGCAGACATTTTAAGACTTCCAGCAACACAAAGCACTCCAGAGTTGCAAGATACTGCAGGATCCTTGTCACATCTTTGACAGGACATTTGGGGCTTTCTGTCCACGCACCATAATACACATTTTCTATAGGGCACACCAATTATGCATTTGCTTGCCTCCATTAATATTCTAGGCTTCATAAGCATAAATAAAATATACATTAATTAGGAGTTTGCAATCAGAGCATCCTTTCCCTATCTTCTCCTGCCACCAGCCTTATTTCCAAAGCTGAGCATTAGGGTGTATAGTCCACAGCCATAAATTATTTAGCACCATCCATCCGGGGCAGGGGTGTGCTCCCCCGCCAGGTCGGAACATTGGGTTCAAAGAACCTTGGTGTGCAGTCACCGAGCAATAACAGCAACCAAACTCTATTGTTTTTCTTTTTTAGAAGAGATTAAAATTATTCATGAGGTGCCGCTCAGCTGAACACTTGGATCATTTCCCCCACAGCAGGGACAGATTTCCTGGCCAGAACTTGCTGCCGAAGAATTTAACATTGGTTAAAAGTGAACATCTCGTCCAAGGGGGGACATTAATACACTTAATGTTCGGGGAGTCTTGGCACCCCCCGCCGCGAGGCTGCCAAACAAATTACATTAGGGAGGTGCTTTTGCTCTTGACGGGATTAACAGGTGGCCCGGGTCCATCACACGTCTTTATTCACTCAGATCAAGTGCAAGCGGGTGTGCACTCTTCCTATCTCCAAAGCACGGATTGATCAGCGCCTTCAATAGGCCCTTTAACAGGTGCCAGTCACCGGGTACAGCAGAATTCGGGCACTGTTCTCACTCGTACTGACAAGCTGAGGGGCTGGGCACCTCTAATAGTTTTCCCCCAATTAGTGGACGTGGCAGAGGACAGGATGGAGGCTGATTCTTGCATTGCTCTCAGAGCACTCCAATGCAAGGGTCGCTAACTCAGACGTCCACAGGCATGCGTGGGAATGAGCAAAGCTGGTTGAGTGAGGAATCTGAGAACAAGAAATCTGAGCAAGGCAGAGTAGCCAGATCATAATTATGATGGAGCTAGACATTGAACATGGGTCTGTCTAGCTCCCGAGTTTCCAAAACTCTTTTGTGCACAGCCCAGATCATGAGAAAAAGCAAGGTAAGCTTCAGGAATCAACAAATGGCCAGGGGTTTTTGTCGTAGATCATTTCATGCTTCCAACTTTCAATGGACAGATGAATGGTTGTCCTCGTCATTCTGGAAGAAAAACATAGGATTTCTGTGACAGCAGAATTCATCTCATGTTCTTCTTTTTTTTTGTGTGTGAGGAGATCAGCCCTGTGCTAACATCTGCCAGTCCTCCTCTTTTTTTGCTGAGGAGGACTGGCCCTGGGCTACCATCCTTGCCCATCTTCCTACACTTTATATGGGAGGATGTCACAGCATGGCTTGCCGAGCAGGCTTGCCAAGCAGTGCATCAGCGCGCACCCAGGTTCTGAACCAGCGAACCCAGGGGCCGCTGCACCACAGCGCACACACTTAACAGCTTGTGCCACCGGGCCAGCCCCTTCCCATGTTCTTCTATTTCTGTTTTTCTTGCTCCTCTAAAGCATTTTGCTCTGGGAATTCCAACAACTCCACCACCTGCCATGTTCTCTCCCTAATGGCACGCTGTCTTTCCAATACTTGGTTTCCTTCCTCCTCTGTGCACAGACCTCAGCTTCAGTCATTCCTGCACTGAACAGATGTTGAATCAAGCCTGCAAGGTCCACGGCAAACTTAAGAGTTACCGATCTAACTGCTGCGGTACACACTCTTTGCACCCATCATGGAAGTCAGAGTATTTTGACAATCAGCTTGTGCCCAGCACTTTAGTTGAATGGGACCTGTGTGTGAATCCTTTATCAGTCCACAAATCTCTCAAGTTTGATGGCCACATGATCTGCATTTTTGGCTCCTGGCAAGCCATTGCTCGGTGGCCTTTGCCAATTGGTAGGGATCTGGTTAAAATTCTTTACAAAATGGGTGTTTTACAGATTGCCAGTGGCTGTGAAAATCGGTGCAACCTTTTAGGAAAAATAGTTGGAATGTAAATCAAGAACTCTAAAGATTGTTCCATGCAGTTTTACCCAGTAATTTGACCTCTGGGAATTTATCCTAAGGCAATCCTTCTTATATCCTTACGCCATTTATTGAGCCAAGTCATAATTTACATATACATCTCATTTATATCCTCCACAGTGCCATGGGGCAGATATAAATATCATGCCCATTTAAAGACAAGGAAACTACAGTTCAGAGAGGTTGAGTCACTTGCCCAAGTCCTTCAGCTGCTAAGCAAGAAAGGATCCAGGTTTCAGCCCAACACACTTTTCCTACAGACAAATTGCCCATGCAATTGGCCACACTCCATAGCAAGGCTATTTTGGAAGCTCCATTTAATAAGTTAAAATGAATTTTATGGGCAGCTGAGTAATTATCTGACTTGAACTCAATTAAAAATTGAGTCCGTTCTGCCTGTGTTTGAGGGATTCTTGTGATTAATGCTGGACTAATGGATTTCTCATTTTAACCAGAACTCCGAGGTCCAGATGGCCAGGCTGGCTTCCATTCAGAGTGTCCACAAAAAGGTTTGCATGACCCACACGTGCCCACTTATCCATGTGACTATGTAGCATGTATGTGATCAATCAAGGAAAAGACTCTTGACTCTTGCAACCAGACATCTGATTTGCATTCTCAGCACACAAGTGGTTTACTTGGAAGGTACGTCTTTCAGAAGCTCAGTGAAGCTCAAAGGGCATAGGCTTTAGAATGTCCAGACCTGAGCTTGTGAACGGGCTCTGCCGCTCAGCAGTTGTGTGACCTTGGGCAAGTCAATCCACCATCTCAGCATCACTCCTTTCATCTACAAGGGATGGAATGAATGGTCGGGGTCTTTGGTTGCAGGCAACAGAAGCTAAGCCCGGTGTTATAATGAGGCTCACCACCAGAGAACCAGAGACTCGGGTTCAGAGGTGTGCAGGGAGCATGAACTCCCAAAATCTCCCAGCAGAACTGGTCAGCATTGCTCCCAACATCACTCTAGAGCCTGCATGGCCCACAGCACCAGCCCTGGATGTTGGGTGTGCTGTTAGCCCAGCGGCCCTTTGTGTCCGGGAAGTTGGAAGAAGCTGCCACCATGACCATCATTCATTTTCAAAAGGGATTTCACTCGTCCCCCATTTCTTGGTGTCTGTATCTTCAATTCCACTCTGGAGCAGGCGCAATTGATTGGCAGAGCCTGGTCATCACTGAGGCCTGAGAAAGTCGGCATTTCGCATTTTCGCTGTCTAAAGTGGGATGTGGGCTCTGCCTCAAGAGGTGGGGAAAATGCTCCAGGCAAAAGAAGGAGCTTCAGGTGCTGGATAGCAAACAAGAGAATGACAAACACCTGCTACAAATGGGCATCGTCATACCCATCTGCTTGGTTTCATTCATTCACTCATTCATTCATACATTCATTTCACAAGTATCTATGAGCACTTATTATGTCCCAGGCACGGGGCTAAGTCTGGGAACACAGCTCTGACACAAAGATTTCTTGTGAAGATTTACATTATCGCTCATCACAGCATCATTGACACAGACTTCCATTTTTGAGCTCATGTTCTGTGCCGTGTACTGAGCTGGGCACTTGATGCCCGTCCATCTCATCATGCAAGTTAATGAAATGTTATCTCCAAAGAGCATGGCGCAGCGCTATTGTGTCATGATATCCAACAGCAGGTGGCCCATAAAGCGAATTCTCTCTTTCCTCAGCCCAACAGGTTCAAACTCTGATCCTGAGAGATTAGGTTTTCTTGCTCTTCTTTTAGCTGTCAATAAGCTTGAAAATCAAAACACGGAAACCTGGCGATTTTGTCTAAATGCGCGATGTCAGCAGCTCCAGCTCAATCACGGGGTGACAGCTGCCAAGCAGGTGACAAATTGAAGGAAGGGCACCAGCGGCATTGACGCGCAGCTTGAAAAGGCTCGCCGCTTGCAGACTCAGATCATCTGTCGCCAGACCCCCTCCAGGTGCTGAGTTAAACTGATATAATTAAAGGCATGTTTCTGTTTGGGAAGCGATAGACCGAGCTGGCTTTTGGGGCTGCCACATCCATCATCCCAGCCTGTTGCTCTCTTGGGACCTGGGCTCGGAGCATAGTTCTCCCTAAATCTTTCACCCCCCTGAGACTCAGTCAACTCATTTATACGATGGTCACAAAAATAATACCCAATCTCGTGGTTGATGAGAGAGTTAAATGAGAGGATGCTAGCAAAGTGCCCGGCTTATGATATTGTTGGTAATAGGTAGTTGCTGCTGTTGTTGTTATTGTTATTATATATAATTAGTTTTATTATTATTTCTGTTTCCCCAGCTTTACCACTTATTGCATGATTTTGGTCAAGTCATTTACCCCTTCTCTGCCTCAGTTTCCTCACCACTAAGCAGAGATGCCTCTTCCCACCCATCTCATAGGAACACTCTAAGGATAAGGAGAGAAAGCAAATACATCAACATTTTAAAATTACCTTGTGACGATGGAGCTCCTCCTTTGCTTGCTGAAATCTGAAGGGAAGTGCTGTCTTGCATTGTGTGTTCTCTCGAAAACCTGCCACTTGGTGATTTGGGTCACTCGTTTTCTGAGCAGCCCTTGGTCATCTGTAAAACAGGGCTGCCTGCCTGCCTCTCAGGGTTACTGCGAAGACCAGTTGAGGGAATGCATGAGAAGATTCCGTAAATTGTTGGGTGTCATCTCAAAGGAAGTCAGTGTAAGGTCTGTGGGCTCTGCTTCTTGGGTAGCAGTTTTCCAGAAGCAGAAATGAGCACCTTTGTCATCTTCGCAGGCCACCTGCTACCTGGATCTCTGAGCTTCTGAATCCGGTCATTGCCTCATTGTCTAAAGCCTCGTCCCCCCCAGCCGTCTCCAGCTCAGCCATCTCCCCAAATCCGGTGACTATTTGGACTTTCTGGATACACTGTGCGTCGTCTTATCTTTTCATTTGCTCCTTCTCCCACTAGAAAGCCTTTGCTCCTGGTGAATCCTGGGCCTTAGCTAGGTCCCCATAGCGTCCCCACCAGCGCCTTCCCCTCGTCACAGCACCTAGCTTTCTATGCCCTCATTTCCTGTGTGGCTTTGTCTCCAGCTTGAGACGATCAGCGACTTGAGGGCAAGGTCCTTGCCCATTCACCCCTACAAGGAACCAGACAGACGCGAGTCAGCGCAGTGGAGTGGTGGAGCTCCCGGACTCGGGGCTCAGACCTCACCTGTTCCTTTAATGGCCTTGTGACTTCAGGCAGGTTATGTTGGCAACCTGAGCCTCAGAGCAGGGGTGTCTGATTGGCCTAGCCTCAGAGCTTCTCACACTTTAATGAGCCTTTGAAACACCTGGGGGTCCTGTATAACATGCAGGCTCTGATTCGGCAAGTCTGGGGGCAGGGCGTGAGATTCTGCATTTCTAGCAAGCTCCTGGACGCTGCAGGTCTGAGGACCACACTCTGAGTAGCACGGGGCAAGGTGTGGTGGATTCAAGGGCTGGGCCATCAGGGAGTGTTTGGGAGCAAGTTGACAAATGAATAGGCTGATGTGAGGATCAATGGACACCAGGCATTTAAAGCCCTGACTGCACACATCTTGGCTAATCAAGGCATGCCTCGTATTAGCTGTCACTGACTGAGCTGCTCCCGTGAGGATAAATAAGAAATGTTTACTGAGCACTTTCTACATGTCAATCAATGTGCTAAGTACTTTGACACTCAAGGGTCTCATTTAAATTGTCACCAAGCCCTATGAGGGGGAAACAACTATCGTCCCTATTTTACAAATGGGAAAAGTGAGGCTCAGAGAGGTTAAATGCATTGAATTATTATCAATATAAAGGTTCTTTTGATCGACATGCTAAGGATCATCCCTTTCCTTGCTTTTCCCATCCTCTTCTCTTTTAATAAAATCACCAAGGATCAGAGGACATCAAATCTGTCCCTGGCATCTGTTACTGCCACCTGGGAGCAGATGTAATGACACCAGTAGTAGTCACCCTCCTTTTTTTAATTCCTGCAGCCATTGTTTATTGAACATGTACTATGTGCAAAGCACTGTGGATACAATGGGGCAAAAGGTATTTTCCCTGCCCTTGCAAAGCTAATAGTCTAGTAGGAGAGGCAGACATTAATCAAGGAGTTCCACAGATAAATATGATTCCAATCTGTTGAAAGGAGCCATGAGAAAAATATTTGGGAACTACAGAGGTGGGGAATTTGATCAACGGATTCTGCAAAGGCTTCTGCATGGATATGACTCTGAAATGATACAAGAAAGGTGAGTAGGAGTTAGCTAGTTAAATGGGTGAAGATGGATGGTCATTCCAGCCAAAGAGAACAGCTTGTGCAAAGGCCTTATGGAAGGGGAGCCTGGAACACCTAGGAACAAAAGAAGGCAAATGTGGCAGAGTGGCAGGAGGAGGCATGAGCTGAAAACGGAGATGCGGGCAAGGTCAAATCACAGAGGGCTTTGTAGTGTGCATCAAGGATTCTGGGGCTTTGTCCTAAGAACAGCGGGCAGCCATCGCAGATTTTAAACACAGGAGGTGTGAAGATCAGGCATGAATTTTAAAATCACTCAAAGAGGTCAGTCAAACAGATTTGGAAGTAATAGCTTGAGCAGAAATGGAAAGAGGAATGTGGCAGCTATCGCTGTAGTCCAGGCAAGAGATGATGGTGACTGGCTAGGGTGACCCAGGCAGCAGCAATGGGGCGAAGAGGGCTTCTGGAGAATGTATGTGGGAAGTAAAGGAATAAGTGATAGGGCTGGGTCACGGGGTCACTGCAAGAGGCACAGTAACAAAGTTCGGGGGGCTTCCTGAGTATCCTCTGATATTACGACCCTCATGATCCCAGTAATCATCTTGTTCCACATCTTCCACTCACATGGGAAAATGGGCCCAGACAGGGGACTTGTCCAAGGTCATAGAGCTAGATGGGCAGAGGCAGGGCCTGTGTGGGACCAGTGTTGAGGTTCTAGTAAACTGTGAGAAGATGAATTGGCTGAAATTGATTCTCCCTTTAATGGTTCTGTTAGACCTGCTAGATCGTCTCTTCTCAGGATTCCAGGTAATTCATTTCCCTTCACAGGGGACTGCCCAGCTCCTGCTCAGCCTCTCCAGCACTCTCAACTGCGTTTTGCTAGAACCACAGCAGAAGCTTGATGTTGTGAAAAGACTGTAAATCAGGAAGACCTGGGTTCCAATCCCAGCGGTGCTTCTAAATATGTACTTTGGAGAAGCACTTGACTATGTGAAATAAGGGACAGACACAGGAATCTTCACTGCAAAACTGCCTTTTTAATAAAAAACTTTAAATCAACCTGAAAGTTTATCAATAAAGGAAAGAAGAAATAGAATATGGTATGTTTATATGATGAGATAAAACACAGCCATCAAAGGGAATGAATTCACATTAGCTGGAGAGGCAGATCTCAAAAACATATTGTTGAGCAATAATGCGAGTTACCAAGAATATATTCAGTATGATACCGTTTATGTAAAAAAAATCACAGAAAATACCATATATTTTATGGACACATCTACATGCATGCAAAATAATAAAAAGAGGTCTGGAAGGACAGGTCTGACATTATTAATACTGTTTGGAGGTAGGAGTTGATGGGATTTTAGCTGCACTGTTCTAATTTTCTAAAATGGGAATGGATTCATTTATTATAAGAAGAAAAACTCTGGCTGTGTGATTTCAGACAAATAATATAAACTTTTCGGAGCCTCAGTCTCATCACCTCATAATTCTGCGAACAGTTACTACTTACTGTGCTGTCTGTGCAAGGTGGGGCCGTGGCATCCTGGACAGAAGGTAAGTCATTATGGATCAGAGAGCACAGATAAGCCAGGTATCAGGGGCCCCGAAGAAGGGTCACCATCCAGGGAAGGGTCACGTCCCCAGGGAAGGCCCCCTGGGGATTGGACTGAGCTGAGGTTTGAAAGGCAAGAAAGTGTTAGCCAGTTTCTGGATGGGGCGACAGGAGATGCAAAGCTGAAAACACAGTGTGTGCTCCCTGTTGGGCTGATCAACTACTGTGTCATCTATAATGAAAACAACAAATGCCACTACTGTTCTAAGCTCTTTTTATTGTTGTTTTTTTAAATTCCAGCACCATCAATACATTGGGAATTAGGATATTTAGTGTACCAGGCTGTTTTGAGGAAAGCATCCAGCACACAGCAGGTGTTTAATAGGTGCTACTTCCCCTCTCACCTGGTGCTTCATGTAACCTACTGTAGTGGGCTGGATAACAGCTCTCAAAGATTTCAGGTTCTAATCCCCAGAACCCGAAACAGTGTCTTTATTTGGGAAAAGGGTCTTTGCAGGTGTGATGAAGCTAAGGATCTTGTGATGGGGAGATTATCCTGAATTACCCAGCTGAGCCCTAAATGCAACCACAAGTGTCCTTATAAGGGAGAGGCAAAGGGAGAGAAAGCAGACTCACAGGAGACAATGTGACCACGGAGGCAGGGAGAGATCTGAAGATGCTGACCTTGAAGACTGGAGTGATGCCGCCACAAGCCAAGGAACCAGCAGCCACCAGAAGCTGGAAGATGCAAGGAAGGATCCTCCCCCAGAGCCTCTGGAGGGAGCGTGGCCCTGCCGACACCTTGATTTCCGCCCAGGGATAGTGATTTGGACTTCCAGCCTCCAGAACTGTTAGAGCACATTTCCGCTGTTTTAAGCCACCAAGTTTGTAGTGACTTGTTACTACAGCCTCGGGAAATGAGTGCATCCCCCTCCCTTGTCTGCAGCTTTCTTCGTTCTTACTGCATTGCAGCAAAGAGGTCTAATAAATTCATTTGCAGTAAGAATGTGATTTCTTGGTCTCCCAGGAGTGTATGCGTTGTATGAGAGAGTGGTGCTCAGCCTGGAGAGGGAAGACTTTCTACTTGAGCACTTCAGGCATTAGGGGGGTGTCGAGTTTTGGCTGTAAGGCCAGTTTGAAACATTTATTGCATTGTCTGGAGGAAACTGGCAGCCACAGGGAAGGCTCCTGGGATCTTATCCAGGCAAAACCATCATCTGAGGCTGCCTTAAGGTCTGAGCTGGGATGGAGAGGCAGAGGCATCACCAAGAGGAAGTCAAAGTAGTTTATGGAATTAAGCTGCAAGGGGCAAATCTGAGGAGTAAGGCATGCATGGAATAGAACAAATTATGATGGATAAATACTTGTTAACAAATGAGGAATATTCGGTTACTGGGTACAGGGCACTGTACTAAGAAGTTATGCCCGTTAGATCATCTCATTCTTCTTTTTTTTTTTTTTTTTTTTTTGGTGAGAAAGATTAGCCCTGACCTAACATCCATTGTCAATCCTCCTCTTTTTGCTGAGGCAGATTGACCCTGGGCTAACATTCGTGCCCATCTTCCTCCACTTTACATATGGGATGCCTGCCACAGCATGGCTTGACAAGTGATGCGTAGGTCCTCACTTGGGATCCGAACCTGCAAACCCCAGGCTGCCCAAGCAGAGCAAACAAACTTAGCCACTATGCCACTGGCCCAGCCCCTAGATCATCTTATTCTTAACATGCTAAGGTAAGCCTATTTTACAATTTAGGAATCTTAGGCTCAGTGAATCTGCCCAAGGTCACAGAGCTGGGAGAGGCGGAGCCAAGATTCATACTCAGGTCTTCTGGATTTCAACTGGCTTTCTCAAAGTTGGCTGAAGACTGGGGAAGGTATTCAGGTGTGCCTGCCTGGGGGTTGCATTTCTTGAGTCTTCTCATTTTGTAGCTTACAGATCTGCTTGCTACACAGAAGCCTGATTCTAGTGCTAACATTTTCCAGTGGTTTTTTATGTGGACTCATGCCAACACAGAGATCCAGTTTTTTCTGGAAGTCCATTTGGGCTAATTCATTAGACTTGAGCTGAGGAGAAGCAAGTGTGTGTGTGTGTGTACAAGTGTGCTTGCACATTTGGTCTTATCAGCTCCCTTGTCTAGGGCTGTGCTAAACTACTGTCTTTTGGAAAAAACAACATTGCCACTCGGTGTCAAGCTGATTAATTCCTGTTGCAGCTATAACAAAAAACAAACCACATTTCTGTCCCAACCTTGTTACATTCCGCATTTTCTGTGATTTTTTTCTTCTTATCTAGCTTCAGAATCTTAACGGCTTGTGTAATCTTCCAAGAATTCTGTAAGATTTTTTTATGTGACTATCTCTGAGAAAATGGGGGGGGGGATTACATTTCTCTGGTTTCTCACAAATTCTTGGAGGTTGTGCGTAGTTCCTCAAATGATGGGCCATTTAAAAGGTAATCTGATGTTATCATAATTTACTAAATTCTGAGTCTAATTCTGGCAGCTCCTAACGTACGACGTGGAAAAGATTATGACAGCTAACACAGAGTTGCTGGTCACTGCTCTCTACATTTTACATATATTAACTCATTTTAAACTATACAGGGCCTGGCCCAGTGGTGTAGTGGTTAAGGTCGGTGCTCTCTGCTTTGGGGCCTTGGGTCGTGGGTTTGGATCCCGGGCGTGGACCTACACTACTCATCAAGCCATGCTGTGGTGGCGTCCCACACACAAAATAAAGGAAGACTGGCACAGGTGTTAGCTCAAGGCTAATCTTCCTCAAGCAAAAATAGGAAGATTGGTCACAGATGTTAGCCTAGGGCCAATCTTCCTCACCACCACCACCGACAACAAAAATACGAAAAAAAAATAAACTATACAAAAAACTCTATGAGGTAGGTACAATTATTAACTCTCTATTAAAGATGATGCAACTGAGGTTCAGAGAGGTTAAGAAATCTTCCCAAGGCCACACAGCTGTTAATGCTAAGATTTGGATTCCAGTATTCTGGCTCAAGAGTCCACACTCCTAATCATTCCGTGAGGGTCCTATATTCACTCCAAGGCTGTTTCATTAAATCGTAAAGCAGCTAACATTAGTTGAGTCTTTATTATGTGCCAAATATCTTGTGGGGTACTTTATAGGCATTTTTGAGTGGTTCCCAATCCTGGCTGATTATCACAATTGCTTGGGAACTTAAAAAAATTCAGATTCTCTGGGCTCCATCTCTACCCCCCTCAATTATTGGGGGTAGAAGCAAGAACAGGAATCTGTATTTTGAGTTCTAGTTTAGCTCACCTGCCAGACAGGTCCTGGCAGCTTGGGAGGGGGAATGAGATGGTTTTCTCTCTTTCCGTTCTCAGGAGGAACGATCACAGTACCTCAGTAGCCCCCAGTTGGCTCAACTCGAAGAGACTGCTCCCCATGGGGCAGAGGTAACAACAGACTGCATATTCTGGCCCCCGGCTACTTCTCTGGCACCTTGCATGGCCCCTCCCCTCCATCACAATATGCTAGACACACTTACTTGTCTTCTCTCTGCCTCAGGGCCTTTGCACTTGATGATCTTCTTCCCGGACCACCTGTGCTATTCTCACGGCTGCCTCCTGCTCCTTCAGGTTTCAACTTAAATGCTGCATCCTCAGAGAGGCCCCTCCGGCCACTCTGCCTACACATGTCCTCTCCTTGTTTCTTTCTCCTCTTTTCCAGGGGTCAGCAGATTCTCTGCAAAGGTCCAGGCAGTAAATATTTTAATCTTTTTGAGCCACCTAAAGTTCCTGTTGTATACTATTATTTTTGCTTAAAACCCTTTAAAAATGTAAAAAGTCATTCTCTGCCTGTGGTTTGCTGACTCTTGATTTGACTCTTTCAGCATGCTGTTTACATTCCATCCGTCACTGCCCTTCTCAGACTAGTTCTCCATGGGCTCATTGTGTATCTACTGCCTGTCTCCCCACTAGACTATCGGCTCCACAAGGGCAGACTTTCTCTCTGGGTGGGCATCCAGCATTCAGGCCTGAGTGCAGTGTCTGCCCACAGAGGATGCTTAACAGATGTTGATTAAATAAGGGAATGGACATGAGAATTTTCAACCTGCTGCCTTTTTCCCGAATACTGCCAGGAAACTTCAGTCCGGGATGTCTTGAAGTGACCAGAAATCTCTGTGATGTTTCTCCTACGCTCCTGCCTTCCATGCTAAGCGACTTAGAATACTTCTGTTAAACAAACAGGCTCCCAGCCCTTCTCCCCACAGAAAGCTGCCCACCTCCATAAATACAGGTGGAAGTGGGAAAGGTGAGCAGAGATACCTGCCGCACCTGATATATCCATGTAGGTCTTTTAGATGCCAATGACAAATGCACAAATAACTTCCAACTTCCACTTAATTGAAAACCAAACCGTCAACTCATGGACTTCCCAGTTGTCCTTCCTACAGTGGCCACCATTGGACGTCAGACACCGGCCCCACCATAAATATGGCAGAGCTCAAGCTGTCTGACCTGGCCATTGCCTGATTTTATTTGTGAGGATGGTGATGGTGATGATGGTGATGATAATAACGATGGTGATGATGAGGATGACAACAATGACAAGAATGATGATGTTGATAATAATGATGGTGATGGTGATGATAATAACGATGGTGATGATGAGGATGACCATAATGACAAGAATGATGATGTTGATAATAATGATGGTGATTGTGATGATGGTGATGATAATAACGATGGTGATGATGAGGATGACAATAATGATGATGTTGATAATGATGGTGATGGTGATGATGGTGATGATGATGATGATGATGAGGACTTCTCTTTGGAGACGAAAACAGCTTTTTAATTTTTTATTACACAGCTAATTTGTGGTAATTTTAGAAATTTCAAATAATACAGGAATGAACAAAAAGACCCAAAACTCACCCAAATTCCCATCAGCCCTAAATAACTTGTTAATCGCTTTCCAAATTTTAAAGAGCACATTTCCAGACATCTTCCTAGCGCTTACAGAAACACACACCTCTATAATTTACGAGTGGGATTATGCAATACGAGGTGTTGTGTAATTTACTTTTTTGCTCAGGTGATAGTGATTTTGTTGGACAACTAAAGCAGAACCAGACTAGGAGAAATATGTCCTCTATCAGAGTGACAAATACAAGCTCAGGGCTCTCAGCCTACATGTAATCACTAACCCCAGGGAGTCCACGTGAGAAGAAAAGGAATCTGTGCTAATTCCCAGGACCTTACTCACAGGATTCTTTGACCAGAATTCATCCAACCAAATATCTGTACCTCAAACAAGTGTGCTCCTAGCTGCTCTCTTTCCATGGCCATTCAACCCCCAATACTATTTACGTACCATGTAAGCGCTGATCACTTTCTTATCAGGGAAAACAGCTTCCAGAGTTACTTTGGGCCATCAGAGGCTGTACTCAGAGATAAAACAGTGGAGGAGGTTGCTGTCCATTTGATTAGATGGAGGCTCCACGTACTGCATCATTTCAAAGTTTAAATAGGAAAGGTCAAAAATGACAGGAGGGAGGAGTATTCATGTAGGCCAGTTGCTGGATTTTCTGTCTAAGGGAATTCTTCTCTGCACAGTTATTACCTCATCTCCAAAAAAAAAAGGTTTGAAAGTAGTCTTGATTTGTGCTTCAGGAAATAGGCACTGTTGTTGTCTGGGGAGACCAATTTATACTTATTGCCACTTATCAGGCTTCGGGGACTTGGAAAGCATTGTGCATTCTGCACCCAGGACACCCTCCTGTGGCAGTGCCTTCGTGATGCGCATCAAATATGTGAGAATGCTGCGGCTTAGAGCAGGCAGGTGGCTTGCCCAGGTCACCAGCCGGCAAACGGCAGAGCCAGGAGTCGAATCCAGGCCTGTCTGAGTCAGAGCTGCCCTCGGAACCGCCATGCTGGCACACAGTAGGGATACTATCAACACACTTTCCTTCCTTACCCTTATAATAGGGGGCTTTTAATAAGGAGAAGCCTCATGTCCTCGTCATCTGATTTTTTTTTTAAACCACTTTATTGAGGTATGACTGACTTACAAAAAGCTGTACATGTTTAATGTGTACAACTTGATGAGTTTGGAAATAAGATACACCTGTGAAACCATCACTACAATCTATGCCACAAACATTCCATCACCTTCCAAAATTTCCTCCTGCTCTATTAATAATTAATTATTATTTGGTGCTAAGAACACTTAACACAAGACCTACCCTCTTAGCAACTTTTTAAGTATACAATACAGTGTTGTTAACTACAGGCTCTGTGCTGCACGGGAATCTCTAGGACTTATTCATCTTGCATAACTGAAACTTGGTACCTTTCACTAATACCTCCGTTTTCCCCCTCCCCCAGCCCTTGGCAACCACCATTCTATTCTCTGCTTCTATGAGTTTGACTGCTTCAGATTCCTCATATAAGCGGAATCATGCAGTATTTGTCCTTCTGTGACTGGCTGGTCTCACTTAGCATAATGTCCTCCAGGTCCATCCTGTTGTTGCAAATGTCAGCATTTCCTTCATTTTAAAAGCTGAATAATATTCCATGGTATGTATATACCACATTTTCTTTATCCATTCATCCGTCAGTGGACATTCAGGTTGTTTCTATGTCTTGGCTATTGTGAATAATGCTGCAATGAATATTGCAGTGCAGAGATCTCTTTGAGATCCTGATTTCATTTCCTTTGGATATATACCCAGAAGTGGGATAGCTGGATCATATGGTAGTTCTATTTTTAATTTTTTGAGGCACCTCCAAACTGTTTTCCATAGTGGCTGCACCAATTTACCCTCCCACCAACAGAGCACAAGGGTTCCCTTTTCTCCACATCCTCGCCAACACTTGTTATCTCTTGTCTTTTTAATAATAGCCCTTCTGACAGATGTGAGGTGATCTCTCATTGTGGTTTTGCTTTGCATTTCCTTGATGATTAGTGATGCTGAGTACCTTTTCATGTGTCTGTTGGCCATTTGTATATCTTCTTTGGACAAGTGTTTATTCAGTTCCTTTGCCTATTTTTCAATCAGGTTATTTGTTTCTTTGCTATTGAGTTTAGGAATTCCTTATATATTTGGATATTAACCATTTATCCAACATATGGTTTGCAGAAGTTTTCTCCCATTCTGTAGGTTGCTTTTTCATTCATGTGATTTATTCTATCTCGAGCATTCATTTATCCATGCATTCATTCAACAAATATTTGTTGAGCACCTGCTCTGTGCCAGGCACTTGAAAAGCCCCTTCCCTCCCTTCCCTCATGGAGCTTACTTTGCAGTGTGGGGAGGTAGACAATTACAAAAAAAAAACCAGAAGTAAATATGCACCATGTCGGGGTCATGGGGAAAAGTAAAACAGAGTATGGAAGATAGAGAGGGAGGTGGTATATCATATATGATGGCCAGGGAAGGACTTTCAGATGAAGTGGCAGTTGAGTAGAGGCCTGAAATAGACACAGAGGTGAAACCTGAAGAATTCGGGGTGAAGAGCATTCCAGAGAAGGGCATGTGCAAAGGCCCTGAGACACAAGCATGCTTTGGGGCCAGGAGGGCTGGAGCAGAGAGAATGAGGACAGGATTGGGGGAGAAGATGAGGTGGGAGAGGAAACGGGAGGTGGTCAGATCACACAGGACCTTGTGGGTTTTGCAAAGGACTTGGGATTTGCCTTGAGTAAGCTGGGGTTTGAGCAGGTGAGTGACATGACCTGGTTACATTTTGACAGGACCATTCCACTGCTGTGTGTATGTTGGGCCTGGGACACGGATGGGAGCAGATGGACCAGTTAGGAGGCTGCTGTGATAGGGCAGGTGAGAGACAAAGGGATCTTGGGCCGGAGCGTAAGCACTGGAGGTGGAAAGAAGGGATTGTTCTCTTTAACTTAAACAAAAAGAATCTACGGGGTTTTTTGATAAATTGGATATGGAGAGAGAGATGAAGAGAAGAGATAAGAATGATATATTCCTTGACTGTTATGCCATTCTTCAGTATCAAGGTGCAAAGAGTAAAAGAGGAGCTTGACGTCCCCAGTCATGTTACCAACGTGGTATGCCCCGCCTCCTCCTGGGCAGAATAAGGCAGTGCTGGCTCAAACCCATACTTAGCAGCTTTGTTCCCCTGTAACTTGGTCTCTCCCAACTGCTTCTCCATCTGTCAAATTGGAGCAATAACATCAACAGTGCCTCCATCAGAGCGTCTTGATGTGGAGGAAATGAGATGATGCATGCATGTCACTCGGGCACTTGCATATGGCAGGCCGAACTAGGTGTTAGTTCTTAATCCTCTTTGGATTCACATGGTCTTTTGCTTTGATCATGGGATGGGGCCCATCCCTTGAGGTCACTGCAACCCAATGACAGTGTTTATCTAGTCCTGTGGCTAAGATTAGAAATCAGAGACTCAGAAATCGATGAAAAGGTAGCCACAGCCATAATTGCTCCACCACTTGGTCAAGGCATTCAGGCCCTTATGCCTCAGTTTACTCACCTATGAAATGGGGAGAATAAAGCTTCCTTGCAGGGTGGCTGAGAGGATTAAATGAGGTGACACACACAACTGTCCCACAATCATGTCTGCTCCTCTTCCCCTCCTTCCAAGTCACTGTTCTCAGTTGTCAAATAACCACACTGGGATTTGCCTTCACACTTCATGTCTGCTCCGGGTTATAGAAAATTACGCTCCTGTCCTCTTGCATACAGAGCTGCAGCTCGTTCTGGGGTTGGGGATTTAACGTCTTTGCAAACTGCCTGATTCTGACATTTACTGTCCTCTGCTTGTCCTGGGCTGGCTCCTGTGCAAAGAGACAGCTGTAGGCTTTGTTCTGGGCAGAGGCCGTTCACGCTGCAGCCTGTGTGTGGTGCAGAAGGACTGGGCTTTTTTTTTGAAGTTGCAAAAATGTTCATAGTGAGTCCCATCATTATCTCTCATCTGGGGTGTTCTAACTGGTCTCCCAAGTCCACACTCGCTCCTTCCAAGCCTTTCACCATATGGCTGCCAGAGGCCTGGGAGATCCTTAAAAATACCTGATCACGTCATGTTGCTGCTCAAAACCTTTCAGTGGCTTCCACTGGTCTCAAGATAAAGACAAAATCCTTCCCAGGGCTCATGTGATAGTCTTGAAACATTCTCCTTCTCCCTCTCCATAGGCAAGCCACGCTGGCCTGCCCTTTGCAAGTTGACTTTGCATCCTTCCTTCCACCACCGGGACTTTCCATGTACTAGTGTCTCTTTTGGTGGGGGTGCATTGGGGCATTTAGGGTCAGAAACAGAGACATAATCATTAAGGTACAAGTATGACATTCAGAGGCCCAATGCTCTGAAAATATAACACTGCTGCCATATGCAATTTAAAATAAAATAACAGTAGGCAGTAACATATAATTTTATTTTTCAAAATTATCTGTGTGTACATTATGCTGAAATAAATTAGTTCTCGTTTGCTTGCTCTTACTCTCTCCTTTAAGACTTTCTTTTCATTCTCTTTTACTCTCTGTCTCTCTGGGTCCCCGCTTTTCTGGTACCCTAAGCCTGTACTTAATTTGCCGATTGGGAATTCCAGCAACTGGAGTTAAGCATGGATTCTTTAAAAAAACGAAGAAGCAATTAAAAGAGGGCAGAGGAGGGAGTATTCAAAGAAGACAGGATGTCTCCAGAATAACACAATCACCACCATCATCACCATCATCACCATCATCACCACCATCATCATCACCATCATCACCATCATCATCATCATCACCATCAGCATCATCATCATCATCATCACCATCACCATTATCATCACTATCATCACCATCATCACCACCACCATCATCATCATTATCACCATCATCATCATCACCCATCACCATTATCATCACTATCATCACCATCATCATCATTTTTTAAATAATAATGACAATAATGGTAAAGTTACCCATGGATTGGCTATATACAATGAAGCAGGAACTTCATTAAATCCTTCCCAGAACTCTGTAAGGAAGTACTGTTATCCTCATTTTATAGGTAAGAAAAGCTAAGGCTCAGAGAGGTTGTGTTGCTGCCCCAGGTTGCCTCGCAGCTAGAGAGAGAATTCACATTCAGATCACCTGACCCCAAAGCTTGGGCTCTCAACCCAAAGCTTGCCTCACCATGAACATTTGGGTTTCTGAGTCCAGGAGGTCCTTCTAATATTTCACCACATAGGATGACACCTAGCAGAAGCCAGTCAAATGAGTCTGATAATGTCCAGGAATGGTAGTTCTCCTCCCTGTACTCCACAAAAGCAGGAGAGCCACTTTGACCTGGAGCCTCAGTTTGCAAGGCTGGGAGAATCTCAGCGACCACGTCTGAGTTGATGGCCTTTCATATTGCTAAGCAACAAATGGAGGGGCTCTGAGCAGGGCTGGGGTGCACTGGGGGTGCGTCAGTTTCCTGGGGTTGCTGTAACAAATTACCACAAACTGGGAGGCTCAAGACAACTTAATCTCTCACAGTTCAGGAGCCCAGACGCCTGAAATCAAGGTGTCTGCAGGGTTGGTTCCTTCCGGAGGTTCTGAGAGAGAATCTAGTTCATGCACCTCTCCTAGCTTCTGGGGGTTCCCAGCAATCTGGTGTTCCCTGGATTGTAGATGCATCGCTTCAGTCTCTGCCTCCATCATCACACAGCGTTCTCCTTGTGTGTCTCTGTGTCCTCTTACAAGGACACCAGTCATCGGCTAGGACCCATCTTACTCCAGTATGACATCATCTTAACTTGATGACATCTGCAAAGACCCTATTTCCAAATAAGGTCACATTCTCAGGTAATGGGGGTTATGACTTCAATGTATCTTTTTGGGGGACACAATTCAACCCACAACAGGAGGCAACAGGAGTGACTTTATCATCCACCCGAGCCATATGGAATGACCACGCAACACAAGTCAAACAACAGCCATGAGTGCTATGCAAATGCAGCTTTTAGACAATTCCCCATCTCTTTCCAATAAGATGGCCATCTGATGTAGAAATTCCAGAGGCTCAAGAGGAAGGGAGAGATGCCAAATAGTTTGGGGGAGGTTTTGGTGTCCTAAAGGAAGAGGTAAATGGAGGTGTAGGAGACCCTGCTGTGAGGAGCACAGTTGGCTGACAGCCTCCAGCTGCTGCACCTTTGGACAGTGACAGTCTGTAGAAAAGAATATAAGGCATTACTTACCCAAGTGAGAGTGGGTGGGACCCCCCAGGAGAAGTGGTCCTGGGGAGATCTCAGCAAGGGAAGGCACGAGGGGAACAGAGCCCAACCACTCACTCATGTGTCCTTAAGAGGTTAATTTTGTTTCTATTTTTTTTAAAAATTCAAGTCCACTTTCCACATCCATAAAAAAGCCCTCATCTCCACCATCTGAATGTGAATCACCCCCACACTCGAGCACAATTGGGTGTCATGTTCTTTACTTAATATCAGCAGTAGTAACACTCGAGCACCAAAAAAACACGAGTAATTATATGTCTGTTTTCTCCGCTGTTATTACTTGCCTGTAACAAAGGCACCTGCCGTGTTAATTGTGCCCTTTTATAAACATATTTTCCAACCAACCAACCAGAAAAGCACACTGGGGATGGGGTTGTGTGTTGGAAGGGAAGGATTTGCCTCTACATCAGATCTGCAGATTTTCCTCAGTCCAATGATGGACTCATTGATCTGAGGCTGCCAAACCTTCGCCCAGACCATCAGGAAAGAAGATTCACTGAACTTAAAAAGAAAAAAAAAAAAAGAGAGAGAGAGAAAGAATGCTCATAGGAAGGGAATCTAGAAGGAAGTCAACAAACCTCTCTGCCTGGTGTTCAAATTCACGGCATCACACTGAGGATGAGGCTTCCTGAAGAAAAACAGAAAAAGAGAAATGTGCTCATCACAGCTGTATCAGCGAGGCATTGTGCAATATTCCTTGACAGTTTTTTTTTTTTTATATTTATGTGTAGAGTCAGAACATACAGAAAGGACACATATCTTAAGTATAAAATATGATTACTTTATTATTTTTTGAATTTTTTTCTTGTGGTAAAACACATAAAACCCAAAATGTGTCATTTTGACCATTTTCAGGTATAAAAGTCAGTGGCATTAATTATAATCATGATATTGTGCAACCATCACCACTCCTATTTCCAGAATTTTTCGTCATCCCAAACAGAAACTCTAACAATTACACTTGATTAATTTTTACATACGGATACAATGTGTAGCCAAAGTCCAGATCAAGATATAGGACATTTCCAGCTTTCAGCAGGCTCCCTTATGCTCCTTCCCATTAATACCCTCCCAGAGGTAACCAGCATTCTGACCCCTCTTACCAGGGATTAGTTTTGCCTGAAAATTGACGTAAATGGAACTAAACAGTATGTACTCTTTTGCACCTGACTTCTTTCACTCAACAATGCCTGTGAGATTCACCCATATTCATCCACGTATCAGTAGTTTGTTCTTTTTTTATTACTATGTGGTATTCCATTATATGAACATATCACAATTTACTTTCTTTCTCCATCCATTCTCCTCTCAATGGACATTTGGGTTGTTTCCACTTTGGGGATATTATGAATAAAGCCTCTGTGAGCATTGCTGGGTGAGTCTTTTAGTGAACGTGGGCACTACTTGTCGTTGGCCATCGTGTTAGTTTATTAGGGCTATTGTGACAAAGCGCCTCAGACTGAGTGGCTTAAACAAAGAAATTTATCTTCTCACAGTCCTGTAGGCTGGAAGTCCAGGAGTGAAGTGTTGGCAGGGTTGGTTTCTTCTGAGGCCTCTCTTTTCCGCTTGTAGATGGACATCTTCTCCCTGTGTCCTCGCATGGTTGTCCCTCTGTGTGTATTTATATCTAATCTCTTTTTCTTATAAGGACACCAGTTATACTGGATTAGGGCCCATGCCAATGACCTCATTTAAACTTAATTACCTCTTTGAAAACTCTATCTCCATATACAGTCACATTCTGCGGTACTGGGAATTAGGAATCCAACATATGAATTTTGAGGGGACACAATTCAGCCCATAATAGCCACGTACCTAGGAGTGGCATCACTCAGTCACAGGATGGGCATGTGTGTAGTGTTAACAGATATTCAAGTTTTCCAAAGTAATTGTACCAATTTAAAGTCCCACCAGCAGCATCAGAGAGTTCCAGGTCCTCCATGTCCTTGACAACACTTGATGTTGCCAGTCTTGTTTTCATTGTAGTCATTCTGTGGGAGAGTGGCAGTATCTCACTGTGGTTTCCCAGGCACTTCTTGAACAGTAACTCAGTGGTTGATTGATACTTCCCCTCTAGTCCATATACTGTCTGAATATGTTTTGTGGTCATAGCTTAGAAGCTGTTTAGCTCACAAAGATTCCTGTGGTGTGTTTGTCTACACAAATCTTGGAAGTGGTGTATATCCTGGGGTGGATGGAGAAATTGTGGATGATCTAAATACACATCTGTATACCTTTATGAAATTTCTCAAAACTCCTCAGTGGGTGTGTGTTGCTTTTCTAAGAAAAAAACAGCCTTATTTAAAAAAGGAAGGTGAAAATATCAGGAAATGTGTCTGCTTGGGCATTCATTGCAGGGGCTCTGGAGAGGTGAGTCTGGGGTGCAATTGTAAGTGTGCTTTTTGATTGGTTTTCTTTTTCAAAGAGCTCTCTCAACAGAGAGTGTTGGGATCACCCACATGCTGTTGGGGAAGCTTCTGGAAGAAGACAGAAGATGTGCATGCACGTGTATGAATATGTGTGTACGTGTTTGTGTACACACACACATCGTTTTTTTTTAATGACCTCTACCAGATGCTACGCTAAGAACCTTTTCAGTAATCTTTACAGCATCTTAATGAGACTGATGATAATACCTCATCAACAACAATAATAGTAGTCATCATCATCATCATTTGTATTTATTGATATTCAGAGAGGTTAAATGACTCACTCAAGGCCACACAGCTTGCAAATGGCAGAGCTAGGGGTCTGAACTCAGATCCACTTGACTCTTATTTATCATCCTACTGCCTCCATGATGAGTCTGGGCCTTTCACATGCTTTACTTGCAGGATCTCTAACACTTATGATGCTGTAAGGTGGGTGTTATTAAGGCCCATTTTAAGGATGGAGAAACAAAGGCACTTCCCCAAGGTCATATGGTTAGTTGACAAGACCAGGGTTCAAATTGAATTGGTATGATTTCCAACTTGGTGGTTGCTATTATTATTTATACAATTTCAAATCTCTGTTAAGCTCTGGTACAACAAAATCTGGCTTTGCACTATCCTTGAGGGAGAGAGCCACGCACCAGACAGTTCTCCCTTGCACTAAGCTGAAATTGGCCTCCTTGCAACTTCACCCGATTGCTTCCAGTCCACAGCCCAGCATTTAGCACTTAATTACATCTTGTCTTCTATTATGCACTAATTGTCTCTTGTGGTTCCCCACTTCTCCCTGGCTCACTTGCCAGCTCCTCGAGGGCAGAGACCAAGTCTTGTAGGCTGAACACCTCGCAGAGAGGCAGAGTACGAGTTTATTAAATAAATACCTGTTGATTGAAAGTTCCCGGAGGATTCCCCCCTGGGACCTCAAACCAGGTGTGTGGAAGACAGTGTAGGAAGGTCAGGAGGGATGTGCAATTTAAATAAGCTTACAATTTGTGTATAATTTGCATACTCCCTCAACAGATTGTGCAGTCAACACTCAGCAATTTTACGTTTAAAATGGTGCTGCTCCCCCAAAGGCTGTCATTTCTTCATCTCTCTTCTTTCTTTCTTCAGTACTGTGTGCATAACAAATCAGGAACTGGGGAGTTTCCTCCCTACCTGCAAAGTGAGTAGAGCCTGGATTGCCACAAGGGAGGGTCAGGGTGAGGTTGCCTGGTTGAAATTTGTCTGCCCTTTCAAGGATAATTGTCGCCTGTGTTTGCCAGTGCCCTAGACACAATTACTCCTCCTACATTACCTTGTTCATGCCACCTGCAGTGCCCTTCACTGTGTATCCTAGCTAGAAATTAGTCAGCATTCTTTCAGTTGCAAGGGATGGAAACCCTACCCAAAGCCATTTAAGTAAAGAAAGGCAAATTGAATTCATCGGCTTCTGTGACTGAATAGTCTGCGGACTTCAGACACGCTTTGATCTAGAGACTGAAATGATGTCACCAGGAGTTCATCAGAAGCTCTCTTCTCTTTTCCCTACTTTGCTTACAGTCCCGGTGGAAAGAGATTCACTTGTTCAACAGATGAAGTCAAAATCTCAAGACTGCATCTCATTGGTCTGAAACCAGTCACATGACCATCCTTAAACCAATCACCAAGGTTGGGAGAAAAATATACTGATTAGTTAGTTCTTAGGTGAGCCCCTCCACCCTCACTCATGTGGTCTGAGACTGAGGGAGAAGGAGTTACCCAAAGAAAAGTCTGGGGGCTTTCATTAGTGGAAGCACAGACACACCACAGATGCTCACCACCAGTAGATCCTCGATAAGACTGTCTCTCTTCCCAACCTGGGGGCTCCTGGGGGCAGGAAGTTGGAAAAGTCCTTGTGAAACTGAACATGTAAAGGGGTAGGAAAAAGAAACCTTCAAGACACTAGAGAGTCCTTCCTTTCCCAACTGTTTATTGAGTGACAAGTGTTGGGATGACAATGACGAGCAAACACAGATATGGTCCCTGCCCCCATGGGGCTTACAGTCTTGCTGGAGAGGCAGAATACACACACTGACTTTAACAGAGAGTGAAGTGCATTACACTAGATGTGTGAACAAAGATTCTTGTTTGCAGCCTAGAACACTCGAGACGATAGAGGGTAATGACAATAACACCTCATAAAGCTCTATTACACATCTTCATGGCAACTTCTAGGATAGTAGATGCAATGTTCCCCCCATTTTATAGATGAGGGAATGGAAACTCTGAAAGTGTTGTTACCACACAAAATTGGGGTTCTCTGCCTGATGTGCGTAAATGAGCCAATTAATTATGGCACCAGCTTTCGAGGGGAGAAATCAGCTTTTATTCTGTGAGATTGATCTCCAGGGAGACAGGGGGTGTGCGCCCTCAGATCTGTCTCCCCGTTTCAGGATTTGGGACAAAATTTAAGAGGTTAGGGAGAACAGGTTGGCACGCGGAAACGCTGGTGGGATGGGTTTCGATTGGTGGGCTTCAGGTATTTATGGTAAGGTTTTAAACATTTACGATGAGGTTCTAAAGGTCTATGATGAAATTGGGAGGGAATTTTAATACCATATTTTCCTGAACAAGGGACCCCTCACTTCTGATACTAGTCCAGCTTTCAAGTTCCAGTCACGTCCTGGTCCTTGGGTTCTGTAGAAGAAGGCTCTTTGGTTCCGAGGTCGTTTCAGGTCATGATTTCTTCTTTTGCACATGCCCTGGCTGCGTGACTTTGCAGTTTTTCTGAAAGACAATCCTTAATCACTTTGTTGATAAGAGGTGGGGTCTGTTCAAACTGGCTCTAAATGGGCCTGTGGTTACAGGGTAGCTTACCCACAAGGTGCCAGTGACCAACACTATGTACCTTCACACAGATGACGCTATTTTCATGAATCTTCCCAACAGCTTTGAAGTGCGATCCTATTGTATGGACAAGGAAACAGCACCTCAGAGGTGAAGAACTGGCCTGGCACCAAGTGGCGGAACTGAGACACCCAGGTAAGTGACTCAGTGTCCCACAAAACCTGAGGCTGAGTCAGGACTCACTGTGGAGCTCCTGACTCCAAGGCCAGTGCTCATTCCTCAGCCCCACTGTGTGACCCCCCCATCACCCCTCAAGCCATGCTTCTCATGGGGGGTCACTTTGATTGGTGATTAGGTGGAGACTCTTGCAACTGGGCGAATAGCTACTGGCAGCCTTGGCTCAGAGGGAGAAACAAGGTGTCCTTTCTGCTCTCCCTGCCAGAGCCTTGAAGCCTTGCCCCAGAAATGCCACCCTCCTTCTCCCCGGAAGGTATTTCTGTCCCTCCATCACTCATTGCTAACCCTGTTCCAGAAGCTCAGCACGGATGGCGGCCGTGGCCTGCAGCCAGCCTTACCAGGGCTTGGCTGGGTGTGTGTGGCATCCGAGATCTGGCCTATTTTGCTCATGTGATGAGCAAAGACCTGCTTGTGATTCTGCCGGTGTATTGTGAGAGAGAGGGAGGAGTCAAGGATGACTCGGACATTTTCTGTAGGAACAACTAGAAGTTGCCATTTACCAAGATGGGGAGACATTGGCCAGGGAAGATTTTGAGCACGGTGGAGTCAAGAGTTCAGTTTTGTATCTGGTAAGTTAAAGATGCTTGTTAGACATCCAAGACATATGAAGAGGCAAATGAATATGGAAAGAGATGAAAATGTGGGATTCATTATCATAGAGAAGGTATTAAATGCCATGGGTGGTTTAAACCACTAGGGGGTATGAGTATAGAGAAGACAATGAGTTTGGGGACAGCCTTGCAGCACTCCAGCCTTAGAGGACAGGAGGGAAAGAACCAGCCAAGAAGACTGAGAAGGATAGTTAGTGGGTAAGATGATAACCGAGAATCAGGCCATGGAGGCCAAGTGAAGAAGGTATTTCAAGAAGGGAGCAATTAATTGCATCAAATGCTGTTGATAAATTGGATTAGATTAGGACTGAGGATGTACATTGGTTTTAGCACATTAGATATCATTGATGACCTTGGCAGGAGTTTCTTAGTGGGGAGATTGGGAAGAAAGCAGGAGAGAATGGGAAGCAAATAAGTGGAGACAATTCTTTTTATGTGTTTGCAGTAAAGAGCAAAGAAGTGGGACAGTAGATGGACAGAGCAGGGATGATTTTTCTCAAGGTAAGAAATATTGCAGCACTTTTGTGTTCTGATGAGCATGATACAGCAGAGAGGGACACTTTTATGATGCAAGAAAACAATAGGGTGATGGCAGGAATAATGTCCATGACGGGGCTGGAGGGGATGGGTTCAGTGGACAACTGGGGTGTTTGGCTTAGAGTCCAAACTCATGTTCTTTCTACTCTGCCAGGCGGGCCTCTCTCTGGCATGATGCATTCTTGACTTTTCTCCTCAGAACCACTTCAAACTTCTTGAAGAACGCTCCTGTGTGAGAGAACAAAGCCTAGAACAGAGCACTTGCTATTTCTGCTACTGACAACCATGAATTAGAGAGAAGAGAGAAACAAGAGGTGACAGAAGACTTTGTCTGTGCTACTGAATTTAGGTGTGTGTACTGTGTGTGTGCTTGTGAAATCACCTTGCTGGGGATTTTTTCAAGGCTTGGAGGCAGTTTCAAAAGGATGTCGAGACAACATTAACAAACATTACTAAAATACAAGTGGTGAAGCGATCTAAGATGTTTACAAAGGCACGGTATTTACGATATCTGCCTAACTTAACAGCAGTTGATATTTAATAGGTTCCTTTCAAGGTCATTCATGAAGCAAATATAAATTGAGATCTGCAAGGCCCTAGAGATAGAAGAGAGGGCTCTTGTCCTCAGGGAGCTGGAAGTCCAGTAAGGTTTTGGTTAACACAGGATGTTCACAGTATGGCATCCCATGTTAAGTGTTTGGAGAGAGTTATGGGTGCACAGCGCAGGGTTGGGTAACCCAGGTAAGTTTGAGGGAAGCAAGGTTTAAGCAGTGTCAAGGAGGGGTGGATTCTTTGCAGGAAGTGTAGGAAGTATGCTTCTGACACAAGGAACAGCATGTGCAAAACCTTAGTGGTGTGAAATACTAGAGCACATTCAGGAAACACCAAATACCTCGGTATGGCTGGAGTTGGGACTTTATCCTGAGCATCATGAGGATCCATTGAAAGATTTTAATTGGGGAACAATTGGGGAGGACATATTTATAATTCAGAACATAAAGGATGTGTAAAACAAGTGGTCATGTTCCAAGGCATTCCCTCAATGAATGAATAGGCTAGCCTACCTATCCCGTGGTGTAGCTGAATTATAGTACTATCCAGGGCTTGGGAGTCTAGAGGCAGGCGTGGAAGGAGGAGGAAGAGTTTTCTGCTTCGTGACTGTGTACCAAGCCAAGGTCTTGTGCATAACTCGTGCATTTGTTCTTCAAATTCGGATTTAAAGTTAAGAACCAAAGTTTTCTGAGCACAGGTCTCTAACCCCAGGGAGACTCACTGAAGCACCTATTATGAGCAGAGCAAATACCTAGACAGGTGTGGTCTAGGCATCCCCTAAAAATGTGGGAAGCAAACCTCTGACGACACCTAAATTTATTGAAAGAGGTATACAGGGGAGCGTTAAATAGTAGAATCATAGAACGAGAAGGTTATTCCTTTTTTGAGTGTCTTGCAACCCTTTGGAACACTTCAGTGAGAAAGGCTCAGTTTGGTGCTAGCGGATCTTTAAGACCTCTTTTTTTTTTATTGCCTGTGGTACACATTTGAATTGGGTTAAATGGACAATGAAAGAATATCTTAAGACAAGATATTCTTAAAATCTGGGGAACTAATGCAAAAGAAGGCCAGATCAAGACGTGAGGGAGCACACAGCAGCCCCTTCAAATCAGTGTTCTTTGCACATTGTTTAGTATTTATTTAGAGGAAAGGTGTATAGCGTGTGAGGGAAGATGAGGCACTGCCATTAGGAGGAGCTGTCATTTCTCCTGCCTGAGGAACTCATCTACAGTGGAAACCCCAACACTCCATTTAGCCCAAACAAACAAATAAGCAAATAAGAGAGCCCTCCAGTAGTTGAGATTCACCCTCCATGGAGCACGCTTTAGTGACCATCCACGCATCCTAGAGTGGGTGTCATCTGCTCACTCTGATTTTTTTTTTTTTTTGGTGAGGAAAAGTCACCCTGAGCTAACATCTGCTGTCAACCTTCCTCTTTTTTTGCTTGAGGAAGATTAGCCCTGAGCTAACATCTGTGCCAATCTTCTTCTACTTTGTATGTGGGTCGCTGCCTCAGCATGGCTGGCTAGTGGTGTATGTCCGTGCCTGGGATCTAAACCTGTGAACCCTGGTCCACCAAAGTGGAGTGTGAGGTACTTAACTGCCACGCCACAGGGCTGCCCATGCTCACTCTGATTTTTATAATTATTCTTCCCAACCACATTTCTCTCCATGACAGGAGTTCTATTATGCATGCCACTCCATCATGTTATATCTCCAGGGATGGTTTAGCATCCCTTATAGATTAAGGGCATTTGCCTGGTTGTCTCACTTTTTTTATGACTTAAAATAACATCTATTATATTCACAGATCTATAATTTGGGCAGGGCTCTAGGTATGATTTATCCATGCTCCTCCTGGCTCCAGCTGTTGTGCCTCAAAGGCTGGGGCAGAAATCATCTAAAGGCTCATTCATCCACATCTGATGGTAGGTGCTAGTTGTTGGCTGGGATCTTAGGGCTATCAGCCAGAACACCTACATGTAGCCTCTCCAATGTGGCTTGGGCTTCCTCCCAACATGGTGACTTTGTTCTAAGAGTGAGCATCCGGAGAGAGGTAATGGAGTGGAAGCTTTATGACCTAGCTTCAGAAGACACATAGCATCACTTCTGCTACATCTTATTCATTAAAAGCAAGTCACAGAGGCCAGCCCGTATTTAAAGGGAGAGGAATTAGACTGCCACCACTTGATGGTAAGTGACAAAAATTTGTGGACATGTCTTCAAACCCACCACAGTCCACCTTCTGGCCATGAGTTACTTATTTCCCCCTACAAGCAAAATAGAGACACTTGTTCCCAAGAGCCTCCCTCTTTAAAATTTTCATGTATTTAGAGCATTGGTTGCAAGGATCTTGTCATCTAAATCAGGTCCAAATGACACCTATCAATCTCTCCTTTTAACAAGTTGAAACCAGGTTACAGGCTTAGAACCTCACGAAGGTCCAGAACCAACTAGAATTAAATAATGTTTGATTAATTGATTGATTTTTATTGAACTATAATTCACGACAGCATTTTATTTTATTATTTTAGTTCCCTTCCATTACTGTAAGTAATATTGGTTTTCCATTCATAGTACAAATGTCAAGTTTTCTTTTAACATGGCTTTTTAAAAAGTGAGTGATTTTAAAGAAAATAGTAAAGAAGAGTTTAGGTGGTACTTGGATATGGCAAAAATTGTGAGAGTGGGGAATATAAAAGAATGAAGTACTGATATGAGCTACAACATGGATAAACCTCAAAAACATTAAACTAAGTGAAATAAATCACCTATCAAATGCCACATATTGTATGAGTCCATTGATATGAAATGTCCAGAAAAGGCAAATCTAAATAAGTAGATTATTGATTGCCTGGAAGAGAAGAGGGACTGAAACAATCATGAAGTTTCTTTTTGGGTGATGGAAATGTTCTAAAATTCAATTGCGGTGATGGTTGCATGACTGTAAATCTACTAAAAATCGTTAACCAGTACGCTTAAACCAAGTTAATTTTATGGAATGTAAATTATACCTCAATAAAGCTATTTAAAAATTGTGAGAGTGCTTGTGAACGCCTGGAGTTTTGGAGACGTGGCACAATAACAGTAGCATGTTTTTCAAATTGTGTTTATCACAGCTGCTCACTTTGAAGGAAAGAATAAGAGAACAGCCAACCAGCGCTGGCTCAATAACACTCTGATCTGTCCTTATTTGTTTCATAAACAGTTCAATTTAGAAACATGGAAATTACTAGAAATGAACAAAGCTACCCACCAGAGCAAAGGTGGGTCCCCCCTGCCCAGCACCACGTGATGGCGTGAACCATTGTGTGGGGCCATTTAAAGTCGAGGGCTCATGGTTTACTTATGAAGGTAACTAATGCCTTATTTATGATGGAAAGAAGGCCAATGGGTAAACATCTTTGAATAAAACTTCTATGGACGTTGAACAGAACAAGATGAGTCAGCATATGGAACTTGGCTTTATTTACATGGGTGAGCATCTGTCACTTGCCCAGGGTCCCAGGACCTTGGCACAAATAGATCTAATGGAGAGCTTCATGGAACCTAACCCATTTATAGATTGAGGAGTGTCCGATTTGGACTTTGGCAGATGATTTTGTTGGAGGACAAGATCCCTAAGCTAAAAATGCCTGAGAACCCCTGGGCTAGAATACGCAGGGTAGACACCACCAGCACAGAATTTGATTGGGTTTTCTATACTTTCCACAAATTGCAGTAATTACCATTTGTGACTTCCTTTGTGGATGGGCAAATGAAGACTCTCAGATGAAGACAGCTGAGGGAGTGATGGAGTAGACCAGCCTCCCTCATGGAAATTCCATCTGCATGAGGCCAACCTCCCCAGCACAGATGGAAGGACGGGATGGGAATGAATCTAGGGGAACTCATCCCAGCTGCAAGTCCAGCCACCTCTGCATTCAGGGGCGGGTGTTATTCCTTGCTGCTTGTGGTCACTCAATTGTAGCCTCTGAACTGGTCTGTTTCTTCTTTTGATGCTCATAGGAGAAAATCTCTGCTAAAAGCCACAGTAATCCTTGTAAAAAAAATAAACGAAGCCACACTGCTGCTCAAACCCCTCCAGTGCCTTCCAATCTTATTAAGAATAAAACCCAAAGAATAAAAACCACAGAGCAAGGTTCTATACGACCTTGATCTGCTCTGTTCACATGTGGCTATTGAGCACTTAGAATATGGCTAGTCTAAATTCAGATACGCTGTGAGTGTGACATACATACTGAGTGTGTATTCCCATATTGGAAGTATTTGAAGACAATAGGAAAGAAATAATGTGAAATAGCTCATTAATACTTTTAAATATTATTACTGTTGATACTATTTTGGATATATTGGCTTCAATAAAATGTATCATTACGATTAATGTCACCTTTTCTTAAAAAAACGTGGCTACAAGAAAATTTAAAATTACATTTGTGAGCATAGTGTGTTCCTATTAGGCAGCACTGATTTACCTCCTACTTATTTCCTAACAGCTACACTGGCCTCTTATCTCTCCTTGAACAAGGCAATCACGCTCTGAGCTTTGGCACCTGCTGTCCACTAATCTTGGCGAGCACTTCACTTAGATAGCGTCACACATGGCTCCCTCCTTTGCCTTCTCCAGGTCTCTGTTCAAATGTGATCTTATCAGAGAAGCCTTCCCTGATCACAATTTCTCAAGAAGAGCCCTAATCACTCCTAATTACCTTTTCTTGTTTTATTTCTGTTGTTGGTGCTTGCCACTAATGTTACTTGTATGTCAGTTTGTCTGTTTATTTCTGACCCTCCTACCAGAGTGTCAATTTCAAAGGGTAGGGGCTTTGTTTTATTCATCATTGGATCTTCCAGTGCTTGGCATGGATAGGTGAATGGCCTGCTTGCACAGAGTTCTGTCTTATGAGGGAGACAGAGGAAGAAGCAGACTTATTTACTGCCTTATAATGTGTTATATGGAGGAGATATAGCCTGCTAAGGGATGCAGAGGAGGATGCTATTCTTGGTTGTCTACTTTCCATCCATTCACTTCCTTCTTTAATAAGAGAATCCCAACATTCTTCAAGTGTCCACCTTTCTCCTGTAGCCAAGTGCCTCATGGGGAGCAGACCCTGTCCCCACATGGGCCTGATTCTCCTTGCCAGTGATTGGTTCAGGAGTGGGCATGTGACCCAACTCTGACCAATGAGGATATAAGGGCCTACTGAGGAGATTCTGGGAAAATGATATTCTTTCCTAAAGGAAGAGATGGTCTCTTCCAGATGTCTGGATGTGATGTCTGGAACTGCTGCAGCTAGCTTGTGACAGCCTGAGGATGAAGCCAGCACCTAAGATCGGTTGAGCAGAGGGAGGAGAAGCATCTGGGTCTCTGAGGGTGTCCTTGAGCTGATGAATCAACCAACTGTGAAGCCTGTATTACTATAAGATTCCTCATGGGAGACAATAAATGTCCTAATTTTTAAGTAATTTTGAGTGAGGCTTTTGGTGACAGCTGAAAGTTGCTTTCACTTGATATCTGACCTAGTCTTACGAGATGTCGAGGGAAGCTTCCATCTTCCATCATGTTCCCCTAGAAACTGACTCTGAATTGGAGATTTTCATGCAGGAGATTTATCAGGGAACACCCTTGAGATCAACACCAGTTGCGGAGTGAGAGATGTGGAATCAGGCAAAGAAGAGGTGAACTGTGATGTAAGAACAAGGCCTCAGTTGACCCCACAGTGAGCTCCGGAGCTGGGATGGCCCCCAAGAGTTTCACTTCCTTGAGACAAAGGGGTCAGGTTTCTGTACAGCCATGGGGAACAGTCACTGGATGTGTAATAGCCCCATGAAGATGGAGTGACTTTGGGTGGGACAGTTCTCTTTGGTTGAGGCATTTCCTAGAGAGAGACTTAGGTGAGATCAGTCAGTCACAGACATCCCAGTAGCTGGAGGTGAATCTGGGAGGCTGACCACAGCAGTGATTACAGCCTACTAGGGGAGGGATATCCAAGCTACAGTCTGAAGAGATAAGTAAGGGTTATCCCAGTGAAGGGCTGGAAAAATAGAGACCATCCAAAGGCTAGGGAAAAGTATTTGAAAATCTTGGAGATAACAAAGAGAATTGCTCATTCTTAGAATGGAGAGGTGACATTTTTCAGCTTCAGTGGGGTTTTCTGTCACTTGCTCCCAGTGGGTCCTGATTGGTACATAGAGGTTCTAGGTGGCAGAGCCAAGATTTGAAATCTGTTCTGTGACTCAAGAGTCCATGAACTTACTCAACATGTCATATTGTCTCCCCAATGAAACAGCATTTTCCAGTATCTGAGTTACCTGAAGTGTCTCTAGGACAGATCTTCAAGTGGCCACACTTTGAAAATAAGGTTATATGGGTCGTTGTCAAGAGTATTGAGTCCCACGTATTTTTGTTTCACATGTTTGCAAAGCGGCTTTCACTTCACCTCTTCTAAATTTAATTTCTGTTTATGAGCATTTCCTTGTTCTGTTCCTGTGCAGCAGGAGTCACAGGAAGGAGGAAGAGCAGGGCCATGGAAAAGGCTAGAAGGTCAGGCACTCAATCATAGCAGAAGCCCCATAATCTAAGTCCTAAGCATGGAAAGAAGTTATTTCATTCACAGTAAATCAGTCATTTGTAGGCAGGGCTTCTGTCACTGCTGAAAACCAAATGTGTTTCTGGAGTGAGTTCATCAAGGGAAAGTGGTGTCTAGAGACCAATCAACATAATGTTGAGGGAAGCAAACATCTTGGCTCTCGGTGCCTTGTCTCTGCAGTGAATGTGTCACCAAGAACTGTAGAATTTCCTGTAGGCTCTTTAGCTGAGAACTTTCTCCTCAAAGCAGCCACACTCATAGGTCAAAACAAACCAGGTTATAACTGATCTCTCCAATGTACACCATGTTCCAATATTTTCCCACCTTTGGCCTTTTGTACATGCTGTTCCATCTGCCTAGAATGCCTTCCCTCTCCTATGCTTAGAAAACTCCTAGTCATCCTTCAATACCAAGCTTGTAAAGCATTCCCCATTGCTCCCAAGGATGAGTCAGTTGCTCCCTCCTTGGAGCCTTCTCAGCAATTTTCACGGACGCTTTCTACAGCATTTTTCCTTGGTACATAAGACAGTGTATTGTAGCTCTTAGTCTGAGAATCTGATTCCCCTCTTGACTATGAACTCCTTTAGGGGAGGCACATGGACCATCCTCTTTACAATGCCAAGGTTGCTGGATACATATGTCCTCTGTAAGGGTTTGAAGAATGAATAAATGATGGCATGAGTATGTGACAGAGTAAGTAAGCGTGCACGTGGGTGAATGAGTGTGTGTTGCCTGAAATGATGAATAAATGAGACAGTGAGTGAATGATGGTGTGTGCATAGATGAGAGCCTGTGTTGATCATTGAGTGGGTGGATGATGAGTGAGGGAACGAAGGAAAGTCTGAGTGAGCATAAGACTTTGGAAGTCAGCCTTTGTTTCTGACTTTTCAATTGTTTAATTCCTTTGCCACCAGACGTGGGCATCTCTCGTACCCACCAATCACTGTACTGTTTAGCATAATTTCTCTAAGAATTGGAAGAGTTTGTTTCCAGCAGTAACACAATGGGCACGGAGGCATGTCAAAGCAGGAGGTATTTCACTCCAACTGTAGTTGGAGAAAAGCAAGAACCTCATGGGTGTTGAGATGATAAAAATCCTGGAAATGGCTCCAAAAGTCCGCAAGGTAAGGGTAGATACACCATTACTCCTGGATTCATAAATTCTTAAGTTTTTTTTTTTTTTTTTGAGGGAGGGTCTTTGACAATAGGATAAATTCTATGGGACTTCTTCTCAGAAAGTACGTATGATCACACACATACATGCATAGTTATGTATGTGATTTTAGAAAGTTAATAGGCCTCTTGGACTCAACTAAAGGACGCACAGACCGTAACCTGGGAATGCACATGTCTGTTTTAGCTTACCATATATTCTCAGGCTGTATCACAGAGCTTAACACATAATATTAGGGTTGCACAATTTTCAATTAAATGGGTTAAATTGAAATTCCCTAACTTGAGAAGCAGAGGCACAGACCAGCTGGCTTTCTCAAAGTGTCATATACCTCAGGAATCCTTGAACTATACCCAACATGGCCCCAGGAACTGGATCTACACTGATAAAATAATCTTTCCAGGCACTTTCCATCTTCAGCCCTCGCCAGGGCATGCGAGTCTTTCCTTCCAAAGCCTCATAGGGGAAAATATGAGTGTAAAATATGATTCACATCTGGATGAGCAAACAGAGCTCCATGTTGGAACAACCTAATTAATGGTGATGCCAAGCCCTTGGCCTTGTTTCCTCAGTACCATATGCTATGCAAATAACACCCAAGCTTCTATCTGAGTGGGACTCACTAAGCTCCAATTTAGAGAGGCCAGCCCAGACCAGTGAAAAAATTTAGCAGCTGAGGTGGAACAGAGTTAGAATTCAATTTATCCTGAACCTGGCCCTTAATGAGGGGTGTTTAATTTCATTAATATAGCTTAGAGAGTCTCTCTTGTTCAGAAGGATTTACATGAGGGCAAGATGGATAACTGTCAACTCACTAGGGAGGCAGAATGACAGAGATTGAGAATGCCAGGAAAGCACGGTTTGGCCAGGGTATGGGGAAACAGTCATTTTCGTATATTGTTGGAAGGACTGTGAATTATGCAAATATTTTGGAGAACTATTTGGTAATATCTGCTAAAATGACAAAAAAGCATTTATCCTTTGACAGAAGTGTTCCAATATTAAGACATTTTCTTATAAATGTTCTCATATCTGTGCACAATGAAGATGTTGATTGTTTATAACAACACAGACTGGAAACAACCTAAGTGTCCAACAATAGGGGATTGGCTAGGTAATTAATCTATCCTTGCAATGGTATACACTGTGGCATTTGAGAAGGAGAGAATAGCCCAATATGCCCTGAGGAGAAGTAATAACCGTGATATATTTTTTGGAATATACAGTAGAAAAAAAGAAATGTGCTAAACAGTGCCTAGGGTACACTTCTAATTATGAAAACAAGGATATGTATACACTTGGAGTATCTCTGGAAGGCTAAACGTACACACACACGCGCAAACACACTTACTAATAATGATTACTTGTAGAGAGAACTGGGGGAGGGGATAAGGGATGAGGTTAATACTTAATTTTCGTTGTATATACTTCGTACTGTTTGAATTTTTACTATGTGCATGTACTGCTTCTGTCAATTAAAATTATGGGTTTGTTTTAGTAAAACAAGGAATTCATCTTAAAAACAAGCACCAATTTCTGATATCCATTTGTTCATCCATTCACTTAAATACTGACTGAGCACTTGTCAGGAGCTAAGATTTGATCACCCAGACTTCAAAGAACATGACCCGATATTCATCCATTGACAGAGTTGAACAGAATGATAAGCCTTTTACAACGCTCCCCAATCACAACCATGTGGCAAGCCTGGTACCTCCCAAAGTTTGTTTTGGGAAGAAGGGAGGAGAAGAAAGATGATGACGTTCTTGAGCATCTGCTGTGTTCCAGCCACTGTGCTGAGCACTCTCTGCTTACCTTCCCGTCCAGTCTGATCTTCTCATCACTGAATTCCTAGCACCTACATCAGGGCTTGCATCAGACGAGCAAATGGATGATTGAATTTATGCATAAATAAAGAAATGAATGAATTTAGATGTATGGTCCCTCTGGAAAGAGGGAGCAAGTGGCCTAAAGGAGGGCAGACTCTTGGCTAAGCCCGAGGATCAGAGTCCCCACCGAGCTGCTGAGGGTACACTCACAATCGGCTTTTCTGGTGCTGCCTCTAGGGAAGAGTGTGCGATCACCACTCAGGATTCACTCCAGGGTGTGAACGAGGAAACAGCAGACAATGTGTCCCTAGGAGGCCTGTTTAATATTTTAATAATATGTATTTTAAAAATATATCTCCAGGACACACTAGTCAGTTTCTCTCCTGGAGGAGACAAACCTGGAGGTTTGTCTGCTTTCTGGAACAGTTGCCTCTGTGGGAAAAAGTTTTGATTCTTTCAACAAATATTTGCTAGGCATTTTTATAATAATGTTGTTAGAAATCACAACAGACCTTTTCTCTCATTGAGAAACACTTACCCCTATCCAGGTCTCAGTGCTCTTAGGCACCGTGAATCATGTAACATGTTGGGCTGTCTTTTTGCATCAGCTACTAGCAAGCTCAGAACCCAACCATGTCACCTGTTTCTAGCACAGTTTCCATTTTGTCTATGTAGATGGCTCTTATCTCCAACTTTTCTACTACTCTACATGGACTTTTCCTTAAACTCATTTTATCTTCTATTAAATGAACCCTATAAGACTTTTTGGAATAAGGCAGGTATATTAGATTCCTAGGGCTGCTGTAGCAAATATCCACTAACAAAGCGGCTTAAAACAACAGAAATTTATTCTCTCACAATTCTGGAGGCCAGAAGTCCAAAATCAAGGTGCCGGCAGGGATGGTTCATTTAGGAGGTTCTGAGGAAGAATTCATTCCATGCCTCTCTCCTGGCTTCTGGGGGTTCCCAGTAATCCTTGGTGTCCCTTGGCTTGTAGACTTATCATCTCCATCTCAGTTTCTCCATCTGCAAATGTGAAGAGTGGACAGAATGTCCTAGAATCTTCTGGTTGGAAAGTTCAGGGGCTTCCACAATGGGGGAAGGGTAGCTGGCCATCACTAGATTTTACAGATTCACATCCTGGAAAGTGGCCCTAAAGGCAGAGCGGGGAGCACTATTTGGGTTAGATTCTGGGCGGGGGCCACGGCAAAGTGTCCTGGTGGCCAAGGGATGTGGGTCAAGATGAGTAGAGTGAAGGGAGAGAGAGCACAATGATCATATGTAACAACGTCCTCGACATTTTTTCCAAGGGCTTGCCATGCCAGAGGGAGTCCCAGAGCAGCAGGGAGCATAAAATTCTGGGGCTGGGGTGGTGTCTGATGTGTCCCCAAGTGCTTGTCCCAGAGCCTGGCATAGAGCAGGATTTAAAACCGTATCTGCTGACTGACTGGCTGGGTAAGTCATACAGATCTGGTTCAAATCCTGGCTCCACCTCTTGCACAAATGACTTTTTGAGCCTCTGGAAACACATCTGTAAAATGGGTACCACAATAGCAGCCTTGCAGGGCGGTTTAAGCCTCACATCTAGAATTTGGTGGTTGAGTGTCGGGGTTCTGAAGTTGGGTGGGTTGAGTTCCAACTTCACCTCTTGTCCTTAATTAGCTGTTAGATTTTAAGCAAGACCCCTGAACGTCCTGTGCCTTACTTTCCTTATCTGTAAAAAGGAGAAAATCCCACCCCATCGAGTTGCAAGGAGGGTAAAGTGAGTTGTGAGTGTGATGTGCTTGGCACACAGTAAATGCCCAGTAATTCTTTTCTGTTCTTTAATTCCCACAAAGACGCAGGCTGTGGGAGCAGGAAGGTCTTCCCAGACAGTCCTGCAGGGAACTGAAGTGGAGGGAGCATTGTCTTCCCACAGCCCCCAGACCCCTGCAGACTCAGGATTCCCCTTGCAGCTAGTAACCCTCCTGCCAGATCGGGAGGCTGGGCTATACCCTTTTAATAAAAACCGAGAAAAGAAGTGTTTTTTTCTTAGATGGGCTCACTTGCCGAAGAACTCCCAGAAATCCATTAACTGCAGTATTACTGAACATCTGAATGCAATTTGCAAGCTATAATAACATCTCTCTAGTTAGCAAATGTTTATGCCGCTCTATAATTTTCTTTTCCATATGAAAATAGACCTGTCATACTAACGTGGTCGGCCAGCTGCCTCTATAATATTGTTAATAAGCAGGAAGGATCGTCCGTGCTGCTGTCTGACGGGCTTGGGGTGCATTTCTGCTCTGGAGCGGGCTGGAGGAAGGATGGATATGCAGCTCTGGGGGCTACTTCATAAGTGTCGCTCAATAGGTAGAAAATGTGAGACCCGAGAAGGAAGGAATTAGAAGGCACCACCCCTACTCCCAATTGACAGGGAAGAGGAGAACTAACATATTTAGTGTCCCTACTTCGTGTCAAGCACGAGACTAGGCTTATATGTATTTCAACGGTCCCCAAGTTGGGTGTGTTTGTGTCAAAGGCCTCCATGGAACTTCTTATAAATACAGATTCCTCGGCTTTGTCCCAGACCTGCTGAATTAGAATTTCTGAGGGTAGTACCTGGGCATCTGCATTTTTAAAACATTTCTTTGATCATTTGCATTTCAGAATATGAAGAAGCTAAATCCTTATAGCACAGAGGAAAATAAAATTATATTTTAGGAAAAAGGTTCCAAATAACAGATATGGATCACTTAAGCTTCCCCCAGTTTATTTCCCTTCAAAAAACTGGATAATTTAGACCCCAATCCAGCCTCCTGATTGAGTTATCTGATGCACCAATTCAGCAAATACTACTGAGTGCCTACTGAGTGTGCTAGTGTTTGGGGCTGAAATACAAGAAAGACATTACTCTGCCCCTACAGAGGTTCCATTCTAGTGGGAGAGCCAGGCACAAGAGTAGATAATTACAACAAACAGAAGCAGTGTAGCAAATGGGGAAGGGGCAGCATGGGAGCCCCAAGGAGGGGCACTGACTTAGTCTCAGGGACCAGGGAAGGCCATGGAGAGGGTGTGATAGCTAAGATGATGAGAACGACAAGCAGAAGTCAGCCAAGGGAAGGGAGGGTGTGCCAGGCAGAAGGCACACCATGTGATTGGGTCCTGGGGCTTGAAGGAGCTTGGAAGGTCAGAGGGATTGTAAAACTTTCTACATGGCTGGAATGTAGAGTGAGAGGTGGAAAACGCTGAAAAATGGGATCAAGCTGGAGAGAGAAGTTGAGTGCCACGTTAAGGAGTTCCGACTTTACCCCGAGGGCAATGGGAAGCCATCGGAAGGATTAAGCAAGGGAATAACACAGACATGCTCATGTTTTAGAAAGATCACTGTGGCTACTATGTGAGACGTGGCTGGAAGGGGCAGACGTCATGTCTGCAAGACTTGCTGGGAGCTGTCACCAGTGTCCAGGTGAAAGCTAAAGGTGACCTGGGCCAAGGTATTGGAAACGGAGGTGGTGACCAATCGACAGGCTCAAGACACATTTTTGTGTGTGTGTGTGTGTGAGGAAGATCGGCCCTGAGCTAACACCTGCCAATCCTCCTCTTTTTTTGCTGAGGAAGACTGGCCCTGGGCTAACATCCATGCCCATCTTCCTCCACTTTATATGGGACGCCGCCACAGCATGGCCTGACAAGAGGTGCGTCGGTGTGCGCCCTGGATCCGAACCGGAGAAACCCGGGCGGCCACAGTGGAGAGTGTGCACTTAACCGCTTGCGCCACCAGGCCGGCCCCTCAAGACACATTAAAGGCGATAAAAGCCACCATGCTGGGCGAGTGATTGGACATTGGACAATATGGGAAATAGGAAGCAGAATAATCATTTGACCCCCTCCCAAGGAAATGACTATGACTTCTTAGTTTTGAGTTCTGATTTTTTTTTCACTCAACATTACATCACATACATTTCCCACACCATGGTAAACTTTTCATAAACATTATTGAGAGCAGCTGCACAATATCTATTGTGTGGACGCACCACAATTTTTTAAAATAGCTTTATTGAGTTATAATTGATGTATGAAGAACTGTACGTATTTAATGTGTACAATTTGGTGAGTTTGGACATAGGCAAACACCCATGATACTATCACCACAATCAAGGTCATAGACATGTCCAACACCTCCCAGAGTTTCCTTGTGTCCTTTTGGGTGTCTATGCATGTGTGCGCTAAGAACACTTAATGTAAGATCTACCCTCTTAACACATTTTTAAATGCACAATACATTACTGTTCACTGAAGGCACAATGTTGTACAGCAGATCTCTAGAACTTATTTATTTCACATAATTGAAACTTTATACTCGTTGAATAACAACTCCCCCTTTTCTCCTCCCCCAGCCCCTGGCAACCACCATTCTACTCTCTGCTTCTATGAGTTTGACTATTTTATTCCTCACGTAAGTGGAATCACGTAGTATTTGTCCTTCTGTGACTGGCTTACTCCACTCAGCATAGTGTCATCAAGGTTCATTCATGTTGTTGCAAATGGCAGGATTACCGTCTTTTTTGAGGCTGAAGAGTGCTCCAATGTATGTATATACCACATTTTCATTATCCGTTCATTTGTCATGGACACTTGAGTTATTTCCATACCACCATAATTTATTTAAACGTCCTTATTGTTGGACATTGAAGTTGTTCACATATTATTTTTTGCTATCATAAAAAATGCTACAGTTATTATATTTTGACTTAAAGCTTTTTCCATATGTTAGACCTTTTTTTGAGAATAATTATTAGAGAATATTAGAGGATTTCTTTTCTATAAAGAGAAGGTAGCCTGAAGGGAGGACTCAGCACTGGTTTTGTCGGTCGAGTCCCTTCTCCTCTTTGTTCACAGTTTCCGCATCTGTAGAATGGGTTCTACACGTGATGATCTCCGAGCATCTTCCATCACTATCATTTTCTGGGTCAGCTCAGACTTTGAGCGCAGGGCAGCTGTCCACCCTCACCCTGACCTTGACCTGGGACTCTTGAGAGGTCATTCCAGCTAGTCCTCCTCCAGCTAGCGGCTCCTCCACTGGCCCAGAGGGAGCACCAATAGAGCTGAGCCTGTCTAGGATGGAAAGCAGCCAAGTGGTTGAGAACACAGGCTCTACACTTAGATAGACGTGGAGCTGAATCCGCTTCTTAGCTATTTATCCTCTCTGTGCCTCAGTTTCCTCATCTGTACAATGGCAGTAATGATGGGACTTAGTTTATCGGGTTCTAACAAGGACTAATGAGATGGGGCATGTAAGGTGCCTGGCTCATCTCAAGCAACAACTGAACATTAGCTCTTATTATTATTTGTTTGGGTCTCAGTGCCTCCAATTTTAAGCAGTAGAGTCATTATAGTGTTCTGTTTAAGAGCACAGACCGTGGGGCTCAAGTACAGGCTCTACTGTTGCTAGCTCTGTACCTCAGGGTGAACTCCATGCGCCTCGGTTCTCTCATGTGTCAAATGGAGATGATAACATGCCCATATTAAAGAGTGGCTGTGAATTTTTAAATCAGTTAATATCTGCTTAGAGCAGTGCCTGGCACATAGCTAGTGCCAGAGTAGCGTTAGCTAAAAAAGAATGAGCATTTCTTCCAGCTAATGTGGGCATTGCCTCAGTAGCTGCTACTCTTTGTTGAGTGCCCACATGTCAGGCACCTTGCGGGATGCTTCACCCCCGGTATTCAGAACCCCCACGACAATGAGTCAAAGCAGGAATTATGATTCATCCTACTTTACAGGTTGGGAAGGTGAGGTTCAAGATGATGACCTGACATGCCCAAGATGCTGGTTTCAGAGGCAGGAGCTCTAATTGTACACTCTGTGTCCTGCCCACGACATCATGCATCGTGCTCCCGATGATTTTTGACCATGGACTATAGAGTTGGAGGGCTGCCAGAAAAATGGTGTCCTTGAAGCCACAATGAAAAATGATCACTTTTCACTCTCCAAAGAGCTGGGATTCTAACTAAATTACCAGCTTTCTTTGCCCAAGTCTGGTCCTGAGAATACTGGCTTCATAATGGACCCTCTCTGCCAGAGGGTCAATTTTGGGCTTGGAATCTGTTATATCTTTTTGAATCAGCTCCTGTTGTCTGATTTGCCCTCATGGGTCTCCTAATAAATGAGCTGGTTTACTCAATCGCCCATAAGCTTGCCAGGCTTGGGATAAGGAAGAACTTACAAAATGGATCCCTATCTTCTGTAAGTAAAAATTGAGTTCCTCAGCATGGCTTTCATGGATGCAGGCTGCCAATAGCAAGAGGGATAAAGCCAAGTGGAGACAAGGAAAGATGAGAAGGGCCAGGAAGAGGGGCATATTGTGACATTGCTAAAGCTAGTTCAAGTCTTTTTTTTTTTTTTCTTAAATTGGCTATTGATAATTCCCAGATGAAGTTGTCAACATGGTAAATAGTATCAAAAGAGTTTTGCAGCAAGAGGATGGGTGAGAGAAGCATTGGGTAATTCATGAGATGAAACCAGCCCCTCATTTGCCTGCCTCTATCCCAGCACCAGGTGTTTTAACCAAGCTGAGCCTCAAAATGAAGCAGATGCCTGAATAAAGATTCAGATCAGTAGATGCCATGCAAAAAGTATAGCTTTGAAGTTAGGCAGACTGGGGTTATGTGCCAGCTCTATCACTTACTAGCTGTGTGGTACTGGGCAAGCGTTTATTTATATTTTCTTCTTTATAAATGGCAGATATTCATACCAATTCTGAGTTGTTCTGAGAATTGCTCATGAATGTGAACAACATGCATGGCATAGGAGTTGTCACACAGCAGGTGCCCAATAAGTGTTAACAATACCAAGGGGTGTGCAGGGCCCCAGGTTCTAATTTTAAAATGAAGGAACGGGGGCCAGAAATTCTCGAAAAGTCTGACTGCTTCAGTCTCTGCAAATTTCATAACTTCAGAGCCTCCTATACCAGGGACTTTATGAAATATTTGTAAAAAGACTGAGTGTCTATTTCCCTCCTGCTGCTGAAACTCTAACCATTCCTCCATCAACTTCTGCCAGGCTGAGGTCCAGGAGACAAAGGCGTACCAGAGAATGGTTCCTCCTTCCAAATGCAAGATGACCGGCCCGTTCACAAGGGGAACTGTTACCCGTCCCTCAGGGCCCAGCTCACACATCACTTCTTCCCAGCAAGGCCCGCAGGCCAGCAGCATCAGCATCACCTGTGGGCTTGTTATAAATGCAGACTCTCCACCCCACTCAGGCCTCCAAGTCAGAATCTGCATGTTAACAAGATCCCTGGTGATGCACACAATGAAGTTGCAGAAGAACTACCCTGAGCCCTAGGCAGTCAGGCCCTCTATTTCACCCTCTCAAGGATCCTGCACATCTCCTTTGTGACATCCATCTCTCTTGTAAACAATTAACCATCTGGCACACTTTTTGCTTGATTTCTGCCTTTCCTTAGCAGACAGTTGACTCTCCAAATCAAGGTCCATATTTATCGTGTTCACTCCTATATCCCCAGATGGTAGTGTAGTTCCTAGCATGCAAAAGCAGTCAATTGATTAGTGTCATGAAATGCATGAAAGAAGGAAGGATAGGGGCTGAGTTTTCTGAAGTGATTGAAAGGTTCCTACTCAAGGGCTTCTAAATCTTCGTTAGTGGAGAAAAGAGCAGCTGCCAAGACATAAAAGGATCCAAGAGTCTAGTCCCTTCCTCGGCCCCAACACACGCATCACTGGGACCTCGAGGGTCTTTCTGAGCTTTATGTGGGTATTGTTGAAACAAAAGTGGAGGGGAGAAAACAACCCAAATGGTAGAAATAGTTTATTTGTTGAGTTTGGTCAAGGAAGGATCGTGTTGTGACAATACCACTGGCTTGGGGATAAGAGGAGTAGGCAGATTCCATGAGACCTTGTGCACATCACGAGCCATGAGTTTCTCAATTGTCAAAATGGAAATACAAACATATGCCCCCCTAAACCTCCCATGGTGTTGGTGAGGGTTAGTATGCCACTGTAGTTCTCAATGATTATTGCACTATTCAGCCATAAAAAGGAATGAAGTTCTGATACCTGCTACAACATGGGTGATCTTGGAAAACATGATGCTAAGTGAAAGAAGCCAGACAAAAGATCATATCTTGTAGGGTTCCGCTTATGTGAAATGTCCAGAATAGGCAAATCCATAAAGACAGGAAGCAGATTGTTGATTGCCAGGGGCTGGGGAGAGAGGGAATGGGGACTGACTGCTAGTGGGTGTCGGGGGAAGAGGAAGAATTTCCCTCTGCCCTTTCCCTTAAGGTTCTTCTGTCTGGCCAAATAATTAACAAGACAGGTTAGCAGGAGAAAATAATACCAAGTTTAATAACATGTATACATGGGAGAAACTCAGAAATGAGCAACTCGTCCGTCTGTCTAAGCTGCTTGCTTAAGTATTACAGCTAAAGGCGAGAAGCGTGTTGGGGGCGGGTAGTGGCCTGGGACTTCAGAGGGCAGGAAGACAATTTTTTTCAGGGTCATCTATAGATAATATGGTCAGGGAGAGACAGAGCTTTTGATAAAAGGGGCTTGGTGCCTTTCCTATTGTAACCTCTATCCTACATTATCTTTACAGCCATCATGATAGAAGATCTGTTCCAGGAAGGAGCCATAATGTCAAAGTCTTTAGGCAGTTAGTGGGGGAGGTCAAATGTCCCTCAGAGAAAACAATCAAGGTAAAGAGATATATTTTAGGATGGCCAAATCTTGATCTCCTACATGGGTAAGGAGTTTCCTTCGGGGGGATGGAAATGTTCTAGAGCTAGATAGAGGTGGTGGTTGCACAACACGGTGAATGGACTAAATTCTGCTGCATTATGTGCTTTAGAATGGTTTATCTTATGCTATGTGAATTTCTCCTCAATTAAAAACAAAAATCACATGATGGGCTTTTAAAATGCCAGATGACCAGCTAACCCTTCACCCTGTTGACTCTGATCCTTTGGATCTGAAAGGAGGCCCAGACGTTGGGTATTTTAAAAAGTTCCCCAGGGGCTGGCCCAGTGACATAGTGGTTAAATTCGTGCATTCTGCTTCAGCAGCCCGGGGTTTGTGGGTCCAGATCCTGGGTCCAGACCTACACGTCACTCAACAAGCCACACTGTTGTGGCGTCCCACATACAAAATAGAGGAAGATAGGTCCAGATGTTAGCTCAGGGCCAATCTTCCTCACCAAAAAAAAAAAAAAGTTCCCAAGAGGTTATATTGAGCTGCCAAAGCAGAGAACTATAGGCTTAATGAAGTGCCTGGTAGTGGAAAGGGTGTGATTTGGTGTCCAGCCTCCTCGGGTTTAGATTCCGTTCCACCTCCTAATTGCTAATTCCCTGATCCTCTTTCCTTTTCTGTGAAAACCCAAGTTAAAATATTGACCACAGTGGGGCTGTTGTTGAAATCACATAAGATCGCTTTAGTAAAGCACGTGAGCTTGGCATCTATTAGGGACTAAATAAATTACTGTTATTATTATTAAGAGCAGATGTCGAACTTGATTGTAAAAGTTAGAAAGAACCATTGAACTATAAGGTAGTGAGATTTTATACTACTATTCCAGGACACTGGGCTTTGTGGGGGTGAGAAGGGCAGAAGAGGAGTAAAGATGCAAAGTTACCTAGGAAATGCTCTTCTCTGCATATCAGTGTATTTGTATAACCGCATATGAAAAAAAAAAAGAGCTTCTCATTGCATAAAGGCCCTGGAGCTTTCTTTTTTGTCTTCGGAAAAATAAAATAAAATAGCAAGCAAAGGGGTCTAGGACTTCTTGGCACCGAGCTGGGTTTTGTTTTATGGCATTGAGATGTGGTCGTGGTATTTTGTCTTCTCTGGCCTCTAAGAAGCTCAAGGCAACGCATGGCCTTTCTCAAAGCATTATCTTCTGTAGTTAATGGCAATGAATCTGATGAATTAGGCTCACCCATTGGCTTTCATTTATTCCCTTACTTTTCCTCCACCTCAATTTTCTCATCAATCCACGCATTCCTTCCTTTACTCCTGCATTTGTTCTCTGCCTTCATTGCATGCTTTCCTGGTAGTTGTCTCAATGTAGCATGGCTGTTATGACCTGGGGCTCTTACCTGAGACAGAGGCTGTGGTTCTTTCCTGGTTCTGTCCCTTCCTAGATGTGTAGCATCAGGCAAGTTTCTTTACTTCTCTATGCCTTAGTGTTCTCATGTCTACAGTGGATATTTTAACAGTATCTGCCTCATGGGGTAGTTAGAGGATTTAATGAGATAGTATATTTATGAAGAGCTTAGCATAGTTACAAAATTAGTACTGAGATATGATAGTCCTTGTTATGGTCCTTTTGTCTCTAATAGTCTGTGATTGCTTTTCTTGGGCATGCTTCTTGGTCTCAGTCATTTGGCAACAATGCTTTTTCGGATCCCCACCCTACAAAGCATCCTTCCTTCCTGTGGGATTCTGAGATTGGTGTCCTAAATTTTTTGTTTTCAATCTCCCCCCACTCAGTAGGTGCAGCTGTGTCCAAAGCAGAGACCATGTCCATGCCTGCAGTGGATAGTGCTGCTATTGGGGATCTTTTGCCCTGGCCCCTGAGAACGTCACCCTCCGAATTTTAATGCCACTTTTTGTGTGTGTGTGAGGAAGATCAACCCTGAGCTAACATCCTTGCCAATCCTCCTCTTTTTGCTGAGGAAGACTGGTCCTGAGCTAACATCGATGCCCATGTTCCTCCACTTTATGTGGGACGCCGCCACAGCATGGCCTGACAAGCAGTGCATCGGTCCGCGTCCGGGATCCGAACCCGGGCCTCCAGCAGCAGAGAGCGCACACTTAACCCCAAGGCCACGGGGCCAGCCCCTTAATGCCATTTTTAACACCTGCTTTCTTTCTCCTGCTTTAGGCTGAATGAATTCAGTGGCAAATCCATCTCTCCTTCCATAAAATCCAAGTGCTCAGGACTGTTCTCTAAGTGGTGCATGGGACTACCTAGTTTGAGATTCATCTTCATGTAAAGCCAGCACCCAGGTACATGTGGGGATGTTTCTTAGGTAATGAATCCACCATGATCCCCTTATTCCTCTCTAGGGCTCTCCCAGGGGAGCAGGGACTTTTCTAGGCAAAGACGTGAGGGCTGACCCATCTAGACCTAAGGAGTAAGCAGATATGGGATGCTTTTTTTGCTGAATCCTAGATCTGGTCTGTTTGTTAATTCCCCTCCCCCATTGAAAAGGATTTATTAGCAGCAATAGATAGCATTTATCAAGTACATGCAATGAGTCAGGGACCACGCTAAGTGCCTTACTTTTAACATCTCATTTAAATTTCAAAGTCACCCCATGAAATGGGCACTTTTATTAAACCTGTTTTTTTAAAAATAAGAAAACTGAGACAAAGGAGTTAAGAAACTTTTCCAAATGCCACGGAGCTAAGACATGTTAGATCGGGTTGAACCTAGGCGCATCACTCTCGAACCCAGGTTCTTTACTATCCTGTGACACTGCCTCTTTATTTTTGTCCAACCCCCTAGTTTGATAAAAGAGGCAGCAACTTTCCAAAGAAGGGATGTGCCTTGCCTGAGCCCCAGAGAGAGGGACAGACACAGAGCCAAAGCTAGAACGCAGGTCTCACAATCTTGCTTTATTTTGCCCCTTGGTATCATTTTGTAGCCCAGTTCCAAAGTGATGCACGTTTTTGTGGCAGCTACTACATTCTGGAAGTTTTCTGGAATACTCCAGACCACAATGAGTCCACTTCCTTCTCTGATTTATTCCCTCTATGCCATAATATTGGGGCTCGTATTGGGGTTACAGCTCGTTTTTCTAGGACTCTTTCTCTATTACAGTCAGCTTCCACAATGCTTTCTCTTAGTTCCTTGCAGACAGAGTATTATTTAGGGCAGTGCTAGTTGCTATAACAAATAGATCCAAAGTATATATTAGCTGCAACTCAACAGACATTTATTTTTCTTACGTAACAGTTCAAGGAGATTCCAAATTTGTGGGCAGGCTCTATTCTATACTGTCACTCAGGGACCCAGGCCAATGGAAGCTCGGCTATTTTCAGCATGGTATTCCAAGGTCATTCTTGACAATGAAATTCAGCTGGTGGGTGGGAAAAGACTACTGGGAATTATGCATAAAAAATTTTGAGATAGGCCTGGAAAAGGCACATATCACTCATCCTTGTTCGAAACTCAGTCATATGACCACATTTCTAACTATGGGCCCTCTAGGACCAGTTCATCTTATCAACAGAAGGTTTCATAGGGACAAGTCAAAAATTTGCAAGTCATGCAGCCAGAGCTTGTGTAGAGGAGAAAATCTTGACCTGAAATGACCCCAGAACCAAAGGTTCTCCCCCCAACAGAACCAAAGGACCAGGACATGACTGGAACTTGCAAATGGGACTCTCGTCAGAGGTGAGGGGTCCATTGTCTAGGAAGATCTGATGTTAAAGCCCCTGCCACACCTTACCATAAATGTTTAAAACCTTACCATAAATGTGTAAAACCTTACCATAAATATTTAAAACCTTACCATAAATATGTAAAACCTCACCATAAATGTTTAAAAGCTTACCGTAAATGTTTAAAGCCCTCCAAACAAAATGTGCCCTGCCAGCATTTCTGCATACCAACCTGTTCTCCCTAACCTCTTAAATTTTACCCCAAATCCTGGATCAGGGAGACAGATCTGAGAGCTTTCTGCCTCTCGTCTCCTTGAGGGTCGACCTTGCAATGAAGCCTTTTCTTTTCTCAACAGCTGATGCTGTAATAATTAGCTCTTTATGTGCATTGGGGAAGAGAACTCCAATTTTGTGCAGTAACAATTTTGGTAACCATGAAGGGACTAGGTCCTGTGACCACTTGTCCGACGTTCTGGAACCCCCAGCAGAGTGCAGGGTCTTTTCATCGACTCTAAGTGGCTGCCTAGACAATTTTGTCTAGAGGCTCAGCTGATTGGATTCCCGTTTCCATGTTGCAGTGCTCCAGGCCCCAAGGCATATTTTTTTGATAGAAGAAACAGCTCCTGGATCAGACGTCTTTTTGGTGAGTTACCTCGTTATAACATGCCTGTACCTAAATTGTCTAATAATCTAGTAAGTATCTTGGGTTACAGTCTCCACTGGGGAGATTTTTGCCAGGTTAAACTTCCAAGGCTAGAATTGTGTGTTTGAGTCCCACTCCACGGGAGACAATATAAAAGGGTTATAGCTGCTGGGGCACTCAAAGGATCAGGTTAGTGTCCCAAACTCTGGGTTAGAGTCCCAGAGTACACTGGGTTAGAGTCCCAGAGTATTGGATTTCTGTGTCTGTTCGTATTTCACTTGTTAAAATTGGCTGTTTGGGGACTGAGTTTCTCAGTGATGATAACAAACTCTCTTTAGAAATTAACCTTATGAGGGTCGTACACTATTAGACCCTAAACACTAGTCCCCAGAAAGACCTTGTTTGTTGTGGCTACCTTGGGAAAAGCCCCCTAAAATGGGGATAACTAAATGGCTGACAAGATAACCTGGGATAATTTAAAATTAAAATGGCCACTTTGGGCTCTATTTGAACCTTTAAATTGAGAAACAAAGAAATCTTTCCTCTTTAAAGAGTCAGGCATGCCACCTTCCAGAACAATTGCTCAAAACCTAAAGGTTCTGGAAGCTGTAAATATCTACAAAAAACTGCAAATCTTACTAAGCTTGTTTTGTGTTCTGAGGGCTTGGCTTGATAATCGTCAGTTTGGAGGTCCCAAAATACAGTCAGACAAAAATGCAGTTGCACCCCACTCTGTGGTCAGAGATGGTTGGACAGAAGTGCAAGTTGCACTCTCTTTCGTGGCTAAGGGTCCTACCACACTGCCGTCAGCCTCAGGGGAATTACAGTGGCCATTGGAAGGAAAGTTCTGATTATTTAAGATCATTTAAAAGTGCACTCAAAAGCAAAGACTTCAAAATTATGAAATAACCTTATTGAAAGTTTTGTTGCAAAAATCTAAGAAGAAAATTAAGTTATAAAAGGTACCTAAAAGAAAAGCTTATTAGGTCATGACTTTACAGACATCCGGTAATCTATCTTCAAAGGAGGGCCCAATATGAGCCCCTCCCAGAGTTAATGAGACTCAGAGATTTTCTGGGAATGAGCTACAGTATATATTAATGCAATTGTTCAATACTGCCAGGTATAGTTACAATTTGTCCCAGCTGAAACCTGACAAGATATTTAAAAGGATTTAGAAACTTACAATGAGAAACTTGACCAAACTGGAAGCTCATATTCAGAGCCTGATAGGAATTTTTTTTAGGCCTTCTTCCCTAAGTTAAAATCAAACTAAGTACCCAGAAGGAAAGAAGCACATTAGGGATGATATAGCTGGACAGGTAGATCAACCTATAATATCATTTAAGTTACAATCCGATTTCTGAGGAATTAAGAGCAATTGTCCTTAAAAAAATCTTTGCAAAACTGGAAATGAAACTCTAGAGGCAGTTCAGATTCCACTCATCTCCCTTATCTCAAAAGGCTTATAGCCTCTCTGGGAACTGTTATCTAGCCCATCATCCTAACAATGAAGGGAAAAAAAAAAAAAAAAGGAAAAAGGAGAAGAAAAATGACCATAAGAGTGCCCTCACCCCAAATCTAACATCTTGAGTGTCTTCTCCACAAATATTAATATAAAAAGCTTGAAAAAAATTTGGATTCATAACTAGAGAGCCTTGTATTACTGTACTTGATTCATGGCAGTAATTTTAAAACAATGGCTGTGGAGTCTCTGTGTATGTGTGTCTATATATTTATTATATATGTGTGTGATTTTTTTTTTACCTCCAGATGGTATAATTTCTAAAAGAACTCTATTAAGTTGGCTTGAAGTAAGCACTTATATAAAAGTAATAGCAACTAATCCAAATGTTTTTCAAGCCAACATGATACAAAATAATCTTTGGTAAATGAAAGCTTGTTTAAACTTGTTGGTTTGATTGAAATAGGAATGTGAGTTATCAACATTGGATGTGATGCAAATATACACCCTTTATTCTACCTGGGTTTATTGGTTAAATAAGCTCATGATATCTCTGTTACAAAACTTGTTAGTGAAAATAACAACTTAGAATGATAGCTGATGTTGCCTAATGTCTCATGAAGTCTTTTAAGCAATCTAAATAATTATTGGGAACAAGTAAACTAAATAGTTGTGAAAAAGATAAATGTGTTGGGTGAACTTTTTAACCACAATTATGTGTTATGGTGCATGTATTTAAATTAGTCCAGAACATTTTGGTAACTTCAAACCTTAGAGTTTTGCTAGATTAAGTTAAATTTTAAAATTTATTGAGTATATAGGTCATTTCCACATAAGATATAATATTATATATTAATTACTAAAGATAGATTTATCAACTTTTGGCTTCTTATTACAGAGAAACTGGAAAAATACTTGGGTTTATTGATAAATGTGTTTTGTGCCACACTGAAAAATTTTCTATGAGAAAGCACATGTTTCTAGACAGTATTTGTGGATCTGCCAATTCACAGAATGCCAATATATATATCAAAAATTAAGGAAAGTAAGATATATGTTTTTGGGAAAGAAGATTTAAGGAATAGAGTTTTTTTTTTTTTGCTGGAAAAGATTTAACCTGAGCTAACATCTGTTGCCAATCTTCCTCTTTTTGTTTTCCTCCACACAACCCCAGTACATAGTTGTATATTCTAGCTCTAAGTCTTTCTAGTTCTTCTACTTGAGCTGCCGCCACAGCATGGCTACTGACAGACGAGTGATGTGGTTCTGCACCCGGGAACTGAACCCAGGCTGCTGAAGCAGAGTGTGCTGAACTTTAACCACTATGCCATCAGGGCTGGCTCTATTTTTGTTTGTTTTGTTAAGAAAGATAAATTTGTCTTAAAGTACTAGGAAGGAAGATAGAAGGCACGGGACAAATTCTGAATGTAAAAAGAAAGTTATAGAAGGTTTGAGGAAAGGGAAACCTGGGGAAAGAGTTTTGTGCATGGTCACGTCAGCTAAGATTAAAATGATTAAGTGGCTAAGTTTTAATATCAAAAGTAAGATGGTACACAAAATTAAAATTTGGGTTTCTTTCTCTTAAAAAGATAATTTTCTTGGACTTTTAGTCTGCTCTTGATAAAGAGATTATGAAAGATTTTTCTTTACCTTTGAGTAAGTCTACCTAAAAGACAAAAAAACCCATGTTTTGTCCAAATAATTTCCTATGTTCTAAAAGGCTGGAATCTCTCTGCTAAGAGAACTGAGATTTTTTTTTTAACTGCTTAACTCTGCATATTTGCCTTTAACATCCTCTGTTGTCACTTTGGTTAAATGGATAACTAACCATTGTTTCACAGTAAGCATTGTTTCCTATTTGACCAAGTGTTTCAAATTTTTTGATATTTTTGACAAACTTCCCCAAAAATTCAAATCCAAAATAAAGTCTTCCTTTTGACCTAAAAATTTCTTTGAGAATTACCAATGGACCCCTGGGACTTCTCAGAGAATTTGTTTTATCTTTCTATAAAGAGGAAGATATTAAACTAATTAGGCTTCTTTGGTATTTTAAATTACATGGGAAGCATTGTCAGATAAATGATGATAAACTTTCTTAGCTTATATTGCATTGGTGAATGTTATTAATATAAGTGTTTTAAAAAATTATATAACATTCCTAAAATTCTGATCCATCCTGGTTATCAGTCATTATTCTAGTTATTTTAAATTGTTACATGTCACAAAATAACCAATTTTCTTCATCAATTGCCATTCTAAGTCTTTTTTTCATTTGCAGACAGTTGTTGTTTTACTCTGATGTTTTTGCAGAAGTGTTTCATCTTCAGACAGATTCATGGATAGGACTCTGACACTTACTCTAGAATATAGGTTTCTGATAAACTTTCAGATTATAAAACTGAACTGGGTAAGAAATTACAGAACTCTAATGGAGAAACTGATGACTTCATAAAACTGCTAACAGAAGATCAAGATCAAGAATTCATTACATGCGGGGCCGGCCGGTGGCGCAAGCGGTTAAGTGCGTGTGCTCTGCTGGGGCAGCCCCAGGGTTCACCTGTTTGGATCCCGGGTGCACACTGATGTAATGCTTGTTGAGCCATGCTGTGGCAGCATCCCATATAAAGTAGAGGAAGATGGGCACGGATGTTAGCCCAGGGCCAGTCTTCCTCAGAACAAAGAGGAGGATTGGCATCAGATGTTAGCTCAGGGCTGATCTTCCTCACACACACACAAAAAAGAACTGATTACACAGGACTGGATGAACTGGTGAGGATGATTATAACTTTTATGACTTTTTGTTCAAGGTATTGCTGATTTTTAATGTTTTGTGTTTCCAGATTTAAGGAAATCTTTTCTCTTAAGATAACTATGACTTATAGCAATTTGGTAAATTATACCTTTGTAAGCAGAAATGAAACATTTATTTTTTTCTCCCTACCTGATACCTCTAGAATTTGGAAACTATTGATGAATGAGTATTCTTATTTTCATGACAATATAGTTATTTGCATAAGTTCAATAAGAATCTGTTATCCTTATAACAGGATGCAACTGGAAACATTGTATATTACCAATGCTTTGACAGGAATGTCGTATTTGAGAGAGACATACATAGACTCAGATATGACTGAACAGTTTTAAGGACCAAAAGTTGACTCTGTGGAATAAAGCCACTTGGAAATTGGCCTGGTACCTTGCTTACAGGGTTCCAAGCAACGTTACCAGGTGAGTATAGAAGGTCATTTCCTGGAAGGTGCAAGAACCTCAGGATATTTTGGGGAACCTCAAAAAGAGAGGAATCCACCCAAATCTGTAGGTATTGCAGGCAGAGTCTGATGACAAGTCCTTGGCTGGGCTTTCCTGGCCTTGAGAGGCCTTTAATATTCAGTTTGAGATTCCTTATAAAAAGTTCCAGCAGAGCAGATTTAAAAGAGCCTGTATGATCAGTTGCTATTCTTGCTGTACTTATGTAAATAACTGGGTCACGTTTATTGAAACTAGACTAATTTTACAAACTAATGAGTCTCAATTTGGCTATATTTGGTAAAAATGAGAGTAATTTTAGAAAGAAAAATTGTTTCAGTAGAAACTATAATACACATTTGTGGATATTAGATTCTAGTTCTGTTAATTGTCTTTGAGGTTTTTGTTTTCTATCTGTAAATTGCACTGGATCTTGAATTCTTCTAGTCTCCTTAAATACCTGGCTACAAATCTCCAAAGTAAAATTTTCAATTTTTTTCCATCATTTTCATTTGGAATTGTTGAGAACTGAAATGACCCTTCTTCCTGAAGCCCTGCAAACTGAAGCTTTACAACTTGATATGAACTTAAGAGAGATTCATGCCTATTTCTGTGTAAGCCCACTCAGAAAGATACCTGAACACCCAACAACATCATCAGAGACATTTCAAACTGCAAAAGATGCTTCAACCCTGACATCTAGATATATTCTTGACTGGATGCCCCCTGGGCTCAGAAAGTGGTTTATAATTTGCTCCAACCATTAACCCTGTTTTTCTTTTTGTTCTCTAGAAATGCTTCTTATTAAATACCTGGTTACTTGCTTACACAATATAGTCCTAACATTGGGAGCCCACATGCGTCACTGCCTTACTAAGAGACTGGTTCAATGAGATGGAACAACTTATGCCCTTTACAAGCAAGAAACAGCTAGAGTGGTCATAACCCAATTTCCCTCAAGACTGAGGAATAAACAACAAAAAGGGGGGATTTGTAACCACAGGCCCTCTAGGACCAGTTCAAACTGACCCTATCTTATCAACAAAAGGTTTCTCAGGGGCAAGCCAAAAATTCTCAAGTCACATAGCCAGAGCATGCATAGAGGAGAAAATCTTGACATGAAATGACTCCAGAACCAAATATTCCACCCTCCCCATGCAACCAAAGGATCAGGACACAACAAGAACTTGAAAGTTGGACTCTCAACAGAGGTGAGGAGTCGTTGTCTAGGAAGATCTGGTGTTAAAGCCCCTTCCACACCTTACCATAAAGATTTAAAGCCTCCAATCAAAACCTGCCCTGCCAGGGTTTCTGTATACCAGCCTGTTCTCCCCAACCTCTTAAATTTTCCCCAAATCCTGAACTGGGCAGACAGATCTGAGAGCTTTCTCCCTCCTGTCTCTTTGCAGGTTGACCTTACAATAAAGCCTTTTCTTTTCTCAAAAGCTGATGCCATAATAATTGGATTTTATACACATCAGGCAAAAGAAGCCCAATTTTGTGCAGTAACACATTCATTGTCGAGGGAGGTTGGGAGATGTTGTCTCTGTACCCAGAAAGAAGAGAAAATGGATTTTGGTTAACAGGACACTGACTTTGCCATAACAAGCCAACTTATTTCTTTTCTTTTGAATCTTAACTCCCTTCCCTGCACTCTGAACATTCCTCCTCTTAAGACATTCCCCATCCTCATCCCTAGGATCCTGGGTACACTGTCAGAACTGCTTCTTGGCAGGACCAGCTATCTTTGCCAACTTCTGTCTTCTTCTTGTGAGCATTTCATCCTCTACCAATCAACAGAGCTAAGATTCTGGCTGGGGCTAATGGTGGTGGTGGTGGTGATGGGGAGAGACTCTCAAAGACATTTGGGCTAAGCCACATGGTCCAGCTGTAATTACCAGGTGGAATTTATAGAGCATCTAAGGGAATACCAGGGGCTTGGTGTTTTGGAGCAGAATTTGGGCATTGCATGTTCCTAACCACTCAACACAGTCTAGATTTTAATTAGCAGAGTGATTATCAGACCAGATTCCTGGATTAACGTGTAAAATGTTCTCTAATTCAATTTCCAATGTGTGGAGGGGGGTTTCCTCCATGCCACCAAGCAATGCTATGGACACCAGCTTGGCATGGTACAATTCAACTCAATTCTGACACTGTCTACCTGGAGATAGTGTCAGATTCCCCAGGTTAAGGGCTCAGTCCCACAAAACCACCCTCCACTTCAGATTCCAGTTGCAAGCCCAGGTTGTTAACTGTGCTTTGGACAGACTAACTACATATTGGAGGTCCCAACAACCCTCTCCAACTCAGGATGCCAATTGCAAGTCCAAGTTGTCCCTGTACTTCTGACCAACTGGCTATAAATCAGAGATTCCCATGACCCCTTCTTTTGGTTCAGTTTATTTGCTAGAGCAGCTCACAGAACTCAAGAAACTCGTCGTTACCAAGTAAACATCCGTTGCCCGATGTACACAGAAGTCAATACCATGGCATCAGCTTTTGAGAAAAGAAAAGGCTTTATTGCAAGATCAAGCAACAAGGAGACAAGGCTCTCAAATCTGTCTCCTTGATCCAGGGTTTGGGGCAAAATTTAAGACGTTATGAGGAATGGCCTGGTATGTAGAAGTGCTGGTGGAGCATTCAGTTGGAGGGCTTCAAACATTTACAGTAAGGTATGGAAGGGGCTTTAACACTAGATCTTCCTAGACAATGGACCCCTCCTTCTGAAGAGAGTCTGGCTTTCACGTTCCAGTTGTGTCCCAGTCCTTTGGTTCCATGCAGGGGACAATCTTTGGCTCTGGGTGTTATTTCAGGTCAAAATTTTCTCTTCTGTGCATGTTCCAGCTACATGACTTGTAGTTTTGGTTTACTGCCCCTGAAAAACAACTTTAACATTCTGTTGATAAAGATAGGGTCAGTTAAAACTGGTCCCATGGTCACACCATTTACTTACTAGATTACTGATTTATTTCAAAGGCTATTAAATGATAAGAATCAACAGTCAGATGGAGAGATACGTAGAGCGAGATCTTGAACAAAGGAGCTTCTGTCCTCATGGAGTTTGGGGCCCCTGCAAGGTGGCACATGGAAGTGTTCTGGTTCCCGAGCCTGGAAGTTCCCCAAACCCCTCCTTTTGGGTTTTTATGGAGGTTTTGTTACATAGGCATAATTGATTAACTCATTGGCTGCTGGTGATGGATTCAACCTCTAGGGGGGAAAAAATAATTTCCCCTCTACTCCTCTAGGTTCTTGGCTGAGATCTGCCTATAATAAAAGGAGACAGACAGATTAACAGGTTTAAAACAAAGAGACGTTTAAAAATAAGTATACCTCCTGTACACAGGGGAGAGACCCAGGAAAACTGAGTAATTCCCTGAAATGGCCCAAGCCACCACCTTAAATACCATCTCCAGCTAAAGACAAAAGAGAGATCTTGGGAGGTATGGGGGAGGCTAGTTATGGGAGGTGACCAGGAAAAGCACAGTAAACAAGGGTGAGGTTGTTACACAGGTTTAAGTCAGGGCTTCTCCATTGGTGAGAGTTTCTAGAGACTCAGTTATCCTTCTCTTCCTATAGAGAGTGAGACACCATTACAAACGGAGATTTCGCTTATAAATGTAAATTTCTCATACAAAAGGGTAACATCTCAGTTTTCAGAGCTTTTCCAGTGTCTCTTAAAAATAATCAGCCTCAAGATAATCCTTAAGCCAAATAGGCTTATTTTGGGATGTCATATTCTGCTCCCCTTCACCCTCTCCCCTTCCCAGAAATCAGGAGCTGGGACTGAAAGTTCCAACCCTGTATTCAAGGTTGGTTCCCCTGGCAACCAGCCCCCATCCCCTGGTGCTTTCCAAAAGTCACCTCATTAACGTAAACCTGGTTGTGGTGGAAAGGGACTTGCCATGACACTCATTTCACCTTTATGGCTCTGAATGATTTCAGGAACTCAAGACAGTACAACAAATATTGTAAGGAAAGATGCTCCCATTGGTCTTATCACTCCGGAAATTCCTAGGGTTTGGAGCTGTGAGCTTCCAACAGCCGGGGAAGACCAAGTAGATGTGAGAAGTATACTGTAGTCATCTGGATGACCATATATATATTTCTCATAAATCACAATATTGCAGCATATCAGCTCCATTATTTGGGAAACATGAGAACTTGTGCAAGATACTTACCTTCATTGCCCCTTGGCTTCCCTTCTATAAAATGGGATAATAACAGTATTTTAACTAGTAGTACTGTCTTTCCTATATTTAAAAAAAAAATTTGAACAGTAACTTATGAGAAGCATGTGCAGCCTTGCATTTTATGATTTGAATTTTCTTCCCCTGCCTGCTGCCTGGGCTTCATAAACTCATACCATAACAGGGGCAGCATCTGGACAAGCTGAAGAGGGTTTAACTTTCCAAGAACAAACCCAACATCAGTGAACGTCAGCCCTCAGTACAAATGGGCAGCAATTTGCCACAGCTGCGCCCCCTTTCCCTCCCAGACCTGCTCCCCCTCTCAGCTACTGGGGGAGGGACACCAGGTATGACACGACTCTCCAGGGAACTCATAACCCCAGGGCAGAGAAACAATATTAATTCATATTCAGAGGAGAGGTGCTAACTAAGCACGCAGAGACTTGCCATTAAAACAGATTTGAAGTGAGTTCAGACTGAAAACTTCAAATTCACCTAAGTCCCTGAGTCTCTGCAGAGCCTAATAAATTGAATGGCAGTGCACCTGTGCATGGATTTCTTTTGTTCTTTCTGCTGCCCAGATTAATTGTTTTAGAGTCCCATGCTGTGACAAGTAACACCTCATACACAGAGGACCCAATCCATTGATTTGTAAATTTTAGATAACACACCTCTTCAAAGACCACTCCGATCTTGAAAAAAATCACAGGATAAGAAAAAGCCACAGGACAAGATGCCATCAGAAATCTGCTTAAAATGACAATTAGCACAAATGAAAATTTTCAAATACTAACAGGTTTTTGTTTTTTTTTTTATTACTGGGCTTGAAACAAATTTAAAAATGTGACTTTAGTTGCTTAAATCTCAAGGTTAATTTCATTCAACAAATAAACCATGATTTTTAGTCCCTCTTTAAATTCTTTGCTATTCAAAACTCATTGGTCACTGTTGGTGTTTTTCAGGGGGAGGCAGCTTTTGTGAGAGCAAGACAGCTTGTTCCATTTAGTTTTGGTTCTTATTCAGAAACCATTTATACTAATTTTGGGTTTTTCTGCTACAAAACTTCCACAGTTTATATTTTGTGATTGTGAATCAACACTATGTTTACTTTTCAAGTAAGATTTGCCCTCACAGAAAGGAAGTATTTACCTTAATAGTGATGGGGTTCAGGGCAGGGCACCCCAAGATGGGCCACTCTGGTGTGTGGATTATTTCGAGCTAAAGACAATCAAGGCTCAGAAGACTCAGGAAGAATATTTGAGCTTCTCGCAAGTTGCCAAAAAGAATTTAAGATAGAAGGGCCTGTCCCAGGAAGGAGCTGTCACCATAGATAATTCTAGGTGTGGTAGACAGGAAGGCATCTAGCAAGGGCCATTGTATCAAAAGATCTCTTTTGAGTTCCATTGTCTGCCAAATATTATCTCTTTTCATCTTCCTATAAATTGCCTTCTCCTTCTTTGAAGTCTCAGATCTCTATCTCCCACTCCTTAGTCCAGAAAGACACATATACCTCATTTTGCCTGACTGTCTTTGGAATTCTTCATTATGTGTACATGTAAAAACTTTGTTTGATTTTCTCCTGCCAACCTGCCTCATTTTAATTATTTGACCAGCCATAAGAACCAGAAGGGGAAAGAGGGGGAATTCTCCCTCTTTCCCCACAATAGACTTCACATACCATTCCCTTACCTAGCCAGTATTAACACAAGAGTGCTATCATGGTGCCAAGGAATTGTGATTGTAATTCTTCTACCCTGCAATATTTTAAAATAAGATGTGAATTTATAAACCAAATAAAGGTTTGAAAAATTAGGCTTCAAAAAAAAAAAAAAAAAAGAAAAAGAAAAAGAAAAAGAAAACTGTCTGCTTACTCCCTGTGATCCCTGGTGATATGTGGGAGTGGGATTAAAAAGTTGTGATAATTTTGGTGTTGAATAAAATTCTGTCAGAGTTTTTGTCTCAGCTTAGGATTTGAGGCATCTGATGCCCACAGCCAGAGGGAGATCCCAGGGCCTCTAAAATCCAATAAATGTTCTTTGTGTTATTAGAAGCCACCCCAGGGTAGTAATAGTAGGAGGAGGGTTCTGGTTGCTGCAACATCCCCCATCATTTACAAAAGACCCCAGGCAGGATTTCCGGCATAACAGGACATTCAAGGGATGGCAGGTGCAAACTGCAGCCTCAACCTTCCAGCAGAAAAGACATTGAGGGTCCCATTGAACTCACAGTGCCCCATAGCCAGAGCCTTAAACACTCCCTTAGATGGTAGGGATTGTGTTGCTAGGGTCTGGAGCACCTATTTTCTCTTCTAACCAGAACACTCCAAGTTTTCAGTTCAGGCTGAAACATGAATTTCCAACTTGCTGATGCAAATAATCCATAATCAATCTATAAATCAAATTGGAGTGAGTTTATTGTGAGTCAACCTGAGGACCGTATAGCCCGGGAGAGAACTTTCACCAAGGAAGGAAGCACTCTGAAGAGGTGGGGTGTACAGCATGGTTATATAGAACGAGGAACATACAACAAATAAGACAGGAATATCTCTTTGACTACAAGATTTTTTGCAAGCACAGCATGTCAGTGGTCACAAGATGAGCTCAGAGGTCAGTTTGACCCTTAGTTTCTGGAAAGAAGTCTTTAAAGAAATGCTGATATGGGGGCAGCAACATCCCTATCTTTAAGGGCATCATTCTTGGCTTTGGGACATTGTAAATGTTTACAGCAGATGTACAATGCATGCTCCACAGGCCACGTCAGGTCTTTTTGGAAAAATGAGGTCAGGCTGATTAGTTTTAAACCAAATGGCTTCCTCATATATCACTATATATATATACTTTTCTCATTCCTTTTCATTTATTCATCAAACTTTTCCTTCAAGATTCAGCTTGGGAGACGAATGTGATCTGAAGCCCACTATTCTTATTAGGCCATTCCATTCACATCTACTGAGAGCCCAGAATTGGTTATTACTCAGAATTAAGTAAATCACAGTACATTGAAGTTTTACATAACCATCCCTAGAAAAGTTTTATTTAGAAGTTGTTTTCTATTTACTCATCTATCTTTATTAAAACATCTTCGTAAAAGTTAAAATAAAGACCCAGCTCAAGTTTCATTGCTACATAAATCTTCCTCTGATCCCCTATCCAGGCACCTCACTCATGCTCTTTTCTTGTGGCACATATCATGTTATATTATGTTTCTACTTTTCCATTTTCATCTCCTCTACTGTCTGTGAACTTTTGTGCAAACTGAAATTACTGAGTCATTTATCTTAGCCACTCCCGTGATTCCCACTTCACAGATGAGGATCTTACATATCTCTGGGCTTAAACATCACAGGATTTTCTATGGAGGAGAAGCTTGCTCAGCTGGGAGTGGTGTAGCCCTGTAGCTCCCAGCAAAGGCTATGGAGTTAGACTGCCCGATTCAAATCCTAGTCCCATCACTTACCAGCTGTGTGATCTTGGGGAAGAGACCTAGCCTCTCTGAGCCTCAGCTCCCTCTCTTGTAAAATAAGGATAATAACAGTATTTACCTTTATGGCCTGTGATGATCATGAGATGATACATTAAATGTTTGGATGTTAGCCCAGCAAGTGGCTCATGGTAAGTATTCACCCCCAAAATGTTAGTTATTATCATTGTCCACACCAAGTAAATAAATGGATTGGGCGATTTGGATATCTGTAATCTTAACCAGGAACCTTAAGATGTCACTGATCTTCGCCATGGAAAAGTCCTGGGAAGTGTTTAACGGCCAAGATCCCAATTTATTCACGTTTTGATGTCAAATGATTGCCCCCAAACATGAATCCTGGTGCATGTTAACACCCAAAGACAATCAACACACAGGAAGGAGAATCATGGTATCCTTATTGGGAGTGGACCCTAAAGGTCACTTGTTCTTTCTTCCTATCCTATATTCCACAATCCCTGTTGTCTGACCTCATTCTAATGATGGAAGTGTTAATTCAAATGAGTACATTTCATTCAATGAGAGCTAAGATTTACTAAGTGTCTGTCCTGTGATAGGCATCCTACTAGGTACTTTTAAATTCTTTGTCTCATTAAATATCCCCCATGTCATGAATGGTAGGCATTACTGTCCTCCAAGGCCAACAAGGAAACTGAGGCACAGAGAGGTTAAGCAACTTTCCTTACATCACACATTTCATAAGCAGCACACGAGACCAAGCCCCAGGCCTCTCTGCCCTCAAAGCCCTTGTGTTTTTCACTATATCTTGCTACCTACAGAAAAGTAAAATGAGATTTGCTGAGCTGAATAAATAGCCTTTCCTGCCTTTAGAAATGGAAGTGCAGTAGTCAGAGCCTGGATTCCAGTAGAATGCCACTTTTAATGTCCTCGTCTGACCCCATTTAAAGCCTCTCTCCTACACTCTCCACTTTCCCAAAGGCTGGAGGAGCAGTCCATAGAGCAGCATTACCCCGGGTGACACTTTCCTCAACGTAGGGGTCAAAATCCTTGGCCGCTGGGAAATAACCTGCTAAAGCGAGTCTCCCTCTGAAACCCAGTGGATAATAAATAGCTTTTATCCTTTCTCCAGCTCCTGCCTCCTCAGTGTGAGTCAGATAGCAGCTGCCCCTGATAAGGGTCTTCTTGAACCTACTCTGAGCTTCCCACCTGGTTCAGTATGAGGAGGGGATGCTGGGAGAAGAGAGTGTAGACATCAGAATCCAGAGGAGGTCCGCCCCGGCTTTGCTGCTTCCTGGCTACAGAACCTTGGGAAGTCACTTTTTCTCTCTGAGCCTTATCTGTGACTTTAGGGAAAATTTATTCATTCAGCAGTAGGTCTGTGGAGATCTACCAGGTGCTAGGTGCAGGGGTCCAGTGGTGGGTTAAATCCAATCTTTGTCCTATTTGAAAGATCCCCTTTTCTCATTACAGGAGAGTTAGGAATGAGAGGAGGAAGAATCACACAGATGAGCAGATAAAATTACGAATGAGCTGAGTCCCACAGATGGGAGTAACATATATCTCATGTAGGACTGTACAATAGGGAGATTGGACATGGTCTGGAGGAGGGAGTGCTCATGTCCCTGAAGTTCAGATCCTATGGATGAATAAGAGCCAAGACAAGGTAGAAAGCATTTCAAGCTGAGAAAACAGCATGTTCAAAGTCCCTTTGGTGCAAGGTTATCTGGAGGAAATGAAATGACACACAGAGTGCCTCGTATATATTTGGGGGCATCATGGGTGCTCAGCATGTCCTCTTCCCTTGACCCAAGACCACTCCTTCCTCTGTGTCAGAGCAGACGTGGGTCTGCCTGATACTCTGCCTCTGTGATGGAGCAGTTTCAGTGTGGGAGGCCATATATGCATGTAGGTAAATTTAGTTCTTTTTTTCTGTTATCCCCCATATCACACAAAAATGGATAGATGTTTTCAACTACATGGTTTTGGAAGGCATGTTTGAAGCGGATTTGACTTAAAATATAGGTGATGTGGCATAAAGAGAATTCCCTATGGAGGACATCGGGGAGCATCTCAAAGAGAGAGGCAGTCAACCATTGGAGAAACAGAGACTGAAATATAACCAGAGGCCAACATGTCTATTGATTGGGGGAGATACGCCATACATCCTTGGTGCCAGGGACCAAGAACACAACTGTGGTTTCCAATATAAGCCCTTAGTTGTAAGTCACAGGGCAGGCATCTACACTGCAGGGGTTGATTCTCAGTGAGGTATTTCTACACAGCTGGCTCCAAGTCGTGGAGCAACAGATATTAATTTATTTTAAAATCATTTGAACCAGATAACATAGCTAGTTATGAATGCGTCAAACCAGAAATATGTTAATTTACTTACTCAACAAACATTTGAGTATTTACTATGTGGCAATCCCTGTGTTGAATGTGAAGGATGCAGAAATAAAAAGACACTGTCCCCAACCTCAAGGAGGACACAGTCTACTACAGATACTGAAGGCATTTGGGGGATTCATCACATGTGAGAATTAGATGGCTGACTTGGAAAATGCCTTTGAAACAATGGAGCAAAGGGATTTCATGGGGCAGCGTGGTTCCCTGTGTCTGTGGACAGGTACCAGGTTTGCTCTATTAGAATCAATCAGAGACTTTATTAAAAACTAACAGTAGAAATTCCTTGACATTACCCCCTACAAATTCTCATTCAGTAGAACTGAGATGAGGTCCAGGGATCCATACATTGATAAGCCTCCATGGGATCTTTGTACACAGCCAGGTTTGGGATCATGATGGAGAGTTGCTCCGATAGACCATTATTTGAAAGACCAGAGTTTAATTCTCACTCTACCTGTGAGCGAAGTCCACAAGACCACCCTCACTTTTGACCACCAAATGCAGAGTTTGGGAATCCCCAAGACCACCTTTACTTTTGGCACCAATTACAACTTTGGGGGTCACCAAGACAACTCTCAGGTGGGATAATTCACTAGAAGAGCTCATAGAACTCTGTGACAGCTATAAAACTCACAGTTATGGTTTATTACAGTGAAAGGATACAGATGGAAATCAGCCAAGGGAAGAGACACATGGGGCAGAGTCCAGGAAAGTTGCAAGCTTGGAGCTTCCAGTGGTCATCTCACAGTGGGCTCATGGACAGAACTATTTTTCCTGGCAATGACGTATGACAATACACATGGAGTATTGCCAACCGGGGAAGCCCACCCAGGCCTTGGTGTCCAGAGTTTTTATTGAGGCTCAGTCATATAGTCATGGTTGACTACCCATGTGAAGGATCTCAGTCTCCAGCCCTTCTGGAAGTCGAGCTGATATTGTGTGACTCAAAGCCTCCACCCTCAATTACATTGTGTGACTAGCCCCCACCCTAAAGCACATTGTGTGGTCGAAGGCTCCCAGGCAAACAAAGACATTCCTATCAGGCATGCCATTCCAAGGACTTAGAGGTTACCTTGCAGGAGCCAAGGGCAAGGACAAGACCTCTCTTTGGGCAAGGTTAAATTCTTTACTATACACTATGTGACTATTCGCAGCTTCCTTAACTTCTTTGAGCCTCAGTTTCCCTATCCATAAAATAGAAATAAAGATAACCTCACATGACATGAGAGAGTGGATGTGAAGTCCCAGAACATCATGAGTGCTTCAAAAATAGTACCCGTGATGATGATGATGATGACAACCACCACGATGAGGAGGAAGCAATGTTGAAGGTATTGATGATGTTGCTCAGAAAGCTTTACCTCAAGGGAAGATACTGGGGAGAAGTCACATTGTCACCACTCCATCCTCTTCTTTCTTATGCAACATCGGAAAAACCCTTCTCAAAGCTAAGTGCCAGTGGACTATTCAGAAAGATTCCCTCTTTATCTTTTCTTCACATAACTGACCCCAGAAACCATTTGATTATCATGGTCCTCCTCCCCATGTTTCAATGACAGCTCATCCAACAAAAGCCATCTCAGAGAAATGACGTCTTGTACTTCCTCACGGGAATATTTTTCCTTTTCACCGGCCTAGATTATCATGGTCCATTGTTTGGCCCCACACAAAGGAAGCCTTAATGGGAGACACACTTGGCAGAGGAATTTGAGTCTGAATGGTGTCTTTCTGTTGTTCTAAATGGGTCTGAGGAGCAGTTTCAAAGCTTCTCGTTCACCGACATGAATGGGCTCTAAGAATGTCTCCCTCTTAGCTGTTTCTAGAGTCTTCTCTCCAATGACAGTGAAGCCCTATCAATTCCCAACATCCCTTCCTTGTGGCCCAGAGGAGGCCCAGAGTCCCAATCAGGGAGCACAGCCTGAGGCTGAGACACAAATGAACCCCACACACAACGTTCTTACACAGAGAGAGGTGCTGCCCGCGGTCTGGAGGCTGTCCTGAGAGAGGAGGAGAAGAGGGGCAGAAAGGCATAGAGGAGACATGACCAGCTCTGGAGTTCAGACTGGGCTGGCTTCCCATCCGAGTTCTGCAAATAACTCACTTTGTGGCATGGTCAGATCACTTCACCTCTCTAAGACTCACTTTCCTTCTCTGTCAAATATTAATGTCTCAAAGCATTGTGCTAAATGCTTTACATAGATATTATGTTTCCTCACATCAAATCTATGACAAGGTAGGTACTATTATTAGTCCTATTTTATAGATGAAAACACTGAGGCTGAAAAATTAAGTGACTTTCCCAAAGTCAAAACCAGTCAGTGGTAGAATCAAAATTTGAACCCAGAACTGTGGGACTCAATCAATCCCCACTAGATCTCCCCTTCACTCATCTTTCCTCATAAACTATAACTCCTGTCAATCCCCAAAGGAGAGAATGCCATGTTGGGTCAAATCATCTACTGGAAGGTACCACCCAAATCTCGTTTTAGGCTCTGGGCCTTCAGGGCTTTTAGCCAAGGTTGATAGGGACACCAAAACCCACTCAAAGAAAGATTCTATTATTAACCAACATATCTAAACAGAAGTTCTTCAAACTGACTTTACGCTTCCATGTTAATCAGAGTAATTAAAGTTAGCTATTACACCAGATAAATCCTGAGATCTCAGTGGCTTAACATGGTACAATTTTATTACACAAAACAAGATGTATCAAGGCACAAAGCCTCCGTGGTTATGGTGACAGGGGAAGAGAGTGTTGCAAGGGTCACCCTGCTCTTAAATGCCTCAACCTAGAAGTGACATATGCCTGAACTCCAACACTGGTCACTGTTCACACATTTCGTTATCACATGGCCCACCCCAGCTGCAGGGGAGGATAGGAAATGCAGAGGGACGCATGGATATTTGAGGAACGCTCACAGATTCTGCCCCAGACTCCACAAAAGTCTTCTGATTCAGTGATAACGTGGCTCACCTCCAGCCCACCCCTCAGCTGGCATTTTCATTCTCTGTAATATCTGGAAGCTGGTTGATGGAGCAGTTGGTGTGAGACGTCCTTCAAGAGTTAAGTGACACATAGGAATGCCGTGAAGTCAAGACCTCCAGCTCAGGAGGGCGGGTCAGTCAAGAGGAAGATAGCCCAGCAGTTGGGGTAAGTTCTGAGCAATTGGTTCTTTTCTGAGTATGTTGCCTCTTTAGATCAATGCTCAGGGTGCGAGGTGAGAGGAGCCTGGACCAAGAGGCTCAGGGAAACCTGTAGGATACATGTAAAGTAGAAGAGTCCAAAGAAAGCCGCTCACGGTGTGTTCGGAAAGGAGGGAAGTGATATCCAATGTTGGCAACAGGCTCAGATGCAAAGGAGACTCCCTCACCTGCCGTTGTCAGCCCTTGTCTGTCACCTTCCTTACTTTCCCCCACCCCACAACTCCCAGTGCACCTGGGGGGCTTGTGCCATAGAAAGATCCTGGGCTTTGGGGTGAGACTGGGGCAGGGTCCAAATTCCAGCTCTGCCGTGTAGTAGCTGTGGATTTTAAACACGCATTTTAACCTCTTTGAGCTCAGTTCCTTCTGGCCCTGAGCTAACATCCATGCCCACTTTCCTCTATTTTATATGCGATGCCGCCACAGCATGGCTTGACAAGCGGTGTGTTGCTCTGCACCTGGGATCCGAGCCTGCAAACCCCAGGCTGCTAAAGCCCAGCACGTGAACTTAACCACTATGCCCGCCACCAGGCCCGCCCCCTGTTGGGTTCATTTTTGAGATAAGCTCTTCCCATGCAGCAGCAAAAATGACCCCCTCAAACCCTGATTGGCTTAGCTGCAGTCACATGTCCAGCCCTGAACCAATCATTGTAATCCAGGTTGGAGGACTGTGAGTCGCACGCTCATCCTTGTGGTGGTGGGGAGGAGTCCAGTGCTTGTCACTGCTCCAGGTGGAAGACGGGTGGTGCTCAAGGGAAGGGGATGCTGAGCAAACAAAAAGTAGTGGTGTTCTCTGATGCTATCTCACAGTGCTACCGAGGAATTAAACGAGGCATTGGCCCTGGTGCCTAGCACAGTACCTGGTGTATGGTAAGTGCTTAATAACATCTGGTCTCTCCCTCCATGATCCTTTCTTCTCTCTATTGGAAGTTCCTCCTCCTGTGTCCCGTTGCCTCATTTTCCCAAGGTCCTGCTATTCCCATCTTTAAGGATCCCAGCATCAGGTTTGGCTTCATGGGCACGCAACACGTGTGGTCTTTCAGGGCCCTGTACTCAAAAGGACCCCGCACTTGGTTTAATGCTCTGTTGTTGCCATTTGGCAATTCTTAATTTTTGAACAAGGGGTCCTGCATTTTCCTTGCACACTGGGCCCTGCAAATGATGTAGCTGGTCCTGCCCAGCGTGCTACGTCTAAGGCTGCTCCTGTGGGTTTGAGGCTCATCCAAATTTAATCACTGTTATTCCCAAAGAGTGAGGAATTTTCCGCAATCTCTGACCTTAACTGAGACTGGATAAATGCGTCTGGCACAAACCATTGACCATCTTCATTTTCTAACTTCCAATCTAATTGAGGTCCCTCTGCTTTACACTTTCGAAGAATATGTTCTCTCCCTTCAGGGAAGTGAGCAGTGATTTTTTTATGAATCTCTGTCTTCCCAACATTAGCGTAAGTTCTGGGAGTGTAGAGACTGTGTCTTTTTTTTTTTTCTAAATTTCTAATTTTGAAACAATTTTAGATTTAGAGAAGAGTTACAAAGGTAGTACGGGAGGGTTTCCATAGACCCCTCACCCAGCTTCCTCTAATGTTAACATCTTACATCACCGTGGTACCTTCATCAAAACCAAGAAATTAACACTGATACAACACTATCAACTAAACTGCGGTCTTAATTCACATTTCACCAGTTTTTCACTCGTGTCCTTTTCCTGTCCGGGATCGCATGTTGCGTGTAGTCTTCTTAGCCTCCTCCTATCTCTGACAGTTTCTCCATCTTTCCTTGTCTTTCATGACCTTGACAGTTTTTTTTGTGTGTGTGTGAGGAAGATCAGCCCTGAGCTAACATCCATGATAATCCTCCTCTTTTTGCTGAGGAAGACCGGCTCTGAGCTAACATCTATGGCCAACCCTCCTCCTTTTTTTCCCCAAAGCCCCAGTAGATAGTTGTATGTCATAGGTGCACATCCTTCTAGTTGCTGTATGTGGGACGCCGCCTCAGCATGGCCGGAGAAGCGGTGCGTCAGTGCGCGCCTGGATCTGAACCCAGGCCGCCAGTAGTGGAGCGCGCCCACTTAACTGCTAAGCCACGGGGCCGCCCAACCTTGACACTTTTGAAGAGCATATCTTTTTGCTTCTCTCTCCACGCTCCATGACCAGCACATAATAAGTGCCCAATGAAAGCTTATGGGATGAAGGAAGGGACTTCGAGTACTCTGAAGAGTAAGGACGTAGCTCATGAGGGTAGATTATAGAGGAAGTGGGAATCCCTCACCCAGATCCTTAGAGAAGTGCCTCTCTAGATTGGCCCCTACATGCTTTCTGGGTGGCGGTAGCAGAATGAGAAACTGAATTTGGAAACAAGAGAGGTGGGAATTTTTATTAGCAATGAAATTGCACAGACCTTTACTCATTCCCTGTGAGAAGTGGAAGCGTCTTATTTCCTTCACGGTCCACCTGGGAGAGGAGATTTTCACTCCCTCGGCTCCCTAACTGTCTGTGGCCTATTGCATGAATACTGGCTTGCCCCAGTACTCGCACATCATTCCGGCAGAAGCTGCCCAAGATGACAGCAAGGACTTGGGGAAATGACAAGGCCAAGGTGAGAGCTTGATTCTTCCTCCCCAAGTCCATCCTCAGAGTTTCTCCCTTCTACAATCAAAGACAGGCAGAGGGCAGAGAAATCCACCTGCAGACCCCCTTGGGGAATTATCTTGTTATTGTGAGATGGAAGCCCAGGGAAGAGTGACGTAAGCATGCCAACTGGCTTCTGTTGTCAGGAGACTGACAATGCTTTTGGAACACTCCAAAATTTTTAAAACTCTTCCTTTTAGCCAAGGAGAGATGATTCCCACTAAAAGAAGGAAGAAATCAGAAAATATTGTTTACAGACAACATCCGACTTTCCATAGGGGACATAAATTTTTACTAACTCTCTGAAAAGCACTTTGCAATGTATATCTTGAGCTTCAGAAATGTTCTTACCTGTTGACACGGTAATTCTGCTTGTAGGAATTTATCAGAAGGAAATAATCGCAAACGAAAACAAATTAGGCACAGATAAGGATGTTCAAGAAACCATTATTTGTAATAATGAGACTTTGGGAATAATCTACATGTCCAATAGGAGAAAGAAAATGGTAATTATGGGATATCCGTATGACAGAGTATTATGGAGCTATTGAAAATAATGTTTTCTTTAATAAAACATAACATCAACTGCAATCCCTTTATGTATTATTATCATTTGAATATTGCTATTTCCATCCTATTTTATTTGGATGCGTGTGTTTTTTTACATAGCTCGTAAGTTTCAGAGTCTGGTAAGCACTGCCTACATCATATAAAGGGTTCATTAATGTTTTATAATTTAAAAAAATAAATAAAAACATGCATAGCTTGGGGTTGGATGAACCTCCTTAAATGGAAAAGACAAATTATTGTTTTGGATCTTTAAGTAGCAAAATAATGGATACATCTGCAACAATGGGTCTGATCCCACAAAAGAAGCTTCCCTTTAAAAATGATGCTGAAAAAAGAGGAGGATTGGCATGGATGTTAGCTCAGGGCTGATCTTCCTCACACACACACACACACACACAAATGATGCTGAGACGCTGAGTATGGGGAGGAGGATGGGTTTTTTTTTTCAATTATTTTATTGAGGTCTGTTTTGAGAGGTTTGGTGGATTTGATCAGAGATGTAAAAAGAAACTTTTTAACCCAAACGAATGGACTGAATGTATATTTTTATTATATAGAGGAGAGTAAAGGCGATAGTCCGCAAACGGATCTGAATAGGTCAAATAACAAGAGGGAAATGACACAAATCAACCAGAAAGAGAAACACCAGGTTGACCGAAAGAGAAAACATCAGATTGGTTACTCACAACATCCACGCCCCTGCACCGGGGAGAGTCCCTTTAACTGGCGGGAGTCCGACCGTCAGAGGTCCTGGGCAAGGCGTCCCCTCCACAGGCGAGACTCTCACCATGCCTCAGTTTCCAGCAGTTTATATAGCATCAGCAATCTCCAGAGTAAGCAGTTACAGAGTTTGCAGAGTGTGCATTTGGTGTTCCCATGCACAAATGGTTATCAGTTGTGTACATGCACTGAGCCCCCTGGCTATCATCCCAGCCTGGTAGTTGTGTACGTGCATTGTGCCCCCTGGCTATCGTCTCAGCCTGGTAGTTGTGTACGTGCATTGTGCCCCCTGGCTATCGTCCCAGCCCGGCACAGATGGCCAGTCTGTCCCGAGCCACGAAGCCCAAAGAGCCTTGTAATGTTACAATTTTGCAACTATCTCTGTGGGAGAAGGACCAGTTCCCACCACACAGAAATCTGCTTTATATTTCTTTTTTTTTTTTTTTTTTTATTTATTTTATTTTTTCCCCCCAAAGCCCCAGTGGATAGTTGTATGTCGTAGCTGCACATCCTTCTAGTTGCTGTATGCGGAACTCGGCCTCAGGATGAACGGAGAAGTGGTGCCTCGATGCGCACCCGGGATCCGAACCCGGGCCACCAGCATCGCAGCGCGCGCACTTAACCACCAAGCCACAGGGCCGGCCCTGCTTTATATTTCTTTGTGTGCTGATGGCTGTAGGTCCAGGGAACGGCGAAACATGGCTGTACTCAAGTCAAGACAAGGTCATATTGGTTTATAACATTGTGTAATTTAAGGTGTACATTATTATATATCAGTTTCTGTACAGACTGCATCATGCTCACCACCAATAGTCTAATTTTTTATTTATTTATTTTTTTGAGGAAGATCGGCCCTGAGCTAACATCCATGCCAATCTTTCTCTTTTTGCTGAGGAAGACCGGCTCTGAGCTAACATCTGTGCCCACCCTCCTCCACTTTATATGCGATGCGGCCACAGCATGGCTTGACAAGCAGTGGGTCGGTGCGTGCCTGGGATCCGAACCCGGGCTGCCAACAGCGGAGTGCGCACACTTAACCACCGGCACCACCAATAGTCTAATTTTTATCCATCACCATATATATATGTGCCCTTTTGCCCCTTTCACCCTCCCTCCACCCTCTACCTCTCTGGTAACCACTAATCTGTTTTCTTTATCCATGTTTTTGTTTATCTTCCACATATGAGTGAAATCATATGGTGTTTGTCTTTCTCTGTCTGGCTTATTTTGCTTAACATAATACCCTCAAGGTCCATCCATATTGCTGCAAATGGGATGATTTTGTCTTTTTTATGGCTGTGTAGTATTCCATTGTATATATATGTACCGCATCTTCTTTATCCATTCATCAAGTGATGGGCACTTGGTTGCTTCCACATCTTGGCTATTGTGAGTAATGCTGTAATGAACACAGGGGTGCATAATTCTCTTTAAACTATTGATTTCATGTTCTTTGGATAAATACCTAGCAGTGGGAAGGGATGGGGTTTATCTTCCCTTTTCTCCTGAGTGAGAGGAGCCTTGCTGGGCTCAGGGGCTGCACTGTGGCTCTGATTCCCTCATATCTGTGCATCTACTTACCAATTCAACACTGTGTGCTAGATATTGCCCAAAGCCCTTGAATGTCAATGGTGAATCATAGACAGATTGGGAACTCCTAACTAAGATTGCTTTTGTCCCTAATAATAAAGTGACTTGTGAATTCCCCACTAAGCTACTTAACCAGCTGTATGATCCAGTATAACTATTTTGATCCACTTCATTTAGTCAATCAACATTCACTAAGCACACACAGTGCTGGGCACTAAGACAGTGTTCTCAAATGTTAGAGGACATAAATCTCTCTTGATGATTGCTGAAAATCTATATTTCTGGGCCCAGTTTCTGGGGATTCTTATTCAACAGGTGTGGGTAATCTGGAAAGCCACACATATTTTGGGGTGAGATGAACCTCCTTTTCAACAAGGACCCCAAGTGAACGAAGCAGGTAGCCTTTAGACCACACTCAAGTCACTCAACACTGGGTAGGCTGAAAAACCTCAAATAATAACAACAGAGGCTGCCCTCCAGAAGCTTATAGGCTAGAGGGGCACATAAACAATTGTTAACTTGTTAGAAAAATTTTAATAGCATGAAAACAACCACAGCATCACAACATCAATACAACCATAGCTACCTTTAACTTAAGACTTACTATGGTCCAGGGATTGTGCAAAACACTTTATTATTCCATTTAATCCTCATAACTGCTGTATGAGTTAGATATTATTACTCCCATTTTACAAATGAAGAACGCATTAACTTACCCACCGTATACAGTCTATAAGTGGTGGATCCAGGATACAAACTCAGGTTTCTAATAGCAAAGCTTTGTTCTTACCCAGCCCAATGGTCTGTCTCTGGATAGGCTGTGGTGATGGATGATTTGATTCGGGCACCCAGGAGCATGAGGGAGCCTGAGGGAGTTGGGGGAGCCTTTAGGATGCTGTGTCAAATACCTGAGGCTGAGTCTTGAAGAGGAATTGGAGCTGGATAGGCAAAGAGGGGAGAGGCCAGGTATGGGAGGAGAGGCCAGGGATGAGCTTGGCCCATGCTTGGGAAGCTACCAAGACTCGGAGGTGCTTGTACTAGGATGAACACCGGGCGAATGCAGAAAATGGCTGTAGAAGGTGTGCAAGATCTCAAGATACCTACTATTCCCTTTTAGGGGACGTGGATCTTCTACTACAGACATTGGGGAGCAAGAGAGTGGAAATCATCAGTTTTATGTTTTCGACGGCTCACTTTATTTGGAGAGAAGACGCAGAACTATCATTGTTTACAAGTAATGTGATTACCTAACCCAGGAAAGCCACTTGAAAAAGTCTTAGAACTAATAAGAAAGGGCAGTAAAGTGACTACACGGAAAAATAAATACACCAAAATCAATAGCTTTTTTATGTGTTAGCAATAAGCAGTTAGAAAATACAACTCAAAACAATCCCATTCTCCCATAGCAGCAAAAATAATTTATTTCTAAACCCTGAAGGAATAAACTTAACTATATGAAGGAAATTACAAAACTTTACTGAGGAACATTAGCAAATACTTTGGCTTCATGTAGAAACACATCATATTTTTAAAAGGCAAGACTCAATATTATAAATAGGTTCTCTCTTAATTAATTCACTGGTTTAATGCAATTACAATATAAATCCCCAGAAGACATTTTTTGGGAAAATTGACAAAGTGATTCTAAAATGCATTTGGACAAATAAATGGGGGAAAAGAGCCAAGAAAAAAAAATTAAGGAAGGTAACAAGGTAAGATCATAACGTGTTTAATATCTGTGAGTGCTAGGGGGGCGATTAATGGAAAGTGGGGCACTCTTGCAAAAAGAGACAGATTAATGGAACGGAGGAGAGAGACTAGCAACAGATGCTAATATAATATACACACACACAAAATAAGGTGGCAAGTTCATGATAAAGGTGCTGTTTCAAATTGGTGTGGAACAGAACGATTATTCAATCTGTAGTGATGGTCAATTGGTTAACTACTTGAGTAATAATAGATAGCTCTCTACTTTAGCAATCTACCAAGCCAAATCCCTGTTGGCTCACCTTGCCATTCTTATTTAGCTTATAACTTGTTCCCTCCAGCCATCTGGGTTTGGTGCAACTCTATCCTGTTCCCACAGCTGCTTCTAGCACAGCTCTCATCACAGAGATCTAATTTTCTGTTTAATTGTCTGTCTCCATGTCTACACTATGAACTCTTAGGAGGGCGGCAACTTTGCCTAATTCATACCTGTGTCCCCCAAAATATAGTAGGTGATCAACACATGTTGTTGTGTAAATGGGTAGACGGGCCTTCATACATCTGACTCTTTCTGGTCCATAAGCTCTATGAGGGCAAGACAGCTTAACATTGCAATCCCCAAAGCCTGTAAACCAGGCTTCAAATATAACTCTCATCAAATATTACACAATTGCGCCAACAGCTGTTTCCATTTTCCCCAACTTATTTTGAGCTTTTGTATATTGTTTATCTTCTTAGCTATTGTTCTTTTATCTCTTGAATGCAGTTTAATTAGATCGTGGATGAGAGGGGCACTAAGAGAAAACCATTCCAGTATCTGAGACACAGTCATTCTGTCTTTCATTCAACAAATACACGCTGAGCACCAATTAGCTAGGAATATGCTGAGCAGTGTTCCAAAGACCAATGAGTCTGAGTTTAATGGTCTAAGTTTGGGCAACTTTCTATATATTACCCCAGTTCTTTCTCTATTTTCTGACTCCAGAAAATCATTAGTATTCTTGAGTCATTTATATGATTTTTCTTTTTCCTCCTTGGGGCCGTGAGAAAGAAGAAGATCATCAGGGAAGTTCTTCATGCAGCAATAATGTCCGCTTGAAATGGTGTCTTCTGAAAATTGCCTTGCTTGGTGTGGAGAAGCTTTTCTCCTTCAGCTGGGGAAATGCCATTGATCAAAGCTTCAAACCCATGTGGGAGATGCCAGCCTGGACAAGCAAGATTGGTTTCCACTTTATCCTTTCATCAGCAGATATCTTTAATCAGTTCCCATCTGACACATCTCCATCACTCTCAGCCAACATGGTCTTCGTCTCTCAACTTCACACTGCAAGATCCTTTTGATGCCTCCATTTGCCACTGGTTCTACAGCTCAGGGTCTTTAATAAAATCACAGTGGCTGATTTTTTGAAGCATATACATCCATGTGGGTTTCCTTTGGCAATTCAGTGCCTGCACTGGATTCACCATCAGGCCTGGAGTCGTTAAATCTGGATTCTTCCTGTGTGTGCACTACAACCTCATGTTAACCTCTGCCTCTTTCCCCACCTCCAGGGGCAAAACAAGGAACCTGGGACTCATTTTTGGAAGTTTTCTTTATTACCACCATCATCACTTCCACCATCACTGCTTATCATGGGCTAAGCATTGTACATATATTACGTCATCCTTTAATCCATTTAATCCTCACAATATAGCCTTGGGAAACAGGGACTGTTCTTGAGGCTATTAGCTTAATTAAGCCAATTTAATTTTTGATCCATTATCTATATAATACACTCAGAGCAATGCCATTTCCTCAGATTTCTATTTTAATTTTGATAGTCTTATTTCATCAGGATAAATTCGTCACATAAATATTTGTTAAAAATGTTTTAACCCCATTGTGTTGATGCTGCTCTTTGACCTGTTGAATCTCTAACCCCATCCTTCTTATCTGGTAAATATTCAACCATTTTGATTTTTGAGGAATTTTACTTTGTGTTTTTAAATATAGACCTTCAATTAGAATTATCCCCAAATGATCAATTTATTTTTATGCAATATTTCCTGATATGAATTCTATTAAATCAGTTTATGTCATCAATTTTCTATACATTGTAATTCTTTTTTTCTCCTAAAATTAATTTGCCTTATTTTCCTTCCCTTCTCCTTCTCTTCTTCCTTCCTTCCCTCCCTCTCTCCCTCCCTCCATTCCTCCTCCCTCCCTTCCTCCCTTCCCTCCTTCCCTCCTTCCCTCCTTCCCTCCTTCCTTCCCTCCTTCCCTCCTTCCCTCCTTCCCTCCTTCCTTCCTTCCTTCCTTCCTTCCCTCCTTCCCTCCTTCCCTCCTTCCTTCCCTCCTTCCTTCCTTCCTTCCCTCCTTCCCTCCTCCATTCCTTCCTTCCTTCCTTCCTTCCTTCCTTCCTTCCTTCCTTCCTTCCTTCCTCCCTCCCTCCCTCCCTCCCTGCCTTTTTGCCTCCTTCCCTGCTCCCTTTCCTCCCTGTCTTCCTTCCTGAAGATATTAGTTTGGATTGAGAAAGGAGGGCACGCATGTGGTGAGGAGGCAGCAGCAGGTCCTATGTGAATCAGAGCCTGGATCGGGTGAGAAAGGTATCTGCATAGTGATGTAGAGAGGGAGATTGGCTACAAACAGGGATTTTGATCGAATAAGTAAATATATTGGCATAATATAAGCCAGTTTTCTCTCTGTAGGATAAGGGACTTACAAATACAGAAAGGGAGAAAACTGGTATGAACGCTGTGTGGCATTGGATTGAAATAGGAGGTAGTGTTTTGATCTCATGGTTTTCAAGATAGATAGATAGATAGATAGATAGATAGATAGATAGATAGATGGATAAAGTTCTTCCTGGGAACAATAACACTCCAATAATAATAAGCACACTTAGTGCCCAGATCTTGATTTCTAAATATCATTTGGTTAATATAATGCACCAAGATGGACACATCTTCATTTCTGTGGTATTCCTGCCAAAGACTTATATCCCAAATCTAATAACAAGGAAATAGCTGACAAACCCACATTGAGGGATAGTCTACAAAATAACTGGTTTATAATCCTCAAAAGTATCAAGGTTATACAGTCAAAGAAAGACTATGGAACTGTTCTAGATTGAAAGAGACATCAAAAATAAAGTGTAACATGTCATCTGGAAGTTGATCCTTTTGCTATAAAGGGCGGGATTAAGACAAGTGGTAAAACTTGAATGGGGTCCATGGATTAGATGGCAAAAATGTATCGATGTCAATTTCCTGATTTTGGTGGCTGAACTGTAATTATTTAGGAGGACATCTCTGTTATGGGAAATACTAAAATATTTGGGAATAGTGGGGCATCATGTCTGCATTGCATTCACAAATGGTTCAAAAACGTTTTATTAGACCATTTCTACAATTTTCTCTATTTTTAAAATTGTTTTGAAATGCAAAGTCCAAAAATATTTTATTTTAATTGTTAAATATAAAATATTTTGTATAAACCAAGAGGTGCAGAAAATAATTTCACTGAAAAGAAAAAAAAGGGACCAAGTAAAATACATGTTAAAGTAAAATAAATAGGTATTGTAAATAAAGTAAAAAATATATATATTGAACAACACGAACATTGTAACCAAATTTCCTGGGTTCTATTCCACCATTTGCCTTTATTTGCTGCATGATCTATCTGGATCTATCAAGTTCCATAAATTCCCTTTGCCTCAGTTTCATCAACTGTAAATTGAGGGTAACAGTACTATCCATCTCCCAGTCTTTATTTGAGAATTAAGTAAAATAAACCATACAAAGTGTTTACCTTATTGGCTGATCCATAGACAGCTCTGATGAGTGTTAGCCATTTTAAAACCATCATTACTAATTTTTTTTTTTGCCAAATCAAATTTTCCCAGGTAAATTTTGCATGTCTAAACTTTGTCAAGAAGATTTGAGTCTTCCAACAAATTTTAGTCAGCCACAGACTTTACTAGTCAGTAATTTTAGCTACTATCATTTGTACTTTCTTTTAATCATTCTACCAAGTCTAATTTTTTCCTCGAGTCATTTTTCTTTTGCAGATTTCAGCGTTATCAAAAAGCTGTGATTCTTCAGTCAGTTTTTCCGCTATAACAAATTTTACCATGTGCAGATTTAACAGTTGTCAGTTTTGGTTTGTGTCATATATTTTTATGAGTAATAGGTATTATGATTTAAATGAAAGACTAACAGTGCTTTATCCATCTGTTGCACTGGAAAACACATATGAAAATCAGGTGTGTAGACATGGATGTACATGAGCATCAAAATGGCGAGCATGAAGTTTGCCCTGTATCCTACCACCCCTCTGCGGTACAGAGGATTGAAACACTGGGTGAGTGACTGAACTTTAAGACTCTTTTCATCCAAGAATTTCAGGATGCTCATGGGAAATTTCATACACACATAACAAGGTTTCAGTGAAAAGCCAATGATTACTGGAAGAGTTAAGAATAACCCTGGATTTTGAATCCAATAGCCTTGATCTTCGATCCCAAATCTACCACACCCAAGCAGTGTGACATTGGGTAAGTCACTGGACCTTTCAAAGCTCTAGTCTCCTCAGTTGTAAAATGGTGGGGGGTACTGTTCACCTCTAGAATTTTCAGGATTGAAGGAGATAATATATGGAATGAATTACCTCTACTGCTTGATAGACAATGGGTGTTCAACAACTGAAAGTCCTTGAATAAGAAAAATCCCTTGAACCATCATGTTGATAAGATTGAGTGACCAGATGTTGGTGACTAGAAGCCCTAGACTTGTACTGTCCAACAGAACTTTCTGTGACAATGGGATGTTCCATATCGTCATTGCCCAATATTGTTCCCAATAGCCACATTCAGCTTTTGAGCACCTGAAATGTGACTAATGTGAATGAGGAACTGAATTTTTAATTTTATATAAATTAATTTAAATTTATGTAGCCACATATGAGCTGGCTACAGTATTGAACCGCATAGTCATTCATAGATTTATACATTTTCAAACTTCCCTCCGACATGTTTACATAAATACCCCCAATTTATTCATGCTGAACCACATAGACCCTGCTGGAATGAATCAAAAGTGCCAGTCAGACACCAAAATTTCAGGATTCTAATTATTTCATGAAATGCCTACAATTCCACTTCTCTGTTTTCCATAGGTGGCCGTATTTTTGTGATCTGTTTGCCAGGCCTGGCACAAGTCTCCAAAGGATGGCAAAAATAAACTCGTGAATGCATACTGCCTGGGGTATTGTAGTAGGAATCACATTTGCCCAGGTCTTTGCAATCCTTGGGGTCTGTGTCCTTCTTTGATCTCATGGCCTCAAGTACCATGCCTTGATTGATTTATTGAGTCAGTCATTCATTCATCAAACATTTATTGAGAGTGCATTATGTCTCAGGAACAGCACTAGGCATTGGAGATAAATCAGAAAACCAGAAGAGACAGCCCCTGCCATCACGAAACTTACAGTCTACTGGGGGACACAGCTTCAGCAAGTGCCTTGGATGCCCTAATTCCACACATAGCCCATGTTGTAATTACTATGGCTGGGTGGCAAATCAACCCAAAAGTTAGTGGCTTAAAATCATAGTTGATTATCTTTAATGGTTTCTGTGGATCAGGAATTAGAGAGTAGCTTGGCTGGGCAATCTGTCTTGGAGGGTTGCTCATGAAATTGCAGTTAGATGGTGACTGGAGTAGGGTCATTCTGAAGACTTCTTCACTCACATGTCTGGCAGCTGATGCCAAGAGGATTCAGACAGATGGAGGCTCACACAATGAGGGCTCTTGGTCATGTCTCTCTGTCTCTAAGATTGTTCCACATGACAGCTTCATGGTAGACGAGCTACTTGGCTTAGGGCTCCAAAGGCGTGTATTGAGAGAGACAGAACCAGTTGGAAGCTATTTGGTCTTTTATGACCTAGCCTTGGAAGTCATGCAACATTCATTTCCACTACATTCTATTGGTTAAGGTAGTTACAATGATCCACCCATCATTGAATTTCAAAGGAAGGAAATATAGATCCCATTGCTTGAGGGAGGACTGTCAATGTCACATTATAAGAAGAACGTGTGGGATTGGATATATATCTGTGTGGCCATCTTTAGAAAATAGGGTCTGCCACAGCTCCTTATCTCAGCCATAGCTGTAATGGACCAGCTATAACGGACAGCTCTGTGTGACCTCAGGCCTGCCTTACCATGAAGGCATCCCACCCCAAGCATGCACCATGTGTTTTTCTGATTTCTGTCCCAGGTTCTTCTCCAATGCTACAGGAAACTGTTTGGCTCACGTGCAAGCAAAGCCTGGAACTGTGGGTAGTTAACAGTCCTAGAGGCAACCCTCAACCACCGGAGAATGGGAGTCAATGGATAAATGCCCCAACCAACCTTTCTTTCTGAAAAATGTTCTCTGGAGTCTTCAAAAGTTCTGGGTGGAAAGGTCTGTTTGAAGAGATTTGCCATTTTCTAGCTGTGTCACCTTCGCCAAACCACTTGACCTCTTTAAGCCTCAGTGTCCTTATCTGTAAAATGGGGATTATAAAATAATATACCTCATAGGACTGCTGGCAGATCAAATGGGGTGATTCATGCAAAGCCCTTTGCACAGTGCTTAGCACATGGTCGTTCAATAGATGGTTGCTGCTGTGATATTAATTATCCCTGCCAGAGTCTCTTGCAGTTTGGAATACAGATGCAGCTTATAATATGTGATAAGTGAAGGTCAGTATGCATGACGACTGGGAGAAAGCAAACTCTCTTTTCTGGACCCCAGACTGTTGTCCTCAGAGCTCACAGAAGCAGGAGGGGAATGGCTGGCTCACAGGGATGACCTCTAAATCGGATTGGAAACTTAAGAGAGGCAGCATCAGCCCTCCCTTCTGCCCTGTGCCCTTCTGTTTGCTGAGAAGGGAAAACATTTCTATAAAGATAAGAGAAAGGGGATTTAGTATCCACTCTGATATGCTCTCATGGTTTTATAAATACATTCTCTTATGGTAAGCAGTAGTTTATCACAATGCCTGGATTTGACAAACTCTAAGCAGCTGGTTTGTCAGATGATGCCTTTTGCATGAACAACATTTAACATTTATGCTATAGGAATGAGGCATCTGCATTTCCAGCATTTTTATTACTTGAGTGGACTATAAAACCATATATTTTAAAAGGCCTTGCAATCGACCAAACTGAAGGGAGTGGGGTGGAGGTGGGGTGCCGCATCCAAATCCCCGACATTCTCTGTAAGCTCTGTGACTTTGGAAAAGTCACGTGGCAGCTAAGTCACATGATTTAGTGAAATGACCAAAATAGCCTTTGGAAGTAGAGAGGTCTGGTTCAAATCTTGGTTTTACCACTTTCCAATTGTGTGACCTTGGGTCAATTATCTTCAAATCTCACATTTGTCATTGGTAAATGGAGAATGAGACACCAGCCTAGTAAGATTTCCTTGTGGGTGAACTGCAACAATACAGACAAAATGCTACAGCATTTGGCATCAAGAGGGTGCTCCATTAATGTCCATACATGTCACTTCTCTTCCCCTTCATCCATCCATCTCTGTTTCCTTATCCTAAAAATGGAGCAATTGAACTCAACGGTTTCTAAGCTTGCTTCTTTTCAGTCCAAAATAATTCTGGTTAATGCCTGGGGCTAAGCAGTAGGATACAGATGGGTCATGTAGATGTGAACCACCTGGAAACCAAGACAGGTGGGCAGGCATTAGGTATGTGCAGGTATGAACTTGAAAGAAGGTGACAAAATCAGAGGAGCGGCTTATAGGTGAATAGGATCAGCGATGCACTAAAATAGCGACTCTTTCTTTTATGGGACATAATGAGTGCTTCCACTGAGGAATTTCAGACCTAGAGAAATCAGGTGAAGTGGTGAGTTCAGTGGATTTGCAATTATAGGTTGAAGAAGGGCCTCGTGCCCAGTGAGAGATGAGGCATGTGCTAAATGAAGGCAGGGCCGGGGAAAGGTCGACATTCTTCATAGATAAAGAGCTGCAAATGGAGACTTGCCAACATGACGGTGAAAATTCACAGAAGAACCGTTAGATTCTTTCGTGCTTGTGTGAGGCCCTGTTGTAAGCATGTTGCGTGTGTTAACTTATTCCTGACGGTCACCTTATAACACAAATACCAGTACCATATGGGGGTACTGATAAGTACATATAAGAAACTAGGTGGTCACGGAGCTAATATAAGGCAGAGAGGAGATTCAGATCTTCTGGTTCCAGGGACCCTGCTCTTAATCACTGCTTTTGTAAGGTGCACGGAGGGACTTGTACGTCTATTAGAGCCACAGCAGGCTTAGGTTCCAAACAGGTCTGCTAGGTTACCCAGTGGTATTCAGTGGTCGGCCTGGGGAAGGGTGTTGCTGGCTACATAAAGTCCACTCTGGTTGGGGTCATTTGGGTTGTCCAGCTCTCAAGCAGTGACTCTTCACTCAAGCAGGCCCATGAGACCAATAGACTGAAAATCTGTGATCCTACCTTGCCCCTGATTACATTCTATGGAGGGGGAATCTGCTCCCTGGTCATGGTAGTTAGCACTAGCTAGGGGGTCCTCTCTAACAAAATCAAAGGTAGAGATATGCTCCCCACGTGGGTCCAGTTTCCAAAACGAGGAAGCTACCTGGAGGCCATAAATAACATCAATATCTAGAAGCTTATCCTACTCCCAATAAAACTCAAAATTCTCATCCATGATCCAAGAGCTAGGAGAATGATCTTTCTAGAAGCTTCACATCCTTTCTCAGTAAGATTTAACAGGATTGCAGGAAAAAACAAAATTTAAAAAAGCAAAACTAGTTTGAGTCCTAAGAAGTGGGTTTGAGTTCTGGTTCCCTTATTTATTAACACCGCAACCTTCCCTACCGCACAGGAGCGTTTCATGAGTCAAGTGATAATACACACAAGTGTACATAGAACCAGGCAGGCACGTCAGGGGATGAAGTCAGCAGAGAGAAGCAAAGTGGGTCGTCCTGAGCCTCTCCCCTCCACTCCCAGACTCCAGCAGAGACTAATGGCTTCCATCTGTTTAACTGAAGACTTTGTTTGATAAAGTGGTCCTGCTCCTTAGAACAGATTGAGAAACCGTGATAGATGTCAACACGCATTGTAAGTGCTAAAGCAGTACTTCTTAAATTTTAATGTGTGTACCAGTCACCCGGGGATTTGTTAAAATGCAAATTCTGATTCAGTAAGTCTGTTAGTTTCCTTGGGCTGCCTTAACAAATTACCACACACTTGGTGGCTTAGAACAACACTCAAGTTGATTCTCTCACAGTTCTGGAGGCCAGAAGTCTGCAGTCAAGGTGTCGGCAGCCTTGGTTCCTTCTATAGGCTCTAGAGGAGAATCCATTCCACGCCTCTCTCCTGGCTGCTGGTGGATGCTTGCAATCTGGCTGTTCTTTGGCTTGTGAATGTATCACTCCAAGCTCGGCCTCTGTCTTCACGTCACCTTCTTCCCTCTGTGTGTGTCTGTGTGTTCTCTCCTCCTCTTCTAGGGACATCAGACCCACCTGAAGATTTCATCTTCAGATCCTTCAGTTAATATCACCTGCAAAGACCTTTATTCCAAATAAAGTCACTTTCTGAGGTTCTAGAAGGTGTTGTTCATATCTGCAAGGGGAACACAATTTTACCCATGATAGAAGGTCTGGGGTGGGGCCTGAGACTCTGCATTTCAAACCAGCTCCCAGGTGCTGCTGGTGCTGTGGGTCCACAGACCACACTCTTAGACGAAAGGCTCTAAAAGATCCACAGAACTGATTATTTACAGCATTTCAGATGGGTTATATATCACACTAATGTATACATGGACCTACTATAAGTTACGAATTTTGTTAGCCAAAATTCTGGAACTTTTCAAGAGTGCAGCATGAATGCACAGGGCAGGAGCAGTCTATAGCATGGGCCTGGTCCCCGAATGTGACACTTAGCTATTAACAACGATGTCTGAACAGGTAAGTCTCTGCCAAAACACAGAAACAGTACAATCATTTTTGTGCCATTGTCTTTTTATTATTAGAGTTTACAGAAATCTCTCTACTCCCCAGAGCAACTTACAGTAATAATGTATGTGCTTCTATTTAAAGGGATGTTTACAAAGACCTGAGTCTCCCTATTGTTTAACTAAATGTGGTCTTCATCAGCAAGACCACGTTTTTATCTGAGAGAGAAGCCAGGGTCTGTGGCCTGCTGCCTCGAGACTCGAGTTAGATGCCCGGGTTCGAATCCCAGGTCTGCCACTTATTAGCTGTGTGAACTTGGGCAAGTTTATTGCCTTCTCTATTTCAGTTTCCTCATCTGAAAAATGTGCAAAATAGAAGTACTTATTTCATACGGTTGTTTTGAAGATTTAAAGATAATACATAAAAAACATTTGAAATAGTGCCTAGTGCCTAGCAAACACTTGAAAAACTTAGCCTTTGTTTGTTAATATAGTTACTATTATTATTATTTCCCTGTAGTCCACTCATGACTCTGAATTAATACCACCTTCTTATCTGGGTGTTTTTTAATAGAGAGTTTGGCCCAGGGACCATGATAACAAAATCCATTTCTCTATACCTTCTAATATTTAATTTCATTTTTTATCTGTTGATTTAATTGATCCCCCAGCTCATCCCCAGAAGGATATGAGACAGAAAAGAACTCTCTGATCCTTATCACTGGCTATTTAGGGCCTTCTTTTGATTGTTTTCTGACTTTATTCCTTTGCATGTGTGAAATGCCCATAGATGTTTCATCCTGAGATGTACTACACAGATGAGATTACAACGTCCCCAAGTCCTTGGGTTGACAGTGAGAAATGGAAGAAATATGACTGCTGATACCCCGAGAGCTGGTAGGGATGAAGATGCTGTGAGAGGCCTTCACTAATAATCTCTGTCTTCAGAGGAGCATGTTAAAAGTGACAGTTGGGAAGAGACCATGCTGTAGTAAGAAGTACCCAGAAGACATCGCCATGTCCTGGCACAAGTCTCTCCTTTCCTCCAAGTAAAGGCTACTTTCAAATTGTGAAGTTTTATGGTTACCCGGAATTCCTCCTTCCGGATATAGCCCTTTGGGGAATAAAGCAATGGTCCATCCACTAAACTTTAAATATTGATAAACAGAAATACAATTTTCCATTATAATAAAATCTTTAATTTATAGAGCACAAATCATCTGTTAGGCACAATACTAGACACCTTATATATAGTTTCACATTTAATCTTCATAACAACCCCACAAATTAGATACCATTGTCGTTATTTCACGAGATAAATAAATTTTAAAGAAGATACATGCTCAATATGTAATGTATAATATATAACATAATATACTGTGGATATAATGTTTTGAAGCTAGGGGAATTACAGATAATTTATGCATTTTATATGATTGTGGATGTTCTACATTTGCTTTCATGCACATTTGTTATTTTTCTAATTATATTTTAAACATAACATATTCATATATATAAGTATGTATTTTATAATACTTTGAAACAACTACCACACAAGGCCAACTTGACAGGAGATGACGATGAAAGAGGATCTTATCACAAAATTCAAGGCAAACGATTCTGAATTCACCTATGGTTCCTGGAGTTTCACAGTCTGCTCAAAGTCAGTCTTGCAATGCATGATGGATGCTTTTATATATTTGTTGCATATGAGAAATCAGTGGCTAACAGGTAAGAAAATTACCTGTCAGTTTCCAGAAAGAACAGATGTCGATAAGCAATGCAAACTGTGGTACAAATTGGAACAACTAGACCTTATTAGATGTGTTTTGGAAAGTTGTCTTCTGTTGGAGCTAGAAGTTTTTATTCAAACCATTTTTTGATTAGTTCAGTCAGGTGGACAAGAAGGAAAGGACGAAACACGATAGCAGCATTTAGTGAGTTTTTATTATATACCAGCCACTGTTCTGGGTGCTTTATATATGATAAAACACTTACTTCTCACAAAAGACCCGCTAAGTACTATTCTAATCCTGCTTTTATGTATGAGAAAACTGAGACATTGTAAGTGTGCTGGATATTTTGTTTGTCCCTCCAGATTCATTCTCCACCCTTCACACTGCTCTGTGACCTGGAGACTAGATTCTATGGACTGCTTCAACCAAGTTCCCCAGCCATCTGGCTTCCGATTAGGTGCAGCCTTTATAAACATAGAATAGCCAAGTAATGTTGATAAAGTGAGCAGAGTTGACTTATTATAAATCTGACTTATTATAAAGTTACTTTATCAATTTGCTGTGACATTGGCACAATGAAAGCCCCCTAAATCAATGGTGTGGTCTAGAGAGTCCAGAAATTGACTCAAACTTATATGATAAGATGATTTTAGACAAAGACACCAAAGCAATTCATTGGGGAAAGAAAAATAAATCTTGATCTCTTCCTTACACCGTAACGAAAAGTCAATTTGAGATGGATCATGGACCTAACTGTAAAAGTCAAAAGTACAAAGTTTTAGAAGAAAACATAAGTGAATATCTACACAACCGGAGAGTGGCTAAAAATTTCTTAAGTAAGACACAAAAGAGGAAAAATAAAAAAATGATAAATTAGACTTCATTAAAATTAAATATTTTTGCTTATCAAAAATCACCATTAAGAAAATTAATCAAGAAACCATAAATTATGAAAAAATGTTTGCAAAACATATATCTGACAAATGACTTGTGTCAGAATATCTAAGGGACTCCTGTAAATCAATAATAAAAAGACAAATGATCCAATTAAAAATGGACAAAACCTTGAACACCTTCTCACAAAAAAAGATAGATAAATTTTGAATAAGCACATGAAAATGTGCTCAACACCATTAGCCATCAGGGAAATGCAAAAGTAAAGCCACGATGACGTATCACTACACTCTCACCTGAAAAGCTAAAACTAAAAAAGACCGACAACACCAAGTGTTGGCAATGATGTGGAGCAACAGAACATTCTTTCACTGCTGGTGGGTGGGTCAAATGGCACGGCTACTTTGGCGAGAATTGACAGCTTATATCCAATAACCCAGAAATTTCACTCCTAGGTAAATACTGAAGAGAAATAAAAACACATGTCCACAAAAACAACTTGTAAAGAATGCTGATAGTGGCTTCATAATAGCCAAAAACTGGAAACAACAAAATTGGCATTAACAAGTAAATATATCAACAACTTGGAGCATACTTGTCCGATGAACCAACAATTCAGCAATAAACAGGAATGAACTATTGATACTTGTAACAACATGGATAAATCACTCCAATATGCTGGGTAAAGGAAGCCAGACACAAAAGAGAACATACTGTATGACTTCATTTATATAAAATTTTAAAATAGGTAAAACTTGTTTATGGTGAAAAACCTCAGAAAAATGGTTGGATCTTGTGGGGAACTGACTGGAAACTGGGGCATAAGGGGAATTTCTGGTATGATGGAAATGTTCTATGTATTGATAGGATTGTAGGTTACACGGATATATGCATTTTTCAAAACTCATAAATTGTACATTTAAGATTTGTGCATTTCATTTTATGTAAATGTTACCCAAAAAAGAATTAAAAACAAAGTCTGAAATCTAGTTAATCTGGTTTGCTTTTCACAGTCACATGAGTTAGCAATTCTGAAACTACTTATTGTGTATCCTGGGCTTGAGCAAAAGAATAAATATTTGAAGATAATGAGATCTAGGTTTCTCACTGTTAGGAAAGGCAGCTGCAAATATGGAAAAGGGGAAAACTAGAATGTTCTTTGTGCTGTTGGATTCGAATTAGAAGTATCAGTACAAATTCATGGTTTTTAATATAGGCATGGGTGTGCGTGTAGACATATACATATATGAATATTCTAGCTCTATCTGCTGAGAAGACCTAGAAGCAATGATATAGTGGTAGCAATGAACACATCTAGACCCAAATCTTGGTTTCCAAACATCATTCTCCTTTGAAAGAAACTGGGATTCCTTGGAGAAAAGGCCAAATCCAGGCTGGGAAGGGAGACCATAAGTTGAATCTGGAATTCCTTTTTGTGCCAGAAAGTAAGGAAGCACTCAAGAATGATGTGGATATGTCAAAAGGACATGGGACCAGCATGAAGGAGTTCCTACTGGCTCAGTCTGGTACAGTTTGAGGATGGAAATAAACAAGGATAGCAGATTATAACTCATTGAATAAAATAAGAATCCACGAGTTCATGATGATACAAGTGATAAATGAATAGATAAGTCAACGGAGAAGAAACAAAAGCTGTGCCATATGGTAGAATGTCAACTAACAAATATGGAAGGAGTGATGGAGTTAGAAAATCATCAATTAATGCTAAACCATTGTTGGGAAAGCTTGATAAAGGAACAGAATATGTACAGAGTGTCAAAGTATCTATGTGCAAATTATGTATTAATTTTACAGGGAAAATTGTGACTGTGTAGTGGAAAACCCAGTAGACGCCACATTAACTAAGTGATTTTGAGGAACATTCTACAAAATAACCAATCAGAACTCTTCAAAGATATTGAGGTCAAGAAAGACAAAGAAAGGCTGAGGAACATTCTAGATGAAAGAAGACTAGAGACATGATGAGTAAATGCAACGTGTGATCCTGGATTGGATGGTGGAGCAGAGTTGGGTAGAGGACTATAAAAGACATTGTTGGGAAAACTGACAACATTTGAACACAAACTGTGGATTTCATGATAGTATCATATCAATGTTCAATTTCTCAAATTTGATGATTATACAATGTTCATAAAAAAGAATATTCTTGAAATACTAAAATTAATGATAAAGGGCTATGATGTCTCCTACTTCTCAAATGCTTCAGAAAAAAATACATATGTAGAGTGATAAATAAAATGGGGCAAAATGTTAAGAAAATGGTTAAAAAGTATTGGAATTTCCTTGTACTCATCTTGCAGCTTTTCTGTAAGTTTGAAATTATATCAAAATCAAAAGTTGAGGGAATGAGAGAAAGAGAGGGAGAGACTCAGGACATGATTCCTTAAGAACAGGGCCTCAGGCCAGGCTGTTAAGCTCTGTAAGGTCTTGGCTAAACAAGCCGAGGCCGTCCCTGGGTTGGCAGGCACTGACAAGCAGAAAGTGATGATTACAAGTCTGTAAATCAGAAAGCTGGTTTAGACCGTAAAATTGGAAGTTAAAAAAATGCATGTTGAGCTGTAGGCAATTTAATTCCTTTGCATACATTATTCTGAAAGTTACTTTATAATTACAAGCATAACTAATATAAAGTTACATACTTTGTTATTAAAGATTTTGTGGGGTAAGAAAAAAACAGGCAGTGGAGCTGGCATTCCTATCCCTGTGTGTGTGCAGGCTCTGGGCACACAGCTCTTCCCTGGATCTTCCCAACGACCCTCTTGGGTAGATGTCATCATCTGCATCTTACAGAGGAGTGTGGGTTTGCAAACTGGCCCTCGTACATGGAAGGCAAGGAGAGACCAAAGAAAGAGGCAGACGGCTCCAGATTGGCAGGTGGCTGGTCTAACAAGCAAGGGAACTTACTTACGAGACGTGTCTTGGGTAGCTGCAAGATAAGTAGATTTCCGCATCTGCCTGCCTGAATGTTAATATAGAGGACTTAACTGGGTTTAGTCACATATACCGTCCAGATGGTCGCATTGCTCTCTCAAGGCTGCATCCTTGAAAATGGCTCCACTGTGGAATAGTGGGCGGAAGGTACATTTCAAGGATGGGCGAGGGGGTGAGGAGCCTTCGATTGTCCAGGTCCAGCTGGCAGGTCAACCCGTGGTCACGTTTTTTTGGTGACCTCCTCCAACAAGGAGAAAGTTGAGGCATTTAAAGTTTGTCTTGCCCAAGGTCACACAGCTAGAAAGTGTTTCAAGAAGGAGGAGGTGCTTCAGAGAGAATGGAAAAAAATGATGGCTCTCTACCTCATTACTCTCCCCTGGAAGGTAAGCTCCAGGAGGGTAGGAACTTTTTGCCTGTTTTGTTCAGACATATATGCCGGAACCTAGAACAAACATGGCTCAAAGAAATGCTCTGTATGTAGCTGTTGAATGAATGGATGAATTTCCCATTAGCTTTGGCAAGATCTAGGTCATCGTCAACTTTTGGTAACAGTCATTACTGTGGAGTGGATTGAGGAGAGGCTGAAAGGTGAGGAAAGGAAGAGAGTGAGTGAAGTCAACTCTTTTGAGGAACTTTGCGCTGAAGGACAGAAGAGAAATGGGCATTATCTGCAGAGAATAAGGATCAATGGAAGACCTTCCTATAGGACGTATTAAGTCATATTTATAAACCAGTGGGATGATCCAATTAAGGTGGAGAAATGATGCAGGAGAGAAAGAAGATGCCAGGGTAAGATGAAATTCCACAGGGTGAACCAGAGTGAGTCCGGTCAGAAGGGACAGAATGAGAGCAGAGAGTACTCGGCAGAAGACCCCATATACAAACTATGGTGGAGTGTGTGTTTGGTTGGTGTCTATTTCTGCAAGGGACACAGACAATAGCCATGACACTACAAGTCCTGGGGAGAATGTTCAATGTCTTTATGTTAGAACACGTCATGGAATTCTTCCCTGCAAGTCAAAAGGTTTCTTTAGATCCTTTTCTCAGGAAAAAAAAATCACAAAAATCTCATTTCTCGAAGAAGCTTCCAGAAACTTAAGCCCAAGAAGAGGTTCCTTTCTGAATATGCATTTTTCCTACTATGTGTCAAAGTTGTACCTGGTGCCTCATTAAAACCTCACAATGAACCTCTCCATTATAAAGTCCACTTTATGTGAAATCTGAGGGCTACAACATTTAACTGGCTTTCTAAATATTACATAGCTGACAGTAACTTCCAGGACTGAGCCCAGTTTGTCTGTCTGGGTTCATGCTTTTCTACTATATCTTAGTGCATTTCATTGCTTATTTGCTCATAGCATTTGCTGGGCTCACTGGACCCAGAGAGTCCAGCCTGGAGGGAGAACATCTCTGCCCAGCATTGTGGCTTCAGATGTTTCTGGCCAGTCTGCTTCTCCAGGAATAATCCCATTTCCCCTGCCAACGTACTGAAACAGAGCGAGACAGACCAAGCAAGTTTTGATGTCATAGTAGTGACAACAACATTTTTGCCTCAGTGGGAGTATATTTCTTTCTGTTTACACAGAGAACTTCCCAAATATCAGCATTTTATCACTTAAAATGTGCCTTCTCTTAGTAGAAGAATGGATGAACAAATTGTAGTATATTCATTCATAAAAAGAACAAACTTGTGCTACATGCAAAAACGTGAATGAATATGTAGCAAAAACATGAATGAATCTAAAAGTCGTCATGTTGAGTAAAGGAGGAAGACACAGCAGTGTACATACAATATGATTCCATTCATACGAAATTCGAGGACATGCAAGACCAGTCTATGGTGGTAGACGTCAGAACAGTGATTGGTACTGACTGGAAGGGAGCAGGAATAGATTTTCTGGTATGAGGGAAATAGTCAATATCTCAGTCTCAGTGGTGGTTTCATGGGATCTGCATATGTAAAAATTAATTGAGCTGAACACTTAAGAAGTGTGTGTTTTAGAGGTAAATTATACGTCAGTTTTAAAATATGGCTTCCCTGAGAACATGGTCTTGTAAAAAAGGGTGAACACCCAGAAAAAACATGGGATGGAGAGTCTTTTGGCAAAGGAGACATTTGGATGGAGGCGGGTGGATGAGGGAACAACCAGGAGGGTCTGCGATATATACGGATAAGATGGGGGTCTCTGTCAGCCACCAGGGCACTCACAGGTGCCTGGATTTCTTTAGCAGGGTTTAGGGGGCTATTCATACCCTCAGCTTGGTCACTGGCTAGGCTGTCGTCAGACCCAGAGGCTGGCTGGGAGAGCTTTTCTTGCTCTCTGCCTCTCTACGATGCTGGGGAAGGAAGGAGGACTTGGTGCACGGAGCTCTGCAGAAAGCCTGTCCAGATTGAAATATGTATTTGTGTTCAACTGGCCCTGTTCTAGGAAGTCGTGGAGCTTGCCCTGAGGGGAAGCCCATACAGAATCAGCTCTGTCAAATGCCTGCACCCAGCACACACCCTATCTCATCCCCCTCTCCCTTCTTGATCACTTGGTAATCCCAGGCTGTTGTGGACACAGTTTCTGTGATGTTCTCTCGTCTTCCACCTCTCAGAGCCATTATTGTGATTTAATTAAAGAGTGTTTTTCACAGAGCATTTCAAACAAAATCACAGGCTGTACTCATGACCTGTGTAAGGAAGAGAGGAGGGAATTGAGAGCAGGGGAAGGGGGAGAGGGAGGGAAGAAGATGGAATAAAAGCAAAGGGATGAGAGTGAGAGAGAGTGAGAGAGAGTGAGATGGTGATTGGGAGGAGGGAAAGAAGAGGCCGAGGAGAGAATATGGATTTTAGAGCCCAGTTCTGCTTTCTCCTTTGCCCAAATTCTCTCCCCATTTTTCATTCTAACCCTGACGTCCTCATGTCCATCAGAGAAGGTTGCTAGGATGCTTGGAAGAAAGAAAGCCAAAGATGGATGAATGGATAAAGAAGATGTGGGATATATATATATATATATACACACACACACACACACGATGGAATATTATTCAGCCACGAGAAAGAAGGAAATCCTGCCATTTGTGACATGGATGGACCTTGAGAGCATTATGCCAGGTGAGATAAGCCAGACAGAGATAGACAAATACGGTATGGCCTCACTCATATGTGGAATTAAGAAAGCCAAACTCACAGAAACAGAGAGTAGAGTGGTGGTTACCAGGGGCTGGACTGGGGATTGCTTGCATAGCATTGTAATGTTCCATGAATTTTCCACCATATTTATTAAGGTTTCTATTTCACCATATTTCTATTCACCACATTTATTAAGATTTCTGGACAAGAAACTTTTCAACCTTTTAAAGGGTAAGAATAAGAGGAAAAAGATGCAAACCTCAGGCTACCTCATCTTTACAGCTCCTGGGAGCTAAGGAATGATCAGCCCACCTGGTTTAACTTAAAATCTTGTGTCTCAATTGATGCTGAGCACCTCGCTGTGTCCACAGATGTCCATTGATTATCCACTGTGTACAGAGTTCTGACATGCTTCACCATGAGGAGGCGCCAAAGAGATACAAGGAAGGACAAATACACATAAATACACAACGTATCAGTTATGACAATTAATATAAATACATTTCTCTATTACAAGGCAAAAAATCCTTATAAAAATTGTCTTAAAAAGCCAAGTTATGTTGTTTGTAAGTGTCGTAAATGACAAACAAAGGTTACAAATACAAGAAAAATCAGCCAGTAAACCTCAGGAAACAAATTAAAGAGAAAAAGCAAAGCAGAACTGGCTGTATTGCAATCAGACAAAGTTAAAGCTGTATGGCATAGTGAAAAGAGTGTGAACTTTGGACTTAGACCTGAGTTTCTATCTTAACCTTGACTGATCATCAACGACCTTATTGAAAAAGTTGGGATTAAGTAACACCTACATTTAAGAGTGATGTTATAACTAAAATGACTGATAAAGCATGTGTGTACAGAACTCACTAAATATCCTGGCTCATGGTAGCTAGCTCAATGTAGGGTAATATTTGTTGTTGTTATTATCACTGTCTTAAAGTAGATTTCTGCTCTAAAAAAGAAATGTAGTAGCCCATTGACAGTTTCAAGATCTGAGTCCTGAAATTGGTATGAATCTTTAAATTCATATAGAGCCACAAACAAATGCCTGGTTCTTATTTGTTATAGATCTCACTGTTCCTCACAAATAGACCAAACCTCAAGCTGACAAGACCTCACATGCTATTGCGCTATTGAAATCAACTGTCCAGACCAGGGGCTGAAAAATTGAATCCCTACAGAAATCAAGCTGGAAATGAAAATGAGAGAAGCCATCTGGGTAAGATGTATGCTTTTGACACAGAAATACTCTATTTAAATATTAAACGCATATGCTATACTTCAATTCCACAATTCCAAACTTTCTTGAAATGTGTGATCCTGTCAGTCTATATTTTGTTTTCCTGCATTTGATATAGATGGGTATAATAAATATTTCCACTGTTTCCTTAATTATCTTGAAAGGAAAATAACCCAAACGCAATGATAAATGTCAAGGGGAGCTTGAATTTAGACTCAGAGAGGCAAAGGGAGTGGTGGGGAGTGCTACAAATCAGAGAGTATAGACATTGTCAGCTCCAACAGATGGTTGCCAAGTGGGCCTAGCATTGCTAGATTTCCCAATCTTTCCAAAAATCCAGGAAATCTAGATTTTTGTGGGGAATATTCCAATACTGAAATGTTGTAACTTTATTTTTTTTGACATGATGTGGGCTGACATACTATGGGCCAAACAAGACACATTTGTGGACGTCTGACCAGCAAATGTTCCTAATCAAAATCACCTGGCCATGGGATCATCTCATAAAAATCACTCAGTCATTCATTTATTCCACACCTGTCCACTTTCTACTGTGTTCAAAACATTCGTGCTAGACACTGGAGGACAGTTCAGCGTGGGGGAAGTGGATTGTAGCTCTTGCAACTATGGGTTTTGGGATTAGACATCCTTCTTCAGAATCCCAGGCCTGCTACCTTCTAGCTGGGTGCCATTGGGCAATGTTCCTAACTCTCAGATCGTCAATAAAATGACTAACTCTCTTGGTTGTTATGGAATGAAATGAGATAATGCATTGCTTGTTCATAGTGATTGTTCATAGCCTGGCACAAATAATGGGTAGCTCTTATGATAATTAGCAGCCCAGCTGTCCTGCATGTTTATAATCCCCTTCCCTGGCCAGCCTCCTGCCAGCTCTGGCTGGGGCTCCTTTCTTCATAACGTCCCCTCACATAGCTACCACCCAAATTAACACAGCTGATGTAGATACAGATGCTTCTTCTCTGGACATTTCAGCTGTCATGTTGAATTATGTGGCTTAAGCCTTACTGTGTCACTGTGCCTGTAACACAGTGTTACATCGGATACCATGAATCACCCAGTCCTGCTGGATCCAATTTAAGTCCAGCTGCAGAGCTGTATTTTCTTGTGTCATGTCTTGTTATATGTGTTCTTACTGACAAACTGATGCGGTGGCTGCAAAATCCCCTAACTTCTGAGTCCTGGACTGTGCTGCCACATCAAAGATCTCCTTCTCTTCCTAGCCTCATGCATCCATTCTCAGCCTCCCTGGAAGACTCTATGCTGTTCCTCCTGGAAAGTTCACTTTCTAATGTCTCCTGATTCAGGCTACCTGCCTTTTCTGCTTCAAGATTTCTCCAAATGCTTATCCAATCTGCTTATCCATCTGTGATAAAGAATCGATGCTGGCTGCACTCTACATGGTGTATACCGTTGTATCCCCTTGAATCCTTTTTCCTGCGCTTGCATATTTTTTCCCTCTACTCATTCAATTCTGAGGACTTCCAAAACTCTGCTCATGTTTATGCCACCTCCCACAATCGGGAATACCTATCATTTAGGTAAGCGTGATGTAAAGAAAAGTCTAAAATCTCTGGGGTCAGATGGTCGTGCACTGAAGTGCCACATACCTGCTAGCTGTTTGACCGTTGGCTGGTTCCTTGCCCCTTGAGCTAAGATTCATGTCTGTTAAATGAGGTTGATAATGGGAGCTGATTGGTAGTTGTAAATACTGAGGAGACAGTAAGACTGGCTATCACCATTTCTGGTGTGTAATTAGTACTCAACAAATGTCTGCTCTTTCGTTATACGAGAAAAAAAAAATGCTTCTTAGTAACATGCCACAGGACTTTAACTGCTGAGGGTCAGGACTGTGTCTTAACCATTTCTGAACCTGCAGGGGTGTCATGGTGCCTAATGCATGAAGGAAAGAGATGAGCATTTAGAGAGGAGGCACGGCTAGGAGATATGAGCCCATGATTCAAGTACCTTGTTTTCTGAAGTGAACACAGCTCTCACACCCCTCATCAGCACCCTCCAAATGAACTTCCCTCCACATCAGGTCTGAGTCCTTGTAACACTTAGACCAGAGAGAGTCTAATCACCTGGAGGCATCAGAATCACCTGGAGGGCTTATTCACACACAGACTGTGGGGCCCACCCCCACAGCTTCTGATTCAGCAGGTTTTGGTGGAGCCTAATAATTTGCATTTCTCACACATTCCCAGAGGCTGCTGCTGCTGCTGGTCTGAGGACCACACTTTGTTGGCTTATTTATTACCACTCCACTCCCCCTCAGTGGTTCTCAATGTGGGGGAGGGTCGATTTTGCACCTCCTGGAGGGTATTTGGCAATATCTGGAGACATTTTGGGTTGTTACAACTGGGTTGGGGGTGGGTGCTACTGGCATCTAGCGTACAGAGGTCAGGGGTGCTGTTAAACATCCTACAGTGGACAGGACAGCTCCACGACAGAGAATTATGTGGCCCGAAATGTCAGTTGTGGCCAGATTGAGACGCCCTGCTCTTCCTCCCCATCCCAGGAAGCATTCAGGATGATGAGGTCCGTCTGTCCACCCAGAAGTCAGCAGGCCCTCCACTGCTGTCTGTCCCCCTCCCCTCCCGCTTTGCACAAACAGCCTAAGGGTCTCTGTCCACCCCAGGGCTTCTCCACTCTGCAGCCAGAGCCGTCCGATCACGTCACAGCACTTGCTGCCTAGAGCCCTTGCGTGGCTCCTCACTGCTCCTTAATAAGGACCAAGACCCTTCCTGCGCTCACAGGACCGGCTTGTCTCTCAGCATCCTCTCCTGCATCCGTCTCACGGACTCTACCCTCCCGCCACTCAGGTCCGCTTTCAGATTCCTGATGGTGTGAAGCTCTCTCTTACCCTGGACCTTAGTTCATTTGTTCCATTAGTCTAGAATGTTCTTCCCATCTCTTGGTGTATCAGTTTTCTGGGGCTGCCATGACAAAATACCACAGACTAGGTGGCTTTAAAAACAGAAATTTATTTTCTCATAATTCTGGAGGCTAAAAGTCCAAGATCAAGGTGTCAGCAAGTAGGTTTCTTCTGAGGCCTCTCTCCTTGGCTTGTAGATGGCCATCTTCTCACTGCGTCTTCATATGGTCCTCCCTCTGTGTCCTAATCTCCTCTTCTTATAAGGACACCACTCATATTAGATTAGGGACCACTCTAATGACTTCATTTTAACTTAATTGCCTCTTTAAGGACTCTGTCTCCAAATACAGTCCCATCTGAGGTACTGGGGGTTAGGACTTCTACATATGAAGTTTTGGGGGACATAATTCGGCTCATAACAGTGGGCAACCAAACTTTTCTGTGAGCTTCAATTTCCTCATCTCTCAAATAGAGAGGATGATGCCCATTTCAGTGCATGGAAAGCCCTTAGCACAGATAGGAGTTTGATGAATAAAAATGTCTTTTCTAGTACCAACTCAATGGACTGCCATTCATCTAGCTTCTTTTCCAGGGGTCTGGAGAGGGGAAGGAGAGACAAATCCCTCACACAACATTACAGTCTGGAATCTCGATCCTCAATGTGTGGTTCCTGAGCCATCAGAATCACCTGGGAGCTTGTCGGAAATGCAGAATCCTGAATCCCACCCTAGACCTATAAGTCAGAAACTGCATTTTAACAAGGTCTTTAGGTCATTTGTATACACATTAAAATTGAGATGCACCGGTCTAGACTAAGTACAGAGTCATTCAATTGCCACCCCCCCCGGCCCCCGCCGCCCACCACTTGCCTCTCCAGCCCCGACAGCATCTCCAGAACTGGAAGTCCTGCCATACCCTCTTTTCCATGCATCTCAGGTCTTTATGCTTCCTCCTTGTGTCATTTTCTCCCACAGACAAGAGGAGGAAACATCTTCTCAGAAAGACAAGCTTCAGTCCTGAAATTTAACCTCTGCGGTTTGTAACCTGTCTGTCAGGAGAGGGGTGTACGTCACCTACATGATCTCCGTGTGTTTCAGGCTTCCTTGCCTGCTCTTCAGAAGGTCACCAGGTCCAGCTCTGAATTTACGCAGTAGAGAAGCAAAAGCATCGTGATGGGCCATTAACAAGCATCAAGCAGACAGTGTGAGTGGGAAATCATGGTCCAGAATGTCAAATCGCTCTTAGACCTATCAGGAGAAATACTCCATCAATTCTGTCTTTTAACATCTTCCTGAAAAGCTCTCCACGTTAAGAGCAGATCGCGCTACCAGTTCTTGGAGCTCATGCTACTGGCTTTAGCATCAGCCCCCAGAATCTGAGGTGTCGGCTTCAAACACACCAAGCGCATCCCAGTATGAGCCGAAGGCTTTTAGCTGTGGCCTTGTGTTTGGGACTGGAGAGCTTCTGGCCCCAGTGAAAAAAAGGGGATTGCAATCGTTTTTGTCATGACTTTGGTCCCACTGTTTACCAGGGCTCCTCTGCTCTCTCTGACACAGCTACTCCCACAAAGCCCATTAGCATCTCAGCCTGATCCCTTCTGCTTCCCAGACTTTGCTGTCTGCAATCGGACCCAGCCGCAGCTACAGCAGCCACAGATGGAACAGTTTAGGAGACAGTGAAATCCCTGTCCGCGGGCTTCTTATCAGTCTGGACCCATGGCTGAACGATTTCCTAGGCTCTTTGGTCTATTGATCAGACACCTGGGAATCCCATCCCTGGGTCCTTTGCAACGCCTCATTTCTGGCAGCTTATGACTCACTCACTCTTAATATCCATTACAAAATGTCCCAGTGTTTCATTCTGTGCACCACTTCAGGCACAGAAATAGCCCTCTGACCCAGAGGAAGCAGCCCTATGATTTGCACGTGGTTCCCACGAGATGCTAGCATTGATGAGTGATGCTCTAAGTATTCACATGAACTACTTGAACTAAGTTCTCATCAGTTTTTAAAAAATGAATAGTTTTGATTAGGTTTGACTCCTCAGACCCTCTGAAATAGTTTGAAGTCTAATTGACGGTCCATCTAGAAATGGCAACAGTGACTTGCTGAGGCCAACTATCGGAGCATGGTGCTTCCTAACTTAAATCATTTCAGTTCCACTCTTATTTTTTAATCAAACTTTTTATTTTGAGATAATGTAAATTACTTGAAGTTGTAAGAATTAATACAGAGAGATCCAGTGTACCCTTTATCCAGTTCCCCCCAAATGTAACATCTTGCAAAACTATGTGCAACATCACAACCGGGATATTATTATTGATGCAACCAAGACACAGAACATCTCGGTCACCACAAGGATCCTTCACGTTGCCCTTTTACAGTCACACCAACTTCCCTCCTCCTCGTCCTCAACACTAGTCTGTTGTAATCTCCAATTTTAAAATGCAATCTTCATTTCTACAATTTTATCATTTCAAGAATGTTATATAAACGGAATCATATTGTATGTAACCTTTCAAGATTGGCTTTTTTCACTCAAAATAATTCTCTAGAGATTCATCCAGGTTGTTTTTATGTGTTGTTTGTTCTTTTTTGTTGCTGGGTAGTATTTCATTGTGTTGATGTACCACAGTTTGTTTAACTATCCACCCACTGAAGGACATCTGGGCTTTTGGTTATTATGAATAAAGCTTCTGTAAACATCTGTGTACAGATTTTGTGGGAACATAAGTCTTCATTTCTCTGGGATAAATGCCCAGGAGTGCAATTGTTGGGTTATACGGTAGTTGCATGCTTAATTTTTTAAGAAACTGCCAAACTGTTTTCCAGAGCGGCAGTACCACTTTACATTCCCACCAGCAATGTATGAGTGATCTGATTTATCCACATCCTCACCAGGCTTTGGTGTTGTTACTATTTTTTATTTTAGCCATTTTAATAGGTGTTTAGTGATGTCTCGTTTGTTTTAATTTGCATTTCCCTGATGGCTAATGATGTTGAACATCTTTTCATGTGCTTATTTCTACCTGTATATCCTCTTCAGTGAAACATCTCTTCAGATCTTTTGCCTATTTTCTAATTGGATTATTTCATTTTTTTTTACTATTGAGTTTTGAAAGCTCTTTATATGTTCTAGATACTAGCCCTTCATCAGATATGTGGTTTGCAAATATTTCCCCCCATTAGTATCATGCCTTTTCATCCATTTAACAGGGTTTTTCCCAGAGCAAAAGTTCTTAATTTTTATGAAGTCCAATTTATCAACTTCCTCTTTTATGGATCATGCTTTTGGTATCAAGTCTAAGAACTTCACCTAACCCCACATCCCAGATATGGTCATCTATGTTTTTCCTAAAGGTTTTATGGTTTTACATTAAGTCTGTAGTTCATTTTGAGTTATTTTTTGTGTAAAGTGTAAGGCTTTGATTGAGGTTCCTTTTTCTTTTTTTGCCCTTGCATGTCCAATTTCTCCAGCACCCTTTGTTGAAAGGTTATCTTTCCTCTCTCAAATTGCTTTTGCACCTTGGTCAAAAATAAGTTATGTATATTTGTGTAAGTCTATTTCTGAGTTTCTGAGTTCTCTGTTCTGTTCCATGGGTCTATGTGTTTACCCTTCCACCAATACCACAGATCCTTAATTACTATAGCTATATAATAAATCTTGAAATCAGGTAGACAGATTCCTCCCAATTTTTTAAATTCTTTTTCAAAATTTTTTTAGCTATTCTAGTTTCTTTGCTTTCCCATACAAATTTTAGAATAATCTTGTTCCCTGAAACGTTGCTGAACTCATTTATTAGTTCTAGGAGCTTTTTTGTGTGTGTGTATGTATAAATAACTTGGGGTTTTCTATATAGACATTTATGATATGCAAATAGGGACTGTTTATGTTCTTTTCTTGCCTTATTGCATTTGCTAGAACTTAGAGCACTAAGTTGAATAAGAGGGATGAGAATAGACATCTTTACTTTGTTCCCAATCTTATAGGGAAAAGATTCAGGATGGTCTGTCAAATTAAGAAAGTTTCCCTTTATTCATATTTTTCTGGGAGGTTTTAATTTTTTTAATAAAAAATGAGTGGTGAATCTTGTCAAATGCTTTTTCTTTGCCAGCTGACGTGATCATGTGATTTTATTCTTTACTCTGTTAATATGATGGATTACCTTGCTTTTCAAATATTGTATCCCTGGAATAAACCCCACTTGCTCAGGTATATTCTTTTTATATACTGCTGAATTCTGTTGGCTCACATTTTGTTAAGGATTTTTGTGTCTACATTCATGAGGGATATTGGTCTGAACTTTTCTTTTGGTACTGTCTTTGTCTGAGTTTGGTATTAGAGTATCAGGGTAATATCAGCTTCTTTTTTTTTTTTTTTTTTGAGGAAGACTAGCCCTGAGCTCACATCTGTTACCAATCCTCTTCTTTTTTGTGAGGAAGATTGGCCCTGGGCTAACATCGGTGCCTATCTTCGTCTACTTTATATGGGATGCCGCCACAGCATGGTTTTGATAAGTGGCGCATAGATCCGTACCCAGGATCCGAATCTGCAAACACTGGGCCACCAAAGCGGAGTGTGTGAACTTAACTGCTATGCTACCAGGATGGCCCCAATATTAGCTTCTTAAAAATGAATTGGTGAGCCAGCTCTGATGGCCCAGTGGTTAAATTTCAGCACGCTCTGCTTCAGTGGCCCGCATTTGGTTCCCGGGCACGGAAGCACACCACTAGTCTGTCAGTAGCCATGCTGTGGCGGCAGCTCACATCGAAGAACTAGAAGAACCTACAACTAGAATAAACAACTATGAACTGGGGCTTTGGGGAGGGAAAAAAAAAGAGAGGAAGATTGGCAACAGATGTTAGCTCAGGCCAAATCTTTCCCAGCAAAAAAAAAAAAAAATAGAATTGGTAAGTTTTCCCTCCTCTTCTATTTTCCAGAAGATATTGTATAGATTTGGTGTTGTTTTTTCTTTAAATGTTTCTTAGAATTCTTCACATAAACTATCTGGGCCTGGAGGTTTGTTTTTTCGGAGTAATATATTACGATTTAAATTTCCTTAATAGCTGTAGGGCTATTCACATTATCTATTTCATTTTGAGTGAGTTGTAGTAGTTTCTGTTTTTCAAGGAAGTGGCTCATTTCATCTAAGTTGTCAAATTTATATGTATTGTGTTGTTTATAGCATTCCCTCATTATTTTATTATCTGCAGGGTCTGTAAGGATATCCCTGTTTTATTCCTGATATTGGTAATTTGTATCTTCTTTCTTTTTTCCTTTGTCAGTCTTACTAGAGGTATGTCAATTTATCTTTTCAAAGAACCAGCTCTTTGTTTCATTATCGTCTCTATGGTTTTCCTGTTTTCAATTTCATTGATTTCTGCTGTTATATTAATTATTTCCTTCTTTCTACCTGCTTTGGGTTTATTTTTTCTTCTTTTCTAGCTTTTTGAGGTGGGAGCTTAGATTATTGATCTTAAACTTTTTCTGTTTCCTAATATATGCATCTAGTGCTATAAATTTCCCTCTCAGGACTGCTTTAGCTGCAGACCACACATTTTTGGTATGTTGTATTATCATTTTCATTTAGTTCAATGTATTTTTTTTTTAAAGTTTCCTTGACACTTTCTCTTTGACTGATGGATTATCTAGAAATGTTGGTTTAGTTTCCAATGGTGTGGAGATTTTCCTATTATCTTTCTGTTATTGATATTTAATTTGATTCCATTGTGGTTAGAGAACACACTTTGCATGATTTCAATCCTTTTCAATTACTTGAGTGTTGTTTTATGGCCCAGGACATGGTCTTCTTGGAATATGTTCCATGGCACTCGAAAAGAATATGTATTCTGCTGTTGTCAGGTGGAGTGTTCTGTAAATGTCGATTAGGTCTTATTGGTTGATGGTGTTGTTTTGTTCTTCTATATCCTTGCTGATTTTCTGTCTAATTGTTCTATCAATTATTGAGAGAGCCATATTGAAGTCTCAACTATAATTGTGGATTTGTCTACTTCTCCTTTCATTTCTATCAATTTTTGCTTCACATTTTGCAGCTCTGTTGTTTGGTGCTCACGCATTTAGGATTGCTATGTTTTCTTGTTTGATTGACACTCTAATCTTTATGTAATGTCCATATCTGTTTCTTGTGTTTTTTCTTTTTTGCCAGGAAGTCTGCTTTATCCAAAATTAATATTGACATTCCTCCTTTCCTTTTATTAATGTTTACCTAGCATATCTTTTCCAACCTTTTACTTTAAATCTGTGTATATTGTTATATTTGAAAATGAGTTTCTTGTAGACAGCATATTTTCAGGTTATTTTTTTAATCTGCCCTGTCAATCTGTCTTTTAATTGGTGTATTTAGGCCATTTGCGTTTAGTATAATTATTGATTTGTTGTGGCGTAACTCTACTTTTTATGTTTTTTTCTGCATGTTCTTTCTGCTTTTCATTTCTCTGTTTTCCTTCTCTTGCTTTGAGTTACTTGAATATTTAGGATTCCATTTTGATTTCTCTACAGTATTTTTTAGTGTATTTTTTTGGTATAGTTTTTCAGTTGTTGCTGTAGGTTTTCCATTATATATACACAAAACATATCACAGTCTACTGGTGTCATCACTTTACCAGTTCCAGCAAAGCACAGAAATCTTGCCTACCTTTATGTGCCATTACCATCGCCATTTATAATATAATTATCCTTTGGTTGGGGCTTTTTATAGTCTGTGCCTATTCTCATTTCTGGGTTGCCAGCTTCTTCATCTCCATACCTGGGAGTATGAGACAAAAACAAAACCCAGAGCACTCAGCCCTGTGTCATTCCTCAGGCTCAAGGTCCTTAGATGGCCCGTCTTCTTCTCTCCATCTTTCAGAATCTTCTTATTGTTTTATATATAACTTCTAAGATTTTTATTTGTACTTAACAAGGAGAATAGGGGGAAGTATGTCTACCCCATCTTTTCAGAAACAGAAGTCCTTCTTCATTATTTTTCTTATACTGTATTTCATCAACTCTAAGATGATGTCTTTTACATATTTTTATAATAACCTTATTGAGAACCTAATCACATACCATAAAATTCACCATTTTAAGGGTATAGTTAGTGGGTTTTAGTATATTTAGAGAATTGTGCAACCATCATCACTATCTAATTTTAAAACATTTTCATCATCCCACAAAGAAACCCTATACTCATTAGCAGTTGTTCCCCACTTCCCTATCCTCCCTCCACTGGCAACCACTAATCTGTTTTCCATCTCTATGGGTTTACCTTTCTTGGACATGTCATATAACTGGAATAATACAATATGTGGTCTTTTGTAACTGGCTTCTTTCACTTTGTGTAAGATTTTCAATGTTCGTTAATGTAGCATGTATCAGTACACCATTCTTTTTTATGGCTGAATAATATTCCATTGTATGTATACACGACATTTTGTTTATCAATTTGCCAGTTGATATATGCTTGTGTTTTTTTGGCTATTATGAATAATATTGCTGTGAATATTCATGTATAAGTTTTTGTGTGGACATAGTTTTCATTTTTCTTGGGTAAATACTTAGTGGTGTAATTGCTGGGTCATATGGTAATTCTATGTTTAACATTTTCAGGAATTGCCAAACTGTTTTCCAGAGCAGCTGCATCATTTTACAATACCATCAGCAATGTGTGAGAGTTACATCATATATTTTTTTAACATCTCTGAAATTGGGATGTGTCTTTTAATTGGTGGCAAATAAAATGATGCATTTTGCAAGGGGGCTGGCCAAGTGGTCTAGTGGTTAAGTTCACATGCTCTGCTTCGGTGGCTGGGGGTTCACAGGTTCAGATCCCAGGCGTGGACCTATGCACTGCTTATCAAGCCATGCTGTGGTGGCATCCCATATACAAAATAGAGGAAGATGGGCACAGATGTTAGCTCAGGGCTAATCTTCCTCAGCAGAAAGAGGAGGATTGGCAATGGATGTTAGCTCAGAGCTCGTCTTCCTCACACACACAAAAATGATGCATTTTGCAATCCATATCATCTTAGATTTGATGATATGTGGTAATATTTCATCACCATATGAATACTACAAGTCTTGATAACAATGTAAAAGCACAGGTGATAGAAATTGAAAAGTGGAAGAGGGAGCAGAGTTGATGGGTGGATTTTAGATTTTATATCTAGTTTATGGAACAAGGAAAGAAGATACGTAAGGAATATTTACAACAGAGAAATTTATGAACGTGATATATTTAAGAGGAAGAGAGAGGTGAAGTAGTTTAAATGAAGCAAATCTTCATCTATCATAGCAAGAAATCAATAGATAATGTATAAAACTCATTGATCCATAGATAGCAGAATAATCACATTATTTAGAAATATGAAAGTAACTATAATAAAAAAATGAAAAGTGACAAGGGTGGTGTCTTTGTCATTGTGTGTTCTGGGAGTGGGAAGGATGTAGGGTCGGTGATTGGCATGGGGCTAGTCCTTTATAAGCCCTTTTGTTCTATTTGTTGTGTGACCACGTGTAGGTCATTAATAAAAATTTTAAAAATACATACTAAAATGAATTTTAAAATATGCTAAACTCTTCTGTGGTGAACACTTTGAGAGTGTTAAAAAATATAAGATACGGACCTTGAATAAGAGGAAAAGAGGAAGAAAGTAATGCCAGCCAATGGGTTGATCAAAATTGTCCACTTCACAGATGCTATATATCCAACATGTGTTCCATTGTATTCATTACTTACACTATTTCTCCAAATCCAAGGAAAGTGTAAGCTCAAGAGGAGAAAAAGAGAGGAAAAGCTTATTTTCAGTTTTACCACGTTAGTGGCTCAAAGTTTCAAGATGAAGGGAGGTTAATGTTGGGATTCTGATTCTGTTTCCAACATTACCCAGGTGTACAACTAAACTAAACTATTTAATCTCGCTGTGACTCAGTTTTCTTATCCCTAAAATCAGGATAATACTCTACTTAGTCTATAAGACTTATGAAAATTAGAAAAAAATCAAGAATATGAAAACTCCTTGAAAAGTTTAGAGTGTAGGTAAGTGTTCTTTGTTAAAGCTTTTTGCACATTAGCAAAACAGGTGTTTGCAGTTACACCACGGGACTTCCTATACTATCCCAGAAATAATTAATATCAGATAATATTTAAGCTACTGATCATTCATTTTTACTCTCCTCTCTTCCTTCAAAATATTAAATACTAAGATTCAAAACATTTGCAAATCTTTGTAGGAATAATGACGTAAGAAGCGTATCTGTTACACACCAGTTGTAAATAAAGTGTGAATCTAAGGTCTTGTGCAATGTTTCATGGACCAGAAAACCTGCCTCGGGCAAATGTGGAATATTTTAGTGTGGTAAATGATGGAGGGCTTCTGTTTATGTATGTGTTTTAGAATACTCCGTCGGGTTTCGTCGTCCCAATCCAAATGGATATAGGGCATCACAAGCACTTCACGATCACCCACAATAAGACTGAAAGCACTTTCTAGACGATGATCATTTATTTGGCTTTCAGAAACATATTTCGTATATCAGAACAGCGTAAGCTGTCCCTCCGTCCCTTCCATGAACTCCGAGGCTTAGGAATGAAGGTTTGTTGACACTTGTGGGCTGCGTACAATGAGACTTGGGGCTTAGTTATTTACTCGGCATATACTCTCTCATATGTTACACAAAATTAAGTGTTACACAAATTTAAGGCATGGTACTCTTATTATCCCCACCTTACAAATGAGGAAGCAGGCTTAGAATGATTAGCCAAATTGCTTGGAGTAGGGGAGGAGCCAGAGCTCAAATCGTGCCTTGGAAGTCTGAGCTCTTAATCACCATGTTGTACTCCCCTGTTGTATGCACAGGAACTAATAGAAGATCCAAAAGGAAGAGGCATAGTATCTACCAGAGCTTCTATTATCTGTCAGGCATTTACGTAGACACTCATTTAATCTTTGCGGCAACCCGAGGGACTGATTTTATTATCACTATTATTATTTCCTTTTCACCAATGAGAAAATAAAGAAGCACAGAGATGAGGAGGGGAGGAGGGATTTGGGTCAGAATTGGTGGCCATGCAGCCTGTCGGGGTGGGAGGAAAGAGGAGGGACAGTCTGTTTGTGGGCAGAAGTGGAGAGGTTGATCAGGGGTGCTGAGGACCCCGGGTCAATGCTCTACTTTATTATGATGCGCTCTGGCCTGCAAGTATCATGAGCCAACTTAATTATAGTGAAACCTGGAGCTGCCTGTGGGGCGACTAAGCTAGAAGAAAGTAAACCTGGTGCCAGCCGCCTCTTTGCCACCATCTAGGAAGCTGGTAATGAAGCCAACACAGAGGATATCAGAGCCAAGAGATGGAGTGTGAAATATTCCTATTGATATCATTTCAGCACCTGGATCCAGCTATGCCTGAGGTCCCCACTGGGCATTCTGTTGTGTTGGCTAATGCCATTCTCTGTGATGCTTAGTTTGAGATGAGTTTCCACGAGTCTTAGTTGCAAGAATCCCGAAAACAGATACCCACAACTTTTCATGGCACAGATATCCAACTTTTCTATCCACAGGACCATGATGCTACCTCGGAAACAGGAGTTGAAGTGAGGGATTTCCACAAGGTCACACGGCTGGTGAACACTGAGGCTGGGATTAAAGATCCAGAACTATGATCCTGATCTTCACCCCCCTCCCCTAGTTAGCAAAGAGTCAGTAGGCTTTTAAGGTAATTGTTCAGTATACTGATCTCCTTTTTAATTTTATTTTGGATACATTAGATCATGTTCCATAACCAGAGATTACAAGAAACTAAAGAGTTGTTCCTTTTTTGTAGTACCTGATGGAATTCTTTGGGGTAATAAAAAGATGAGGAAAGGAATGAACAAAAGGAACACGCATTTATTGAATTCTCCTTATTTTCTAGGACTGTGTAGGCATTTTGGTGTAGATTATCTCATTTATTTCTCAAAATAACCCTTAGAAGTGATTATCCTCATTTCTACTGCATGGATGAAAAAACTAAGAGTCTAAACTCAGCCGTCTGGCTCCATCTCCTGTACCTTTAACAGATTCACTATGGGGCCTCACTACACACAGTGAAATGGGAGAGGGTCCCTGTCTGAGCTTCTGTTTGATTTCAGCAGAGAGAGCAGATGGTCCTGAGATGAAGCCCAGGGCCTTCATCTATTAGCAGTGATCTTGGACAAGTCACTTCACTTCTCCAAACCTCAATTTCCCATCTATAAGTGTGGGATCATACACTGTAACCTACAGGAGTTTGTGAGAATTCTTGATTAAATATATGTGCAACATATAGTAGTTCTCACCACACACACACAGAAATGGTAACTAGGTGAGATGATGGGTGTGTTAATTAGTTTGATTGTGGTGATCATTTCACGATGTATACGTACATCAAATCATCATGTTGTACACCTTAAACATGTACAATTTTTATTAGTCAATTATCCCTCAATAAAGCTTGGGGGAAAAAAAGGCTTATGGAGCCTCTCCTATATGCCAATAGAAGGAGGCAGAGAGCGTGGCGAACGCAGTATGATGTAACGAGGTAGGGCAGGGCTGCAGGTGCTGTAGCGAATTGATAGCCAGGCTCAGTCACCTACTAGCTGGGTGACTTTGAGTAAATCACTCAACCTCTTTAGACTTCATTTTCGTCCTGCGTAATATAGGGATCTTTTAGGATGGTTGTATAACGAATGAAATAAGGCATATAAATTGCAAAGCACAGTGGCTGGCCACCTAATAAGGAATCAATAAATATTAGCTGCTGCTGCTGCTACCAAACCTCAGTACTAGAGGCCAGGGTGATGGTTCTCAACCTTTGGCTGCCTGAGTATTATAGTTGCCTGGGGAGCTTTTAAAATTCTGGTTCCCAGCCACATCCCAGGTCAATTAAATCATAATCTTTGGGGATGAAAGCCAGGGATCAATATTTTTCAAAGCTCCCCAGGTGACTCCAAGGTGTAGCCAAGATGTGCCTTGTACCATGGAATCAAAGATGATTTTAGGGATGTTCACCCTCCCTCTGGGGAGCTCACGTCTTCTGGAGAAGACCAGCATGTATGGAGATGTGATATGTTAATTCTATATTCCTGGTATGGGCCAGGAGCTGGAAGAAAACAACAGAATGAGTGGTCAGCCGTGATTCGCACAAAAGTAACTAGGTCATTGCAATCCAGCTGACATTAGCCACCGGCAGTAAAGAGGTCCTAGGCGTCCGTTAACCTCTCAGTGCCTTGGCTTACTCCTTCGTGAGATGGATGGGTAACTGTGATGCTCTTTACAGGGCCTGCCAGATGGTGAAAAGAAAAGCCGTTGTCATCTGCTTCAAAGAAGTGTTAAAAAGTTCACTTAGACATGGAAATATGGAGACACGCTGTAGTCCAGTCGAAGTGGGTGAGATTAGAACCATCCTTTGCCAATCAGCAACGCCATCTCTCCTGCACTCCATGATTCCTCTGATTCCTTTTGGTTCAAGAGTCTTGATAATTCAATCCCCCCGTTCGGAGTTCATCAAGAACAAAAAAGCCTAAATTGACTGGTGTTGTGGGTTGAATTGCATCCCCTCAAGAGATATGTTGAAGTCTTAAACACCAATAACTATGACTGCGACCTTATTTGGAAATAGGGTCTTTGCAGATGTAATCAAGTTAAGATGGGATCATACTGGATTAGGGTGGGCTCTAAATCCGATGACTGGTGTCCTTATAAGGTGAGAGAGATACAGAGACACAGAGGGAAGAAGGCCATATGACAGCAAAGGCAGAGATCAGAGTGATGCAGCCGCAAGCCACGCAATGCCAAAGATTGCTGATAACCACACAAGCTAGGAAGAGAAAAGGAAGGATCTTCCCCCAGAACCTTCAGTGGAAGCATGGCCCTACTGACAACTTGTTTTTGGACTTCTAGTCTCCAAAAGTGTAAGATGAGAAATTTCTCTTTGTGATAATAAACCATAATAATACCAGTTTGTAGTAATTTGTTCCTACAGCTCTAGGAAACTAATACAACTGGTGACCTATCCTTTTTCACATGAGAATGGAAAATCATTTAAGCCCACTAGCTCTAATCAGAGAGCAGCAGAACAGATAACTCACCATCCTCTTGGGATTGAGGTTGAGTAGGCTGACTCTCACTAGCCAAGATCTCAGGCACCCAAAGCTTCACAAGTACCTTCCAAAGGGTTCATTGCCTTCATTACACTCAAGGCAAAGATGGAACCTGGCTTTGGTAGACTTTAAAAGACCTAAGTGAAGATTTCTATCTGTGTTGGATCATTTGGCCACGTGGGCACCAATACCAGGACCCTTCCCACATCCATAGTAAGGAAGGAGATTGATGTGGGTCAAAGAGCCTTAGATTCTTTTAGCTCCTTGAGAGCAGATCATACGTGGCTTGAAGCCAGACTCACCCAACATTACAACATTGTCTCCAGCTGCTTCCCAATCCTGCCCTCTTCTATAATTATAACACATAGCCGGGGTCCCTCCCAAAATAGATGCTTGTTTCCACCTTTCCAGGGCCTCTGGATTTCACTGAAAAACAAATTTCCCTTACATGCCTCCATAAACTTTTAGGTCTTGTTATTCTGCTTGTGTCTGAAACACACCCTTATTTGTTCATCTAGACGTATTTATTGTGTCTTTTCTCTGTGTTGAGAACTGCTATAGATGCTGGGGACGGAGGAAACAGAGGACAGAGCAGACAAGCTCCCTGCGCTCTTGGAGCTCAGGCTGGGCATTATCAAAAACCCTACAATAGAGAGACTTTAAATAACAAAGGCCCCTGTCAAGAGAGCTTTAACAAAGTAGATGCTAGGAAAATATAGGTGGTAAAATGGATTTCAAAGCACTTAGCTGGGAACGCAAAGAGAAAAGAAAGAATCAAGATCAATTATGGAAATAAAGGGATTAGTTCTTGAGAAGCATAGAGGTGCTGATTAGAGCACAAACATGGAGGGAGAAGGAGTTGAGACCAAATCTGGCCTCACCACTTGCCAGCCCTGTGATCTTGACAATTTCCCTAGTTCTGTATACCTTGATTGGCTCACCTATATGTATTTTCACAAAAGGATAGCCTTTACAAAAGATAACCTACTACATACAGCAGCTGTGAAAAATTAAATGAGATAAGGCATAAAAAATGCATCTCAAGTGCTTGGCAAGCAACCTCAGATATTATTTTCACAAGTCGTGTATGAAACATTTACTAACGACAGCACTCCCAGTCGGCAGCTTTGATTGCCACACTCGGATTCACAGCCCCTAATGTGTTTCCCCCGCAGATGCCAAGTATCACCTTCCATTTCATTTCCCACCTTACGTTTGGAATTTGAGACGGGCAGCTCCTTTGGTAGGGCTAACTGAATTTATTGAATAAATATTTATGTACCGCCTCTTCCTGGGGCTGGGGACAGAGCACTGAACTAAAGAAACAAAGTCTCTGTCCTCTTGTGGCTTAAATTCTAGTGATAGAGAAAATGAAATGCATATCAATTAAGGTCAGGTAGCATCAAATGTTATGAAAGACATACAAAGCGAAATCAACCAATGACTGTTGGGCATCTACTAGACATCAGGGGCTGTGGAGGCTGGGGCTGCAGCCACCTACCGCAAACGGAAACGGCATTACAACCTGGACAACGCTGTAATATAGAGGAAGGAGTAATGGTTGTTTGGAAGATCCAAACTATCACAGCATAGAAATAACTCCGGGCTGATCAACGAGCAAAAGCGAACACATGCACTAGGTGAGGACTTTGCCAAGAACTCCTGTAAATCCTATCCTCTAATCCCAGATATGTTTACTACCTTTGTTCTAACACTGAGAAGTAAATTTGCAAGAAGGAAAAGGAAGGAAGGACAGGAGGAGGAGGCAGCTAGGATGGATATACAGGAATAAAACCGGCTTTGATCTTTCTAAAAGGTCAATGTGGGATTTTAATTTCTTCTCTATGCAGGAAATGGAGATAGAGTTTGCCTGAAATAATTTGAGAATATTGCTTCTTCATTTAATTAGAAAATTCCTCTAGAAGTATTTTCACTGAAGATTTCAGTTAAGTATAACTAAAAAGATAAGCATGCAGATCCCAACAGAGGAGGAAACCCAAGGCTTGGAAGTGGAAGGAGCTGCTCAATGTCCTGGGAAGGCTCTCCAGTGACCCACCTCGACTTTCTCCCACCAAGAGGCTCTGCCCTCCCAGCTGCTTTCCTCTGTCAGCCAGGTGGAAGGACCAAGGGGCTTTGGCAAAACAGTGTGTCCCAGGGTGGTCAGTCTTGTTGGGCATTTTGACCAGCCCTGGGGAAAGGGACCCCAGCAGACCCTGCCCTGGGGCAGAGAGCTGAACCATCCTTTCTCCCCACCATCTTTGTTGCCCTTGGCAATTACAAAGTGATGCTGCCTTAAAGGACAATGAGCTGTGAAATGCCTTCAAGTCAGACACATATGGGCTCAATCACCTCCTCTGCCAATTATCAGTGGTGTGGCCTTGGACAGTGAACTTAACCTCTCTGATGGTGTTTCCCTCTCTCTACAATAAGGCTCTATATGTGGGGATTAAACACCAGCATGTGAGTCAATTATCTGGCACATAATAAGCACTCAGTAAATGGTCTCCAGGATCTTGATAATTGACCTCAGATTATGCAAGTCCACTCAGAGCCTGTGGGTCTGAAAGGAGAGGGATTCACAGCTTGGCTGAGGATGGAAAGATAATCAAGTGAGAAGAGACATGGGGGAATTTGGGATTCCAGCCCCTCTTTGTCTCTCTGGCTACTTGTGCTCACTCTCAAAAGCCATTTTAGCCCATGCCCACCTGCTCTCATGTTTGAAATAGAGACTTGAATAAGCGGATCTAATTCTCCTCTCTCCTCTGAGTCTGTCCTCTGATGCTCACTGGTGCCACAGGCAGTGCCTTGAAGTTCAATTAAAGCAATGACCTTCAGAGCAGTATTTTTCAGCTTGCAGGGGGATTTTCACATATACGATTTCATTCAATCATTGCAAACATGTTTTGAGATCTCATTTTCCTGATGGGTAACTGAGGTCCAGAGCCACAAAGGTACTTGTGCGAGACCTCAGAGAGGTGCAGAGTCAGACTTGAGCCCAGGTCTCATGACCAAGGTGTGAAGTCAAAGTCCTGAATGGAGTCTTCTCCATAGTGCTTGCAGTGTGCCTGGTGCATAGCAGGCACAGGCCTATGCTGAAATTCATTGAGTTAACATCCATGAAGGCTGTAGAAGCTGAATTCCAGAGACGTGGATGAAAGCCATCAAACAACATTATGAAACATAACTCTCTGGTTCTGAGGTCAAGGGAGGGTACAAGGTGTGGGCAAGTCGGTGTTTGTTTGGGCTTGCCTGCTTTGTCTCAGTGCACTTTCCACATATGGAGCAGCTGACACATTCTGTGTCTTCTTTCTATGCCTTTTGCTTTGATTAATTGCACCTTTCATGATTCATATTGCCTAATTGCCTTCCAAATGGGTTATTCCTGGGTGGTAACCTTATGAGGGGAGGTTTGTGGGTCTCTAGAGTATCTTAAGTATGATGTTGCAAAGCTACAAGTAAATGAAGCATGATCTCCTGATAGCACAAGACAGATACTGTGAGGATGCTGCGTGTTCTCTACAGCAACGCTGTTCCGTAGAACTTTCTCACTGATGGAAATGTTCGACCTCTGCACTATCCAATATGGTAGCTACTAGCCACGTGTGGCTATTGAACACTTTAAGTGTGTGGAACTGAATTTTTAATTTCACTGAATTTAAATTAATTTAAATTTAGATGTAAATAGCCACATGCGTCTGGTGGCTACCATACTGGACAGTGTGACTCTAGAATAGTCAAGATTGATTTTGCAGAGTGAGATTTTAATCCTAATTCTGCCACTCACGGTCTGCATGACAGATAAGCTCTCTGAGCTTCAGTCTTCTCATTCATTAAGTAGGCTCAGTAAATTTTTTTCCTTGTAGCTTTCATGATAATTTAACAATATATTATATATTAAGTGTGTAGAACAATGCAAGGCATATAACGTGGAAGCCCATTAAGTGAGAGCTATTGATACCACACTTACAATTGCATGTATGAAGTATCCAAGGCACACAGGAGACTTGAGTGACAACTTTTCCTTCTTGTGAGCTCTTACGGGCTGAAGAAGGAATCCAGGACCAATTGACCTGGGATTTATCCATCTAAAATTGTCCACATTCCTATGGAGATTATGGAGTGAGCCTGTGATGTCAGCTTACAGCAGAAACCCTCATCTACTTAGAACATATATTAGAGTTCCTAGGAATACGTGAACATGTGTTGAGGTCCTGGGTATCTTCTGTGGCCATGAATGCACTTTAGGACTGTTCTGAGGCATCATCAGTTCTGCTCTCAGATCCCTGACCAGACATTGTGCCAGATCATGTAGCTCCCTGATTGCACCTCACAGGTCTGGGTCTCCGTGCCCTGCCTCTGCCTGGAAAGTTGTCTTGCCCCCTAACGAGCACCGTTTTGTCTGCCTTAGCAATTTCCTCTCCTCTGGGACCTTCTTAAAGAGTCAGCTTAAACATTGCCCCTCTTGAAAGTCTTCGTTTACTTCACCTCTGTGCCCCTTGAACACAACTTTACTGTGGCACCTGCAGATGTCTGCATGCCCAGCTTGCTGTCAGAGGATCAGATTTTTCAGTTTCTAGAAAGTCTCTGACCCTAGTGTAGAACCTGGTATGTAACAGGAGCTAAGTAAATATTTGACAAGACAATAATGATGACAACAACAAAGATGATGATGGTGATGATAATGTTGATGGTGGTAATAATGGTGATGATATGGTGATGATGATGATATGGTGATGATGACGATGTTGATGGTGATGATGATGTTGATATGATAATGATGATAATGGTGGTGATGATGATGGTGATAGTGGCAAACATTCATATAGTGGTTGCTCTGTTCCAGGCACTGTTACAAATGCTTTACATAGCATTCATTTAATCCTCACAACAACTCTATATAGTAGCTATGATTTTTGTCTCCATTTTACATATAAGTAGTACAAAGATCAGGGAGTTTAAATAATTTTCCCAAGGTTGACCCAGTGTGGAAGTGGATTTCTTACTAAAGTGGCTACACTTCCAGAGAGCTAAAGGAACTGCTCTCCCAAGAGATCTGGAGCCTGGTATCTTCTCCCTGTGGACCTCACCATGAGAACAAATGTTGCTCTGACTCCTATTGGTTTGGGAGCTAAAGGACCAAGACCCCTGCATTTCAGCATAAATTGCTGAGCCTCGGAAATAGCCCTGCCTGGCTCCTGAAGGCAGAAGCACGTCCCCACGTCCCTCCCCAATTCCCAGGCACTTATCACTCAGACAGCTGCAGTGGAATGATTTACAACCACTTGGCGTTCTCCAACAGAAAGCTGAAAAATGTCACATACTGTGGAATACCAATTGCAGCCCTCTCACCGAAAGCAGCCGCTGGTGACATTCTGCAGAACTACCTGCCTTCACCACCAACCCCACGCCACTTTTCAATGAAGGTCTCAGCTGGCCCTGGAGCAGTCCTGCCTCCACTTGGCTTTAAGCAGCAGAGAGAGAACGGCATTGAAATCAGGGCTGAGTGGGGTGAAATTTCTACGTTGGTGGGTTATATGAGCAGTGAAATCTCCTCATGCTCCACTCAGCTTCAGTTCTTTTTTGCTTCACATTCTCCTTCTTATTTATAACAAATTGGCTCATTTAACAAATATTTATGGAGCCCCTTTTAGGTTCTAAGACATGTGCTAGATGCTGGGAAGACTGGGTTGAAAAATACCCGGTTTCTGCCCTTCGTCTAGTTGTGGGGCAGAGGGGCTAGGAATATATATTTGATGTGCAGTGTGATAAATGCCATGGCAGAATTGAGTGAGCCTGGAGTGCTGCTATGGGGGCAGGAGGGAGGGGCATTCACAATCTGGAAAGGCTTCACAAAGAAGGGGCATCTAGGCTGTGCCTCTAAGACTCACAAAACTGAGAAAGCTGGGAGGGAAGCCCAGGCCGAGGGAACAGCTTTAAAAAACGCATGGGGGCATGAAAGGATGCTGTGATGGTTAGTTCTATGTGTCCACCTGCCTAGGCTGTAGTGCCCAGTTACTTAATCAAACACTAATCTAGGTGTTGCTGTGAAGGTATTTTGTAGATGTGGTTAAAACTCACAATCAGTTGATTTTAAGTAAAGACTACCCTCAATAATGTGGGTGGGCCTCATTCAATCAGATGAAAGGGCTTAGGAGCAAAACTGAAGTTTGCTGCAGAAGAAGAAATTCTGCCTCAAGGCTGCAGCATCAGCTCCTGCCTGAGTTTCCAGCCTGCCCCACAGATTTCAGATGTACCAGCCCCCACAATCAGGAGCCAATTCCTTGAAATAAATCTCTTAACAGGTACATGTGTATGTGTATACATATATTGTATCTATATATATATCTATATCCATATCTATATCTATATCTACATCTATATCTATATATCTTCTTGGTTCTGTTTCTCTGCAGAACCCCGACTGACATTGATGCCACATGCATAGGAATTAGTTTACGTTTCCGTGTGGCTGGAGCCTGGGGCATGTGGTTGGGAGTGAAGGAAGATGAAGCTTGTGGGGGAGCAGGAAAGAGACTTAACTTTTTCATGAGGACAATGGGGAGCCATGGAATAAGTGGGTGAGCGGCTGGTCCAAGTGTGTTTCGGAAAGATCGTGCTGGTGGCTGAGTGGAGGATGGCCCTTACCCCCTCCTTGTGTCCTGTGCCTTTCCTGCCTCATCTGCCTCCTCATGAGATCATCACAAGAACGCTCATCATCTCCACCAGTTAACATGGCTAACAGGAATAATCATGAGGGCGGGTCCTGAGCCAGACAGACCTGGGTTGGATACCAGCTCCGACACTCACCAGATGTGCGCCTGCATGAGGCTCCTCGGCTCTCTAGGTTTTGGCTCCTTCCTCTGTAAACAAGGGTATGACAGTCCCTACCTAAAGTGTCGTGTGAGGATGAAATAAGACAGTGTCTGCAGAGGTGTGCTGGGCACCTTCTTCATGCTTCTCAACCCTCTCTGTGCTCCCAGAGCTGAAACCTGCAGACTGCATCACCCCTGGGCTCCATTGCCCTCTAGTGTCCCGCTGGGTTTGGCCCGTGGGAGGCACAGCAGAAACTGCAAAGTGGGTACTGTTCCCTGGTCCCTCCGAGCTTCCAGGCTATGAGGCCATGCTTCTGTTGGGCAGCCCCCTCCTAAAGCCACAGCTGCCCCCCGAGTTCTTGAAGCCCATCCTTCTCCTCTCCTTTCAGGCCAAGTGGGTTATGGTTGCCACTCTTGCTAGCCCTGGAGTACTTCATCACAGCCCTTAACCTGACCCCCATCTTTGTAAATAGGCCCCTTATTAAACGTGCCTCAACTATGTCTTTGGCCTGTGCCTGGTATCAGTTCCCCTACATTAAACCCAGCATATATGGAGTTAAAAACAAAAGCACTCATCCCCTGTCCCTGCTTCTCTAAGTTACATTCTTATGTAAATATCCTTTTTTAAACCTTTGTATCCCTGAACTTCACAAGGCAGATAGAAGTTACAAATGGTTAAAAGCCCAGGTGGCCTCAGGCTGGGCTCACACTGAGGTTTTTGGCTAATTACCAGTCCTTGAGGTTTGTTGCAGGGAAACTGATATCCAGAGAATACCAAGAAGCTAAAGCTTCTCAGACCTCAACTCCTTGGCTTCCTGGCACCAGAATATGCCATCCACCATGGAGACGGTTGAAGGACACCTACCTTTGATTCCCTTGTCTCGCCCTCCTCCTCCCTGCCAGCAGCCTCAGGAGGCCAAAGGCAGGCTAGTGGGAAAGCACCAACCAGCAAGGCTGCAGGTTCCCTCTCCCTACAAGCAGCTGAATTCCTCACAACCTTTAAACCCCCTTGCCTCCCATCTTTTGGGGAGAGGGGATAAATGTGAGAGTTCTTGTCTCCTGGCTGATGTCACTGAAAATAAAAACCCTTTCCTTGCCATAAGCCTGGCATTCCAGTTTTATTTGGCCCCTCTTGTGTGGCGGGTAAAGAACCTGGGTATGTGTTCGGTAACACGCCCACCACACACTAAGCATCTGATACACAGTATTCATGAGTAGTTATGATTACCATGTTGTTATTATATTTATGATAAAACTGAGATACAAAAAGGCCATGCTGACTTGCTTAAGTTCATACAAATAGCTTTCATTAGCGAGAACCCTGTGTCTGCCTGACACAGTAAACTTCAGCAGGCGTTACTAGTCTCATCGCCTCCTACAGGTGAGAAAACTGAGCGCAGAAAGGTTAAGACACTTGCCCAAGTTTGCACAGCTGTTAAAGGGCAGACTCTGGATTCAAACCCAGAACTTTGGGACTTGCCCTGTCCTACAGTGATGTCACCCTGTTTTTTCTGCCCAACCCTAAAATCCCACTGTTGGTATTCTACCCTGTCCTTCTATGTTCTTGCTTCATCGGCCAAGACATCTCTGTTTCTTGTCACAGACACCTCCACCTTCTGAGTGGATAAAATCAGACTGAGTTCATCTGTCTACAGAAGCCAAGAGAGATCGGGACGTGGTGCAGGGATGGGCCAATCTCGGTCAAATGTGTAATTTATTGCCAGAAGCCACCTGGAATCAAATCAGAACATTGTCTCCAGATCTGCCAGAACATCTCCCCCATCCGGCCTCAATCACTTTGGATTCTGGGGAGGATTTGTCAGGCAGTCAGACATGTCAGCTTCCCAGGATGGGGGCTTGCAGAGTCCACCACAGCCCTGCTGGATTGCTGACAGCCTCAGGTATTGGTTTTCTTGTGCTGAATAGTTTGAGTCAGTACTGTGCTGTCATCAATTATGGCCCAGGGCTGGGCAGCTCATCATCCATCGTGCCTTCAGAAGCCCGCTGGAACCAAATTGTTGGGACCCTGCAGCCTGTTATTTTATCTTAGGGCCTGAGATTTCATGGTCAGAATTAAAAGACATCTGTTCCATCCTCTGATCTGAAATTTCTTTGTATCTGATTTGTTGGTATTTGTAGGGCTGTAGCCTTGTGAGTGTTTAATGTCAGAATAATGGGACTGTGGTGTTTGGCAGTTCCTTTAGTTTCATTTTAATTTCTTTTTCTTCTATTATATCCAAGGGAAAAATAATTAACATTGCATTTCAAAAAAGTCAGGATCCCGTTTTTACAATTCTATTTCTATCTGTTGATCTCCCATCTATTAGTGTATGAGCTTAGAAAGATATCTGAAATGATCTTCAGCAAATGTTAGCCACGGTTATTTCTGGATGGTGGGCTTTGGCGTAAGTTTGGCATTCCTTCTTTGTACTTTTCTGAATTATTTAAATGTTTTGTGACAGTCATGTATTATTTCCACAAAGACAGTCACAATTCTCTTAAGAGAGAGAGAAGTATAAAGCTCAGAGCCAAGAAGAGACCCCAGAGATTTTCAAGTCCAAGCCTCTATAACACAGATAAGGAAATAGAGGTTCAGACATGGCAATAGGTTTACCTCAGGTCTCATAGTAACTTGATCATTGAAGCAAGACTAGAACAAAGACATAGCTCTCAATCTGGGTTTTCTCCCAATATTCATTCATTCATTCATCAAAAATTTAGTGAACATGTACTTTGAAATAAGATGAATCCAATGGGGTCCCTGTCCTCAAGGAGACAGCGAGTTGAATCAAGGTTTATAGCGTAGTCAATGAAATTATGGAGGAGATGACAGGGGGCTGTGAGAGCACAGAAGAAGAGGGACCTAGTGCAGGCACGAGAGGAGAGAGGGGCTCCAGGTGAGCCCCCCGGAGGAGAAGATACAAGCAGCAGTTGGACAGATACAGAAGGGGGCAAGGATGGTGTAGGCGGGAGAACAGTGTGAGCACATCCATGGATGTGAGAGAGAGCACGGCCACTTGTCTGATAAGGAATAGTCACCACGTGGTTAAAACAAAGGTGAGAGGCAATGGTGAGGGCTGGGGGAGGCATCGAGCTGGGAGGGTAGACATGGGCAAATTAGAGTCGAACACCCCAGAATCTGTGTGGAAACCACATGAGGACATGGACCTTGTCTTTCTTATTCACTGCAGCATCCCCAGCCCTATGATAGATGCTCAATAGATATTTGCTACATAGATGGATCAGCAAAAATGGCATCCCCTCAAGGAAGCCTTCTCCAATTCCGTGTTCACCCCAATGGCAAAATTAACCTTTCCCCCATTTCTATTTCTTAGGCCTTTGTCCATTTATTTTAGCACCTACAATAATCTGTCTGGCAAGAGAGATCATGTTTTCCATGTCAGTCTTCCCCGTGAGACCATAGGCTTTGAAAAGAAAGATGGAAGGTAACACGTCTGATTCCGCTCCACATCACCCCAGAGTGTCTGGCACACAGTGGTACTCAATGAAGGTCTGATTAAAAGACACCTATTAGGCTCCCCTTCTTCAAAGTCTTCCCTCCCAACTTACCTGGAACCTTTCACTACACCTGGCCATAATGTCTAAAATTCTGAACACCTAAAGGGCTCGCCAGGGTCAGCAGGAAGGATCCTGTTGGGATGGTGAGGACGGTAGTGGGTATCTGTCGGTTCCACCTGCTCTGGAGTCATTCCCCCTTCTTTTGGTTTCCAACACTTGTGTTTTCATTTGGCGAGCAACCCACCGAATGCAATTTTGTTGGGAATGTCCACCAAGGTGATCCATCCACCCCTGACCTGTGGTTGGCCCACAGGCTGGACCAATCAGTTTCTGTCTCCCAGGATTTTCAAAAGTAAGCAGAATGATGCAAAGACCAAAAATATTTGGAAAGAACTTACCCAAGTGTGTTTCCCCATGTCCTTATCTTCTGTTGCTTGTGAACAAAAAACCTCTGCAAACACAGGATTGAGTTATTCACTGTTTGGCATGTTTCATTAATTCTCCAGGGAAACCAGCCACCCGCATCACGCCACGCTTTCTGCTCTCCTTCGACGAGTATTTTTGAGTGCCTACTTTGCTCATGGCACTGTGCTGTCCTTTTGAGGTTTATATTCCCTGAAAATTAACAAGAACATGTCAGCAACCTCAACAAAAAAAGCAGGTAAGGTACATAATCAGTTTTGGGAAAGTATAGAATCAGGTTTTCCAGTTTTTCAAAGAGGAAACCCAAAAAAGCCACCAAACATATGAAGAGATGCTCAAACTTCTTAGTAATCAGAGAAATGCCAAGGAAAACAGCAATGAGATATCAATTTACACCTGTGATACAGACAAACGTTAGAAAGCTGGGTAATGCCAGGTGTCAGCCAGGGGAAGGTATGGGTGTGCTCTGTGCTGCTAGAGGAAGTGTGGTGTGGGTCAGGCATTCTGGAACAATCTGGAAGTATTTGGTCAGATTAAGTATACTTGTAGCCTGTGAGCCAGCAATACAGCCCATAGGGGTAGTCCTGTACTAATGTTCTCACTGGTCTATAAGGAAACATGCAAGAGAGCTGAGGCATTGTTTGTGGTAACAGAAAGTTGGAGAAGATTGGGGTGCCTGTGAAAGTGGACAGGTGAGAAAGGAAGGATGCCCATCAGGGAGTCCCAAGCAGTATTTAGAAGAAGTGGACTAGTGGCACACCTAGCAACATGGATGGAATGTGAAAACAGTGGAGGGGAAATAAAAGAGCAAGAAACAGAATGAGATATGGTGTGATGTCATTCATACAAATTAGAAGACACGTCGCCAAATAATATTTTGCAAGGACATATACAGAGAAATGATACACATTAAATGCATTGGGATGCCTGTCTATGGGAAAGGGGAAGTGAGATTTAAGTGGAGTAAAGAAATAAAACAGAAGAGGATGGGAAAGGTTGACATTGTTGCATTTTTTACCAAAAGGCATTAGGGAAGGAAGTTGCCTTTAAAAGGGCAGGATGGCAGGACCTGGGGAAGTAGGTGGACTCTGACCAAGGACAAGCTTTAGCATCATCCAAGGATCAATGCGGCAGGCACCCTGCTTCCTAGAGCTTCTGTTGACGTGCGCTTCATGAGCATGACGTTGTTTTCTGAAAGACTGTGCAGGAGTGACTGAAGTAGGTCGCTGCAATCTGTGTGTCTCCTGTATATTCTGATATCAGAGAGTTAACTTACCAGTGACACTGCTTAGACCAGGAGAGAGACACCTTCCCATTCTGGTTACATGAATCACTATTTCTTAGGGCAGAAGGATCAGAAGTTATTAGCAGGATGCTGCTACATTAATATGCATTATTGGGTATTATTAGTTCAGGTCAACTCATGATAATTTCTATGTAGTTCTAGGTCTTTAAAAGTTCTAATCTTTAAAAAGTCCTGAATAAAACAAATCTGTAATTGTTCTTATAGATGAATGGTTGAAGGAGGAGTCCTTAATAAATATTAAGGTCAAGATTCTGTGATTCTCCAGCAGTTCTACTCCTATGTGTCTGCCCAAGAGAAGTGAAACATAGTCCATATGGATTCGGGCTGTGCACAGGTTACTGAGCAACCTTATTCACAACAGCCAAATCCTGGAGACAACCCAATTGTCCATCAGCTGATGAATAGATAAACAAGTCTGTTATAACCATACAATGTACTGCTATTTAGCAGTAAACAGGAACAAACTACTGATACACACAGGGGTGAATCTCAAAAGCACCACGCCAAGTGAGAGAAGCCAAACACAAGAGTACATAGTGCGTGATTCCATTTCTGTGAAATTCTATAAGAGACCAATAGAATCTGTAGTGATAGAAAGCAGATCAAGAGTTGACCGAGGCTGGTGGATGAGGATTGGCTGGGAAGGGATGCAAGGGAATATTTGGGAGTGATGAAAATGTTCTGTATCTTGATTGTGGTGGAGGTTACACATTTGATAAAAGCCCATGAATAATACACTTAAAACGTGAGCATTTTATTGTATGTTAATTATGACTCAATAAAGTTGATTTGAAAAATAGAACAGATAAGAATCCCCCTTTATTAGGGGGCTAGAATTGCGAGCCTTATTCCTCTCTGAGTGGGCTACACTACTTTAAAATGATGCCATTCCTTTTCTTACAGGTTACTTGGAAAGATCTAATGAAATAGCCTATGGGAAATAACAGCAACAACAGCAATAACAATAATAATGAGGAGGAGGAGGAGGAAAGGGGCATTTATTGAAGATTTACTATGGGCTAGGACCTTCAACAACTCTATAAGGTATGTACTATTATTAACCTCGTTTTACAGATAAGGAAATTGAGGCACTGAGAATTTAAATAACTTGTTTAAGCTCACAAACAAAGTAACGGGGCTAGGGTCAAACTCCAGATAGTCTGAGTACAGAGGGATACCTTTAAGCTCTAACCCTTATAGGCTACAGGGCTCTGTATGAACAGTAAAATATATAAATGTCTTAATCCAAAGGAAAAATGAAGAATGGGAAATTCATGCATTTAGCCAAGCAAGGAATATTAGGACCCTCCCACCTTACAGGTGACAGCTGTCTATATACTTAGTCACAGGGTCTTTCATACGGTTGAGAATGAACAAGAGTACCTCTATTTTTTCCTAACCTTTCTTATGGTGTCACTCTCTTATTTACTTTAATATCTGCCACCAAAGTTGCCACAAAACCAATGAACAAAATAACAAAAGAGATCAACAGTTGTGTAATGAGTAATGGCTGTCTTGCTCTCCTGGTACCCAAGTGGGGACAAGATAAATGAGATTGAAGGACGGCTCTGACTATCTAGACAGGAGCATAAATTATCATGTGGCCCTCAACAGCCCATGGGGTCCCCTTTCATTGGAAAGTCAAGCTCCTGGTACTAACACAGCAGATCTGTGCAGCCAGTATGGCCAGGCTAGTCTTGAGCCTGGAGGTAACCATCTTCTCGCTGAGGCCAGGGAATCTACAACATTCCCGTGTTGCACTTGGTCTGGCATGGGAGAAGTGAGCACAGAGGGGAAAGAGGCATGCCCAAAGGCATAGGATGTGTCATTGGGTAAGGACTGAGCCCTCTTCAGCCTCATCCACTGGCTCTCAGCTCATTATCTATCCCCGAAAGCAACTGATGGGATAAGAGCCCATCGTGGGAATTGGAGCTGGTCCGAGGTTATAAAGCTTTTTGCATATGGTGGTTATAACGCTGTGGAGCCAGACTGCGGCATTCAGGTCCTGACTGCCTGACTTGATCAGTCCTAACAGGGTGACTCCAGGAAAGCATATTAACCTTTCTGCACTTGAATATCTCCTTCTGTATTGTCTGAGTTTTAAATCAAGAGTGCTTAGCAGTGTCTGGTGCATAGCGAAAAACTCAATCAATGTTAGCTGTGATTGTCATAATCACAGGAATCCTGCAATTCCAAGATGCATCCTCTTCACATTTTGAAGTTCAGAATGTATCTTAAAATAGATGTTTTCCATAAATCTAAAATTATCCAAAATAAAAAGTTTATTTAGAAATTGATGTATTAATTTAAAGTGGTAACGAAGTTCTCACTAGTTTTTTTTTTAACTCTGAATTTAAAAAATCATGTTAATAAACCAATGTGGTAACTTAGAATCACTAGCATCTTAGAATCAAAGTAACTAAGTATTACAGGACCCAAATATGTGTGATAGATGGGGATACAATGATGGGTTTTGTATGGTAGCCAGATGCTCATTGATTGGAGCTACACTGGTTATTGTTGATTCTTCATATGTACAATGCTCTCCTCACCACAGGACCTTTGCACATGCCATTCTTTTGAGTTCTCCATCCTACCTTCTTCACATAGTTAATGCCTCATCATCCTTTACTTCCCAGCTCTAACATCATTTCCTCAGGGAAGTCCTCCTCAAATCTCTTATCTAGGTTAAAATTTTACAGTGTCATATGCTATTGCATTACAGCCCTTGTCATGGTTGTAATTTTATATACACTACACAAACATTTGGTTATTATCTGTCCCTTTCAATGGACTTTAAGCTCCATAGGAGGAAGAGACCACATCTTCTTTTACTCATCACTTATCTCCAACACCCAGCGTGGCATCTGGCACACAGCAGGAGCAGAATAAGTATCCTTTGTAAGAATGAACAAATGAATGAAGGAGATTTGGAGTCACCATGCATCCAGTTGGAGAGTTTGGCCCTCAATTTTTAGCTATGATAATTTGAATTTGATGATAATTTGATTCACGTCTCTTAAATTTTATTGCCACCAAATCTCCACGAGGACGGGGATCTTGTCTGCTTTGATCTGTTGTAACTCAGCACTTGTTCTGTTATATATCATATTATAATTATTTCTGTGTATGCCACACCTTGTCTCTACTACCTTTGAGAATCATGAGAGCAGGTATTATATCCTGGCCCCTCATGTGACGATAAGTCATAAATCTGCAGCCAAAGCTCAGATTGGTTTCCCAGGCTTCAGCTCACAGAATCCATCTCTCTGTTGGACAGCACTCTTGGCTCCCCACAGACAATTTAACGTGTACTTAATATTCAAAGTTGGACTCACCATCCCCCTAAATCCTCCAAGAGCTCACTCATTATACAAATGAATAAATGCAGGTTCCTCTAATACCCAGGATCTCCCTCGCTGAATCTCAGATGATTTACAAGAAGGCGTTACCTCACCCCTTCCACTGTGTTACCGTAGTGGCGGAGGGTAAAGGTTCCAGGCAGCATGGAGAGGCTAAAAGAATGTGGGTTGAGGGATCAGCTAGTCTGCGTTCAAGCTCCAACTCTATTCAACACTATGAAAAAGGAAAAACAGGAGCAAATAGAAAGGGGATTAGTACACAGGATGTTAAGATCTTTCTGCATAATGGTTTCATTCAATTTATAATAAATCCGTGAAGTGGGCATTGCTATACCATTTTAATAACTAGGAAATGGAGATTCAGAGAGGTAAAAGGCTTACTCAAGGTCACCCAGCTGTTAAGTAGCAGAGCAGAGATTAGAACCCAGATCTCTCTGACCTCAAAGCGGAGCTCTTTCCTTTATACCATCTTGCCTTATGCTCTGGCTGTGTGTTCTGGAGCAAACTGCTTCACCTCTCTGACCCTTCCTTTCCTTGTCTGTAACCAAGAAGATTACCACACCGACCTCCAAGGGCTTCCCTGAGAGTCCAATGATGACGCATATTTAAGGCAATACATAAATGCCAGTTATTACTGCACTCAGTATCCACAAACAGGTAGATCAGAAGGAATAAATTCTTTTGTTGGTCTGTTTAAAACAGAAGAGAGCTCTTACTACTCCTGAGAGAGTTACCACAGCTGGAGAAGCAACGATACAATTCGCGCAATAAAAGGGAGTGTGTGTGTGTGTGTGTGTGTGTGTGGAATCAAAAGGCAACACAAGTTTCTCTTCCACCCCAGCCTGTTTTTGTTTTTACTGAAATACAATTTCAGAACAGATTGCTTGTTCTTCATCTGAGGTACGAGCAGTCACAGCCCAACTGTGGAGAGCAGGAGCAGAGAAGTTAAATACCGCTCTGCGCCCTGGCCCTCCGCCAGCCACCCAACAGACGGACTCCGCACACTGCGCTCACGGGAGCACGGTCTCCCCCTAGACGTCCCCCTGGTCTTGCTTCTTGCATTTCACCGCGTGTCCCTGTTCCCTGCACAGGTGCCGGTTTCCATGAGAACATGTTGTCTGTCGGCTCTCTGTACTCTCACCTGTTGAGGTGGTCCATCGGGGCCTCTAGGTTAGCAGTTGGCATGGCATCCTGGTTGGCCCTGAATGGTCGCTATCGCCACAGCTCCAGCCCCTTAGCTTGGCTCAGTTTACCTGTTTGCTGAGATTTGCTTCTGGGTGAGTTTCCTCCACGATGAAACCAGAGGGTGTTAATATAGTGCTCAGAAACCTGGCCTCTTTTTGCGTTAGAGAGAAGAAAAGAGAGCAAATAATAAACAGTGAGAGAACAGAAAGGAAGAAGCCACAGTCACTGCCTTCAATGAGTCTACAGTTTACAAGGAGACAGAAATGTGAATGCACAGCAACAACAGAATCACCTCTAGAGTGCTCAGTACGTGCCAGGCACTGCTCTAAGTGTGTTAAATAATTTACCACATCTAAACCTCACAACAGTTCCAACAGGAAGGTACTATTATTGTCTCCCATTTGACAGATGAGGAAACTGAGACTAACTTGACCAAGATCGTGGCTAGTAAGTGGTAGAAGAAGGATGTTGGATTTCAAGGGTCTATGCTCTTAATCACTGAATTATAGCTTCTCTCAGATGACTATAATATAGTGCAGGCTTAATAGGAGGGGAGTTTCAAGGATTTATGTTCCTGTACAGAGACGATAATATGTGTAAAGGCTCTGGGGTGCCAAAGAGCCTGCACATACAGGGAACAAAAAACCACTCATTGCATTTGGAGCAGAACAAGGCATGGGGGAAGGAGAAGATGGAGAAATGTGGAAGACATGTCATTGGAAAGGTGGGTTCTGTTGGGCTGGAAAGAGCCCTGAATACCAAGTGAGAATCTTGGACTTTGACTTAGGAAATGGGGACTCACTGGAATTTAGGAGGGGGAGTGACATGAGCAGCTTAGATTTGAGAATAACCTCTCAGGCAGTAGTGAGGAGAATAGATCTAAGAGGCAGACTAGAGGAGACAGGAAGGGGGAGAGAGTGTTATGAGAGGTTCGGGGGATTTGATCGGGGATGTAAAAGAAACTTTCCACTCCAAACAAATGGACTGAAGGTATATTTTATTATATAGAGGAGAGTAAAGGCGATAGTCCACAAACAGATCTGAATAGGTCAAATATTAAGAGGGAAAAACATCAGATCGACTGGAAAGGGAAAACATCCACATCGACTGAAGGGAAATGACAGAAATCAACCGGAAAGAGAAACACCAGGTTGACCGAAAAGAGAACACATCAGGTGGGTTACTCACAACATCCACACCCCACTGCCGGGGAGAGTCCCCTCAATTGACACGGCTGGGCGGGAATCACACGTCCTGGGCAAGGCGTCCCTTCCACAGGTGGAACTCTCACCAGGCCTCGGTTTCCAGCAGTTTATATAAGCAGTTACAGAGTTTACAGAGCAAGCATCTAGTGTTCCCATGCACAAATGGTTATCAGTGGCGTCCGTGCACTGAGCCCCCTGGCTATCGTCCCAGCCCAGCAGTTGTGTACGTGCATTGTTCTCTCTGGTTATTGTCTCAGCCCAGCACAGATGGCCAGTCCGTCCCATGCTATGATGCCCAAAGAGCCTTGAAATGTTACAACTCTCTTCGTGGGAAAAGGGCCAGTTCCCACCACAGAGAAAGTAGCTTTATATTTCTTTGTGTGCTGGTGGCTGTAGGTCAATGGAACGGCCAAACATGGCTGTACTCATGTCAAGAGAGAGAGACTGTCCCAGGATGGTGACAGAGGACAGAAGGAGCCACCATCTCCTTCTGTCTCCTGTTTTTGGAGGAGTATGGGCCTCTAAGGATCTCTCCACCCCGAGTGCGCCCATCAGCCTGAAGGCCTGTGTCTTGGCAGTAGATGCTAGTATGTAATCAACGCCTGCTTGTAAATTGAATTGTAAGGCTTCCAAAGAATGAGATTTGGCCAACACCACCATTGACAGAGAAGCCAGTGTGCCCTTCCAAGTCTGAAAAGTCTAATGATAAGTCAGTTTTCTGGACGTCTAAAAAGGAAAGGGAGCCACCCATAGGTGAAAGGAACTCTGAAGGGCATTTGGATTTTGTCTGCCTTGGGGAAACCACACATCCTCCACTGGGAGTAAGCTTCAGGGCGCCTGCCTGAACCCCCTCCCCACAGCTGTGAGGGTGGCCTGGACTTGTCATAGAACCTCATTTCCCCAACTGTGATTGGCCCAAGGGGTGGACTATGGAGGCAAGCAGGACCAATCAAGAGTACTTCGGTGAAATTTGACAGATGGATATGGAGGTAAAGGAGGGCCCTGCTGGTAGCCAGCATTCCCAACGTATAGAGAGAATGAACCTAAAAATGAAGCAACATCAAGGGAAACAGGACCAGAGATAGAGAATGACAGAGTCTTGATTATACAATTGAGCTGAGCCTGAAGTCAATCAGATCTATTTGCAACTTAGACAAGTCTCTTTCCCAACATTTCCGATAGTTTGGAATTGAATCTCATTGGCTTATTCCCAAGTCAATCACTGAGGCCAAGAAGATGGAATAAGCTGATTGGCAAGGTCTGAGTCACATGAACCCTCTTGGAGCCAAGGGTTGAGTGTGAGATGGAGTGGGGGGCTGAGCAACCACGTCAGCATCATACACACTGAAAGTAGGGTGGGTGGCTTCCCAAACAAAATTAAGATGTTATTACCAGAAGAAAGAGAAATGGTTTCCGAGTAGGCAAAAAAGAATAGATATGCTCTACAACCTTCTGCAATACAAATGTTAAAATTATGTCAAATTTCAAATCCATTAGTCCTTGAGCTGGATTATTTAGAGAATCATTCCACTCAGGTGAGAGCTCTTGGGATAAGAGGTACATGGTAAGTGGTCTTCTTCATTTAAATCCCTGTTTTCAACCCCATCTCCTTGTCACCCTGCCCTACCAAAAGCCATTGGGTAAGCTAAAACACAAAGTTTTGTTTCTGTAAGCCCCAAGCCTCTGCTTCTAGCTTCTCCTGACTTTGTCCTCACATTAGCATTCATGAACTCAAACTTCCAGGGGGTCCTGGGTAATTAGAGGCAATAAACAAATGCTAATCAACACTCTGACTGTACCCAGAGGATGCCACAGGCATAGACCCAAGCCCAGTGTTTGTGTTTCCAGGATTCCTTGAATTCCCACACCTAAGAATCCTTTATGAAGCTTCTTTATGAAAGAAAGAGCTCAGAGACAGTACAGCGTTTGGTTAAAAGCATTGTTCTTTGAATTTGAGACTTGGATCTCAATATTGACTTTGCCACTTCCAAGTGCTATATCCATGGGCAAGTTCCTTAATCTCTCTGTATCTCAGTATTCTCATCCACAAAATAGGAATAACAATAATCTCTACTTTAATGTGTTATTATGTGAATTAAATAATGAACGCAGTGTCTGCAGTACTTGGCACATGATAAGTGTTCACTAAATGAGTGTATGTAACACACTATGGGGAATTAATAGGAGGCCAACCGGAAAGCTTGGGTGTAGATTCCTGTCTGCTCCATCCATTCCCATCACCACTGTTTGGCACAGAGCATTCACACCTCATGTGTGGACCACTGAAACATCTTCCTGTCTGAACGAAGTTCCTTCTCTATATTCTCTCTCCAAATCAATCTGTGTTTGTCTCCTAGGATCGCCGTAACAAATTGCCACACAATTGGAGGCTTAAAACAACATAAATGTATTGTCTCACAGCCCTGGAGGATAGAAGTGTGAAATCAAGATGTTGGCAGGGTTGCTTCTTTCTGGAGACTCTGAGGGAGGACCCACCCCACGGCTCTCTCCCAGCTTCTGGTGGCTGCCAGCCATCCTTGGCATTTCTTGGCTTGTAGAAACATCATTCTCATCTCTGCCTAGTCTTCACATGGCCTTCTCCTCTCCTTTCTTTGTCTTCTCCTCTTCTGTCTGTCCAATCTCCCTCTAGGCTTTGCCCTTATAAGAACACCTGTCATTGGATTTAGGTCCCACCAGGTAATCCAGGATGATCTCATCTTGAGATGTTAAGTTAATTATATCCGCAAAGACCCTTTTTTCAAAATAGGTCATATTCCCAGGTTCATGGGGTTAGAATGTGGACATATCTTTTTTCGGGGGGGGGTCACCTTTCAACTCGCTACACATCCCAAACCCCACATCCCCACTCTAAGGTCAATCTTCCACATACACACCTCTATTCCTAGCATCACATCACTCCTATGCCAAAAGGTCAGCAAAGCCTTCTCATTTTAGACTTAAAACACTTCCAACCACGTTAGTCTGCCACCTGAGGCCCTCCCAGAGGAGGCCCCAAGCTTCTCCTCCCTTCAAACACCCTGTACTGAAGTTGCTGAGCTGCCACTTCCTCATCCATTCCTCATCCTGCCTCTTGGATTGTCCTTCCATCCATATTCCCATCCTGGACTCTGTATTACTTTTCTATTGCTGCAGAGCAAATTGCCACCAACTTAGGGGCTTAAAACAACGTGAATTTATCATCCCACAGTCTCTATGGGTCAGAAGTCCAGGCACAGTGTAGTGGGGCCCTCTGCTCAGGGTCTCACAAAGCTGCCATCAAGGTGTTGTCTAGGCTGTGTTCTCATGTGGAGGTCTGATTGGGGAAGAACCCCCTCCAAGCTCATTCAGGTGTTGGTAGAATGCAATTCCTTGCAGCTGTAGGACTGAGGGGCCAGCATTTTTCTGGCTATTGACTGGAGACCACCTGCTGTTCTGAAAGGCCACCCAGAGTTCCCTGCCATATAGGATTCCTCCACAGGCTGCTCACTTCATCAAGCCAGCGAGGAGGAATTCTCACCTCAGGGAGGGCTGAGTCTCCCTTTATAGGGCTTTTCTGTTGCCTAGGATGTATCATAGGTCCTGCCCACTCAAAGGGAAAGGATTGTACAGGACGTGACAACCAGGAGGCTGGAATCTTGGGACCGCCTTAGACTCTGTCTACCATAGTGGGGAGCTTTCTAGTCTACCTCCCCCATGAAGCGATTGCTGTTGCCATCCAGCTGGATCATCTCTCCCTCTTCCTAATTCCTGGTAGCTTCATTGTTACCCCTCTCACAGCACTAACTGATTTATTTGAGAGCCACCAACATGGCGCCCCATAGGAGTAAAGGATAAGGACTCAGGACTTAGACCTCCTGGGTCCATCCTGGCTCCCCTACATACTATCAGTGTGACCCTAGGCTACTCAACTTTCAAAGCTCAATTAGAAACATCAGAAGAGGGCCGGCTCCGTGGCTTAGTGGTTAAGTGCGCGCGCTCTGATGCTGGCGGCCCGGGTTCGGATCCCGGGCGCGCCCCGAGGCACCACTTCTCCGTCCAACGTGAGGCCGAGTCCCACGTACAGCAACTAGAAGGATGTGAACCTATGGCATACAACTATCTACTGGGGCTTTGGGGGGAAAAAAATGAATAAATAAAATCTTTAAAAAAAAAAAAAAAAAAAGAAACATCAGAAGAATCTCTTTGTGGGGTTATTACAATGACCAAATGTGTTAGTCTTTGTAATGCAGTTAATAGTGTCTGGTTCACAGCAACGATCCAATATATGGTTATTTTGTATGAGTCAGGCTAGGCTAGGTTATATTGCAGTAATAAACAACCCCTCACCCAGAAAAACTCAGTGGCTTAAAACTAATATTTCTTTCTTCTACATGCCACGTTCCCACTGAAAGTTAGCAGGTGAATTCTGTGCATTTTAATCACTTGGAGTCCCAGGTTGATGGAGCACCCATCACATTGAATGTTGCTGGTTGCAGGATTAAGGAAGAAAGAGAGCAGGGGGACTCACCAGGGGTCTCTGGACTATTCATTGGTCCAGACTTCAGCTGGACCAATGAATAGTCCAGCTCAGACGTGAAATGGGACCCTTGTGCTCCTAACTCACTGGACAGAATGAGGATCACATGATCCCACCAGGGGGCCAGGAGATAAAAGTCTTACAGGTACCTGAAGAGAGGAGACCCATAGGTAGGAGCTCACAATGTTCCTTCTATTAACATGAACCTCATTTCACCTTATGGAAAAACATGTTTTCCTTATCCCTTATTCATAACAGCACCCATCACAGTGCCTAGCACATGAGGAGAACTTAAGAACAAAATGTTAGAAAGTCTAACTTGAAAAATAGAACAATGTCAATGCACAAAGACGAAGACAGGACCTCTTTGTAATATAATTTGAGGAGACAAAAATTTTCTTCTACTATCAAATATTTCCCCTCTTCGCACTCTACCGTGTCTCATATTCTGCCATTAGCTTGATCCATTAGGGTCTTTAGAGGTGCATTTGTAACAGCCCAAGGCCCTGGGCTGCCTAGGCAGGTAAGATATTTGCTAATATACCACTTCATCATTTAGCTTGTTACCAGTGCCGCTGTTCAATTCAACCAGTGTTTGCTGAGCTCACCGCTGGGCAGCAAGCTCGAAGCTGGGGTAGGTTCTCATGTGGACCCAACCCTCAAAGAAGTCATCATTCAGAAATCTTACATAGCATGCAGGGCGTGGAGAAAGGGACATAAGACTAAGTTTTGAAGGAGGTAATAATAATGCCAGCTAATAATTATAAAGTGCTTTCTGGGTGCCTGAGTGAGCAGATTCATGAGATTTAATCCTCACGGCAGCCCTGGGAAGATGGAGACTAGAACTTCCTTATACAGTTGGCAGATTGAAAAGGATTTCCACTGCTCCTTCACAGGATGGGTACTTGCAAGAGGTATGAATATATTATCGGGGGTCAAATAATGTGAGGCAAGAATGAGAAAATGACAGCTTTAGAGTTTTCCAGAAGCTGGCTCTGTTAAAAATCCTGCCTCGCTCATTCACCAGCAGTGTGGCCATTGGAAACTTGCTTAACTTCCCTGTGTGAGAGTCTTCAGTTGTAAATGTGGGCTCCGGTGATCTTCTGCCCAGGGGCTTGGCACATGGTGGGGCCCTGGCATCTTTCTCCATCTCTTTGTTCTTCTTCTCAAAGTGCAGCAGCAGAAGCACAGAGACTCGGAACAGGCTCCCTGCTAAAAACAAAGAAAATGCTGAATGAATGGAAAGTATTTTTTTTTTAAATTCATTTTTAAGACGCTTTTCAAATAAGTTAAAAAAAATTATTTTCAGAGCCAACCAATAGCACTGATTAGGTTTGGGGACGTTCAAGAGAAAGTTTTGGAAAACGTAGCTATTAAACTCTATTAAAAACCCCTGTGTGCATTTTTTATGCAGAGAAAGTCAATCCAACAGTCGGGTGTCGATACGTGAGCAAGGCTGAGTCCAGAAACTTGGGGTGTTGGAACAAAACCCTTGCAAACTGCAGAAAGTGTGCACAGCAGAAGCGTTATTCTCGCCTCGAGCAACACACAGATATTGTTTGGGACTTGGCTGCGGAAAGCAGGGGAAATAATTCTTTGGAAATGAAGAGAATCAGCAAAACATGAGGAAAAAAATAGACCGAAGAAGAGAACAAATGGAACAAGAGAAAGACGGTCGGAAATGGGCCGATTTTCTCAGCCTCACGCGGCTTTGGTGGCTTGCGGTAAACGAGTTTCTAATGATGTATTTAAGGAGCGGCTCTTATTTAGTGGGGCTGACACAGCTCCTGCTGTTTCTTGGGCTGTGTCCTGGGGAACCAGATGAAAGCAGGAGGGAGGAGGCCTGAACCTGGAGCTGTGATTCTCTTTGTGCTCCTGGGAAGGACCCCGGCCAAACGCTCCTCCCATCCCCTCTCCCTGCATTGGATAATAAACAGCTCCTACTATGTGCCAGCAATTCCTGCCTTCGAGGATCACAGCCCTGTGTGGAAGAGAGACACAAACAGTGATAATGCTGTGTTAATAAGTGCTTCTTTGAGTGCCTGCTATGTGCCAGGCATGGTGATAACCCCCACCTTTGGAGGCAAGGAGGCAAGAGAGAAGGCTTCCTGGAGGAGGTGATGCAGGCGTGCTCAGGAAAAGAAGACACAAAGGGGAGTTTGAGGCAGAAGGGAAAGTGTGAGCAAATGTGTGGAGGACTGTTAGAAAGCACATTCCAGCCAGAGAATTTCAAGTTGTTGGATTTAGGTGGAGGGTTTTAGAGGCAGGTGGTACGAGATGATTAAAAAAAAATCTTTTCGAGCACTTGCTGTGCTGGGGATATTTGGCAATATCTAGGGACACTTTGGGTTATCAGAACTGTAGTGGGGGAGAGGTGCTAGGGGATACAGGTCAGGGATGCTTCTAAGCATCCTACAATGCATAGGACAGCTTTCCTTCCAAGGCCAAAAGTGCTGAGCTTAAGAAACCCCGCTGTATGCCAACCTTGTGCTGATCACTCACACACTTGCAACCATTTCACCCTCACCATCGCCCTATGAGGCAGTGGATTTATTCCCATTTCTCAGACAGGGAAAATGAGGCTCTGAGCACATAAGTCACTTGCCTAAGATGACACAGCTAGTAAGAGGCGGAACATGGATTTGAACTCAGGCAGCTAAGCTCTCGCTGTCTGCTAATAACTACAGGAGGGAAATCCATGGGCTCTACTGTAGAGGTCTCTGGTGCCATGTTACAGAGTCTGGGCTTATACCTGTTCTGCAACACAGGAATATTTTTTATCTACAGATTTTTCACCTTCTCATTCATTAGAGCACTTTCCTCCCGAGAACCAGGTGTTGGAGTCAAATGAAATTCCCATCTGTAAGCAGAGAGACAGAGCAGAGACATATCAGAGACTTTTCAATGCGTTGGTCGTATTAACTCCACCCCCACTCATGTCAGGTAAGCTCTGACCTATTACTAAATACAACCACAATCCAATTGACCTGGTTTATTCAGAAAGAGCCTTAAAATATAATTAGTGGAAGTCTCCCCATCTGACTTCAGATTTCTCTCCTCTGTAGTAGGAATACCAAGTCCTTGTGTGGTCTGTTATTCTGAAACTTCCTTAAAACTCTAATCATGTGCACAGCGATTTCTCTGCAGCAACTCGTAGAGGTGCAGGATTCTCAACACATGCCGGTCAGGTCTGGTTCTCCTCCTAATGAAGTCACACGGGCCGGCTTCCCCTGAGCTGTGTGGGCCGCTGCAGCCCGGAGAAGAGGAAGCTGCCTCTGGCCTCACAGCAGCAGAGCTCAGCTCAGAGTATTTGCAAGCAGACCTCTGGAAAACAGAAAGTCAAGACAACGCCCACCGCCGCAGCCTTTAAATTGGATGCTGGCTTCAGAGCAGGACCCTCTCTCGCTAATATCCCTAGTATTCACCACCTTCTGGTGAGGCAGGGATTCACCCGCCCCTTGTACAGACAAGGATACCAATGTTCAAAGAATGCAAGTTGTAAACTGTGGAGCTGGAATTCTAACCCAGGCATTTCTCTTAGTGCAGGGTGTAGTAAAATAACTTGTGCATTTATTTATTTGATGGCTTTAGAGCAGAAACTACTTCTGGTTTTGTATTCTGTACCTAGCACAGTGCCTTTGCTCAATAAAGATTAAATCAGCCACACAAGCACATCACAGACAAATGATCCCACAGGAACGCCCTTGACTCTGATTTCATTCATTTTTCTCTAGATAACTCTAATGGGGTGATGGCTTATCGTGGAGTCCTTGTATTTGCAACTGATTAAGAAGAACACAGGCTCTGGAGAGAGTCAGGTTTGGGTTTGAAACCCAACTCTGCCTCTCGCAGGCTGTGTTACCCAGGGAAAGTGAGTTCACCTCTCTGAGCCTCTGTTCTGTCACCTATAAAATGCGGATAATAACACCCACTTTATGAAGTTGCTATTAGAGTAAATGAGCCAAGAACAGAGGAAATTCTTCTATTGAACTTTTAGTACACACATGAGGTGATCATGAATTCCCTACTCGTATTTTTTTAATGTTCTTCCACATTTCAGCACTAACTCAAGTTTTATTTTCTCTCTGATAGCTGCAGAAAGTTAGGCTCAGAGAGGTTAAGCAACTTGCCTGGAGACACACAGCTAGAAGGTTGCATGGCTGGGATTTGATGCAGAGCAGTGGAACTCCAAGTTTGTCTCTTCCTTGTATACCTTGATGTCTTCTAGGAGGGCTTGAGAATCTGGAATTTTTATTCCAAATTTAGAGTTTTTTGAGAGGAAGGGGACAAGGAAAATACCTCAAATGGATGGGAAATAGAAGAGGATAAATCTGTTTTTTGAAAGTGAGAACGGATAGGTCTGAGCTTGAGGAAAACTGATTCTTCTCTAGGTCTGTTGTGTCTGGGGTTTTATTTCTTTGAGGCAGCGAGTGCATCACATCAGATCCCTTCTGTGATAGGAAAAGGTTAGGGAGCAACAAAAAAGGGACAGACAAGATGAAAACAGAAGTACGTATTTCCTGCAATGAAACACTGATATGCAGCCTAGAGGGAAAACTAAACTACGTATTTAAATGACTGGTCTATAGGAACTTGTGTCTGGAATATATAAAGAATCCTTACAAATCAATAATAAGAAGATAAGTAGCCTGACTTAAAAATTGGCAAAAGATTTAAATAGACATTTCTCCAAAGATGACATACAGATGGCCAATAAGCACGTGAAAAGATGCTCAACATCATTAGCCAGCAGGGAAATGCAAATCAAAACCACAATGAGATACCACTTCACACCCATGAGGATGGCTAAAATAGAAACGATAGATAATACCAAGTGTTGGAGAGAATGTGGAGAAATTGGACCCCTCACACATTGTTGGTAAGGATGTAAAATGATGCAGCCAATTTGAAAATAATATGACAATTTCTCAAAATGTTAACTATAGTGTTACCACATGACCCAGCAATTTTACTCCTAGGTGAATTGAAAACATGTTCATACAAAAACTTGTATATGAATATTCATAGCAGCATTATTTATAATAATGGAAAAGTAGAAATAACCCACATGTTCATCAACTGATGAATGGATAAACAAAACATGGTCTATCCATACTATGGAATATTATTCAGCCATTAAAAGGAGTGAAGTACTGATACATGCTACAACATGGATGAACCTCAAAACATTATGCTAAATGAAAGAAGTTGGGCAGAAAAGACCATATATTGTATAATCCCATTTAAATGAATTTTTCAGAAAAGACAAATTTATTCAGATAAAAATTAGACTATTAGTTGCCTAAGGAATGGGGTGAGGGAGGAGGAGATGGAGAGTGACTGCAATGGACATGAGGTTTCTTTTTGGGGTTATGGAAATATTCTAAAATTAGATTGTGGTTATGGTTGCACAAATCTGTAAATATACTAAATATCATTGAATTGTACACTTATAATGGGTGAATTGTGTGAAATGTAAATTATATGTTAATAAAGCTATTAAAAAGATGACTGGTCCATTGCCCCAGATAGTGAGGGTCACCCCTGAACTCCAAGAAGTCTGACCCCACTCTCTTATCCACTACACAGCACAGCCTGACTCCAGCTGAGGGTAACTCTTACACTGACTGGGTCACAGAACATTTTTCTCATGGGGCCCAGGAACCCAACTTGGAAAAGACCAGGAATGACCAGCCCCCAGTTTTGTCACTGATGGAGGCAGCACCTGAAATATCTCTCAGTGACCAGCTGGCCCAGAGGCAAGAGTGGACCCGCCTCTGATGACATCTCAGGTGTGATTAAGTCAGCACTATGTCCAACGTGCCTGCTAGATTTGCATCATGGCTCTCCCCACCTGGCAGCCATTCATCCAGAACAAACTTTGCAGGACCGGGCATCCAACTAATTAATTGTTGCATCAATAAAATCCAGGTTTGGCCATCTCATGAATTACATTGTTTGAATGAACTTAACAGCTGCATTAAAGAAAGAAAACAAGGCAAATCAATATAGGAAAACTTCCTCAGCCAGAGTCATCATTTCTCATGGTCTAGAGGTCAGTGGTGAGACGAGCACTTGTCACAAAGCAGCGATGATGTTTATCACTGGCAAGACCATGCTTCATTTACAGCCAGAATTTTAAAGCAAAAAGAACAGAGTCCTCGAGCCCCAGAAGCAGTAGACAGTGGTTGGCACAAAGTCTAGACTCCAGAGTCAGCGAGACCTTGGTTCACTACCAGGTGCTCCACTTCCTAACCATGGATTTGAGAAAGCCAGCTCACCTGGGCCTCAGTTTCTCTTATCTGCAAAATGGGGATAATAATAGGACTAATATCTTAGTGTTGTTAGGAGGATTAAATTAGATAAAATAGAGTAACATTGTAGTTCTTGCTAAGTATGTGTCCAATAAATGTTTGCTATTGATTATGTAACATTTTTCACTTGTTAAGGTGTTCCCAGAGGCAGAAGCCTCATCATTTCCATCATCCTCAGTGACAGATGACATGGTCACTTTTTAAATTTAATTTTTTAATTATCACACATTAAGATGGATGTTTCTGGTGTACAATTCTGTGAATTTCAATACATGTATCCATTTGTGTAACCACCACCACAATCACTGTCTCAGTATGCTTGGGCTGCTCTAACAAAATAGCAGAGACTGAATGGCTTGAACAACAGACATTTATTTCTCACAGTTTTGGAGGCTGAAAGTCCAACATTGAGGTGTCAGCAGGGTTTGGTTTCCTGGTGAGGGCTCTCTTCCTAGTTTGCAGACGGCCACCTTCTCCCTGGAACCTCATATGCCAGAGAGAGGAAGTTCTGGTCTCTCTTCCTCTTCTATACCGGCACTAATCCCATCGTAGGGGCTCCATTCTCATGACCTCGTCTAAAACTAATTACCTCCCAAAAGCTCCACCTCCTAATATCATCACGTGAGGGGTCAGGATTTCAACATATAAATTTTGGGGGGACACATACAGTCTGTAATGATCAATATACAGAGCACATCTACCACCTGCCCCACGTTCTCTCATGCTATCCTTTGCAGTCACATCCCACCCTCTTCCTATCCCTACCCCCTGGCAACCACTGATGTGTTCTTCATCCCTATAGCTTTGTCCTTGAGAGAATGTCATGTAAATGGAGTCCTACAGTATGTAACATTCTGAAACTAACTTATCATATGTAGTTCACCCTTTTATTGCTGAGTAGGGTCCCAGTCTGTGTGATGTGCCACACAGTAGATCTCTTCATTCATTGAAGAACATGTGGGTTGTTTAGGTTTTGGCCATTATGAAGACAGCTGCTCTAAATAGAGCTGCTATAAACCTGTTTGTGTACAGGTTTTTGTGTGAAAATAAGCTTTCATTTCTCTAGGTTAAGTACCCAGGAGTGGGAACCCTGGGTCACATGCTAAGTACACGTTTAAGTTCATTAAAAACTACCACTGATTTCCAAACATTTCCATTTGCACTAGAAAAGTATGCGAGTTCTACTTTGTTTGTTTGAATCAGTATTTGACATTGACAGTATTTTCTACGTCAGCCATGCAAGTAGGTGTTTAGTGGTATCTCATCATGGTTTTAGGTTGAGTTTCCCTAATGGCTAATGGTGTTGGACATCTTTTCAGGGGCTTATTTACCTTCTGTCTACCCTCTTCAGCAGTGTCTGTTCAAATCTTTTGCCCATTTTGTAAATTGATCGTTTGTTTTCTGACAGTTGAGTTAGAAATCTCTTTAGAGAATCTGTTGTTGATTACATGATTTATAGACTTTGATCCAGTTTGTAAGTTTGTCTTTTTATTCTCTTATCTTTCATGGAGCAAAAGTTTTAAATTTCAATAAAGTCCAATTGATCAATTTGCCTTTTCTGCAGTGTGCTTTTAGCATCATGTCTAATAACTCTTTGCCTAAGCCCAGATTATGAATATCTCCCTCTATAGTTTCCTCTAAAAGTTTTGCTTTTTATGCCTAGATCTGTAATCCTCTTTAAGTTAATTTTTGTATAAGCTGTGAGGTGTAAGTCAAGGATCATTTTTTTTTTTGCATATGCATGCCCAATCGTTCCAACACCGTTTGTTGAAAGAATATCTCTTTCCATTGAATATCTTTTGCACCTTTCCAAAAATCAATTGGACACGTTTATATGGGTCTATTTCTGAACTCTCTAGTCTCTTTCATTGATCTCTCCATGCCAACCCCTTTGCCAATTCCATACTGTGTTGATTATTGGAGTTTCTTATAGTAAGTCTTAAAACTGGGTGGTATATACACATATATACTACATCTTCTTTATCCGTTCATCCATTGATGGGCACTTACGTTGCTTCCAAGTCTTGGCTATTGTGAATATTGCTTCAGTGAGCATAGGAGCATGATGCAGTCTATACAGAAGTCGAAGTATAATGATGTACACCTGGAATTTTTATAATGTTATAAACCAATGTGACCTCAATAAAATAAAAAAAAATTAGACAACACTGTCAAAAAGAAAAAAAAAAAAAAACTGAGTGGTATGATTCCTCTAACTTTATTCTTTGTTTTCAAATTAATTTGGCTATTCTAGGTCCTTTGGTTTTCCACATAAATTTTAGATATGGGTCAAGAGATTACTTTTTGGGAAACTTTTTTACTATGGATTCAATTTCTTTTATGCATCTACGTCCATTCAGGTTATCCATCTCACCTTGCTGAGTCTGGTAGTTTGTACTTTTTAAGGAATTGGTCCATTTCATCTAAGTACTCAGATTCATGTGTGTAGAGCTATTTGTGGGTTCCCACATCAACCTTCTAATAGCTGCAGCGTCTGTAGCGTTATCCCCCCATTCATTCCTAACGTTGGTAATATGTATCTTTGCAAATTTTTCTTTTCCAGTCTTGTTGGAGATTTACCAAATGAATTTATTTTTTCAAAGTATCAGGATCTTTTGGTGTCATTTATTTCCCATACTCCTTTTCTGTTCTCAAGTCCACTGATTGCTACTCTTCTCTTAATCACCTCCTTGTTGAAAGCAAATATATTACCATTGCTCTGTTTTCTCTGGGATATTTTGCTCATTATTCTCAGATATCTTAAAGTGGAGGCTTAGGCTGTTGATTTGAGAACTTTCTTCTTTTTTAATGTAAGCATTTAATGCTAACAGATTTTCCGCTAAGCCCTACTCTGATTCCATCCCACAAATTATTATATGCTGTATTTTATTTTCATTCTGTTCTAGATATTTTCTACTTTTCCTCGAGATTTCCTTTGAACCTTTTTTAGTATCCCATTTTAGTTTATAAATTGTGGTTTTGACTATATCCCTTGTGTAGTTTTTTTTTTGTAGTGGTGGCTCTAAAAATGCTTAACTTTTCACAGTCTGTTTAGAGTCACTTTTTACCCCTTCAAGTGGAATATAGAAATATTACCACCATACAGGTCCTTTTGCCCTCTCTCTTTATGTTGGTGTTGGCTTATGTGTTACACCTGCATATGTTAAAAATTTCACTAGACGATGTTCTTATATTTGCTTTCAATAAATCTATTTTAAGAATTCAAGAGGAGACGAGTAGTCTATTATATTTACCCAGTATTTACCATTTCTGTTGTCTTCCTTCATTACCAATATTCCAAATTTCTTTCTGGTATAGTTTCTCTTAGCCAAAGAATTTCCTTTCGCAATTCTTTTATAGCAGATCTGCTGGCAACAAATTCTCTTATTTTTCCTTCCTAGAAGAATGTCTACATTTCACCTTCATTCTTGAAGGAGATTTTCTCTGTATCTCAAATTCTGAGTTGACAGTTCTTTTCATCCACATTAAAAATATTGTTCTACTTCCTTTTGGCCTTCATAGTTTCTAGTGAGAAATTCACAGTCATTCTAGTTTGGTCTCTTATAAATAATACACTTTTTTCTCCTCTGGCTGCATTCAAGATTTTTCTTTGTCTTTAATTTTCTGAAGTTTGATTATGATATACCTGGGCATGAAGTTCAGGGGTTTATCCTGTTTGGGGTTCACCAAGCTTCTGTAGGTTTACTTGGGTTTGGGGGAAGCTTTCAGCAATTATTATTTGAAATAATTTTTGCACTCCACACTCTTTCTCCTGTTGCTCATGACATGGATGTTATAACTTTTAGTATTGTCTCTGAGACTGTGATCAGTTTTTTAAAATCTTGTCTCTCTGTTCAGATTGGATAATTTCTACTGATCTATCTTAAAGTTCACTGATTCTTTCCTCTGTTATTTTCATTCTGCTGTTGCATCCTTCCAGTAACATTTTTATATTTTTGTTGTTGTATTTTTAGTTCTAATATTTCCATTTGGTTCTTCTTTACAGCTTCTATTTCTTTGCTGAAACTTTTAATATTTTCATTCATTTCAAGAGTGCATGCCTAGTAGAGCATCCTCGCCATAGATGCTTTAATGTCTTTTTCAGATAATCCCAACATCTGCATTATCTTAATGTTGGCATCTGCTGGATTGCCTTTTCCCACACAAGTTTTTCTCCTGATTCTTCTATACTGAGTAATTTTGGATTGTATCCTCATGTCACTTTACGAGACTGAATGTTGTTGAAATCTTACTGAGAATGTTGATATTTTTGTTCTAGTGGACAATTGACCCCATTGGGTTGAGACCACAACTTCCTACTGCCCTTCTCTTGTTGTGGTTTCAACGTCACCTCCACTTTCAAAGCTGTTGTGGTGCTGTTTGGATTTGGCTCTTGCATGAGCCATCTGTTAGTCAGTCTGGGATCTAGCCAGCAGTCTACGTCACTGTAAAGAACCAGATGCACCCATGTGCAGCTCAGGGCTGAGCCCCGTCATCCAAGAACATTACGGAGACATTTTCCCAAGCTCCTACCCCTCTGTGATCTTCCCTATACTTTTTGATTCCTTGGTTCTTCCCATGTTGGTCGTCCATCCAGAGAGCTGGGCTTTATTTTCCTCACTCTGCTGAACGCCCCCATGAATGTACCCATGTATGGGTCAAGCCGTACGAGGAGAGATGGAAAAAGAGCAAGTTTTGGCTTCACCTTCTTGGGACCACAGCCTCTTCAAGCAGAAAGAAAGTTTCCTGCTCAAGAGTTTTGGGCTCTCTGCTGCTGCTGTTGTCACTACCAGGATACCCTTTTCCTGTTCCTGGAGCCTGACCACAAGGACTTCTCCTGGAGCTCTCTGGGTCTTCACTGATGCTCAGTTCTTGGTTTGGGGGCTACTTGGAGTCCAGGCTAGAAGATTCCAGAGGAAAAAAATACTAAACTTACTGAGGGGTCTTTGATACTTCCAATTATAGTCTTTCCTCCAATCTGCCCACTACTTTTTACTTTTCAGAGTTCTCAAGAGCTAATCCATACCTTACGCTCAGGTTTTATAGCTCCATTCAGTCAGAGAGGTGGGGTGTTGTGTACTCACCCCATCTTTCCCAGAATTGGAACCATCTAGCTGCTTTCAAAACATGGCTCTATCTTTATAGACTAGAGATACTTAAGGGCTTATTCATTCAAGTCAGAGTAGCTCAAGTTTGAAACCTGGTTCCTACCTTATGGATTTGCCCAAATAACTTGTGAAATATGCATTACTCCCTTTTATGAGGGCTTATATAAATTAAATTCCCTAAGAGCACACAGCCGGTAATTAGCATAATCAGAATTTGAACCTAGTTTGTGCTTGCTCTAAGGCCCTCCTTCTTTTGGTTCCATGTGCTGATATCATATAATCATTTTATTACCTGCAAGCTTAAAGCTTATGCTTTCCTTTCTCAGATAATGGTGATTGATGGGAGCTCTTAAAAGCTGGAATTGGATCATCAAGTCCCAATACAATTTTGTTCAGTAAAACAATAAAAACCTAAGACAATTCATTGCTTTCTAAGCCTTTGTTCTTTCACAGTGATTTGTGAGGCGAATGGCCACCCTATCTGGCTTTACTCCTTATCCTTTGAAAACACAGCTGCCTTAGAATGCTGACCCTTCACTCCAATTTTGCAGATAACCATTTTGGAAAAGACAGAGCTGAGGCTACTCAAATGCAGGTAACATACTTAAGGAAAAACAATCCATTCTGTACTTGTGAGAATGAGGGACATGTAGCTCGCAGCTGAGACCCAGAGAGGGATTCGGTAATCACGATACACTCTATCTCTGGAAAACATCTGCCCAATAGCTTGGCTCCCTTTGGAGCCCAAGGGTCTGATAAATATTGGTCAGTTTTAGCAGAAAAAGTATTAATTCACCCAAGCATCTTCCTGGCCCATTGGGATATCTCAGTCAGTTGGTACATTTTCATCTGATATCAAGAAAATCCTATCATATTCAGACTACAGAGAAAGGGGTGACTAAGATGACTAAGGCGATAGGATGGGAAGCTCTAATGTTCTTACATTAGTGGAGCTCTCAAGTCTCCAACTGTTAGTAATTTTTGTTTTAACTTTTTTGTGAGGAAGATCAGCTCTGCATGCCAATCCTCCTCTTTCTGCTAAAGAAGACAGGCCCTGAGCTAACATCTATTGCCAATCCTCCTCCTCCCCCCCCTTTTCCTCCCCAAAGCTCCAGTAGATAGTTGTATGTCATAGTTGCACTTCCTTCTAGTTGCTGTATGTGGGACGCCACCTCAGCATGGCCTGACAAGAAGTGCATCGGTGCACACGCAGGATCTGAGCCCAGGCCGCCAGTAGCGGAGTGCACGCACTTAACCGCTAAGCCACGGGGCCGGCCCCCGTCAGTAATTTTTAAAATCACAAATCCAAGGGATAGAGCCCTAAAATAGAAGTCAGGGGACTGCATTAGTTAGAATTCTTTTTGTTGGTGGTGTCAGAAATCATCTTAAATTAGGTGAAAGAAAGGAACAAAAATGCATTGGTTTAAAAATGTGTTAGCTTATGTCTCTTTAAATTCTATGAATTGTACCAGCTTCAGGGATGGCTCAATCAAGGCACTCAGCAACATTAAGAATCTCCGTCTCTCTACATACTTTTCTCTATGTTGGCTTTATCGTGAAGGTGACTCTCTACATATGATGGCAAGGGTGGATACCAGCAGCTCCCGACTCCCATCCTAGCTCTTTAACAACCCTACCAGAAAGACAGCATGTCTTTCCGAATAATCTTAGAAAAACACTTAGGGCAGATCCTCCTGACTCTTATTGACTCAGCTTGGGTTAGATGCCTATTTTCAACCATTACTGCAATCACGAAGATGCATTTCTCTGATTGCCCAAGCCTGGATTTTTTTTGCCATTTCTATAGCTCCCTAGGAAGGACCAACTCAACCTAAATTATAAGGAATGAGAGGGGAGAAGAGGTATCATCTAAAGGAAATTGAGGTCTTGTTGCCAAATGAATGGAGAGGGCAATGGATGCTAGGTAGGAAAATAAAATAAAAGGAAAAAGAAAGAGAGGGAAGGAAGCTATGTGAGCTACACCTGCTGTCTGGTACTGGCTCTGCCTCTTACTAGTTCTCTGTGACCTTAAGCAAATCCTTTTCCTTCTTGACCTTCCGTTTCTTCATGTACAGAACTGAGGGATGTGGACAATGTGTTTCAGATCCTTTCCCGTTCTAAATATTCTGTGATTATAGATCATGCACACATAGATACTCCTCAAATCCAATATCATAAGTATGGGAGCTTAAAGGAGGCTGTTTTAGGGAAAATATAGGAACCAGCTTCCTCACAAAACTTACCGTTTGAAGAACATAGACTCCGGAGTTGACTGCTTAGGCTTGAATCTCAGATTTCTGAACAATCTTGGCAAGTATTTAAGCCTCACTGCCTGACACATGCAATGGGTATCACAAAAAGACCTGCCTTATAGAGTTGTGATGAAGTGTGGCCAGCAGAATTCTAAGGTGGCTCCGTGACTCCCACTCCATGGCATCCACACCCTGGCATCATCCTCTCCCTTGAGTGAGGAGGAACCCGTGACTTACGTCCAGCCAACAGAATATGGCAAAGGTGATGGGATAGTCACTTCCATGATTGCGTTACGTTATATAAGACTCCATCTCAGCCAACTGGAGCTAGAGGCTCTCCTGCTCATCTTGAAGCACTAAGCGGTCCTGTTATGGGAGGAGGCGACCATGATAGGGACTAGAGGCAGCCCCCAGGATCTTCAAGAGGTCCCTGGTTGATAGCTGGCAAGAAAACAGAGACCTCAGACCTACAACTACAAGGACGTGAATTCTTCCAAACAACCTGAGGGAAATTGGAAGTGGATTCTTCTCCAGTTAGACCCCCAAATAGGAAAGCAACCTGCCCAATACCTTGACCAGGCATTGGACACTCTGAGAGGGGGACCAGCTAAGTTTGGGATCCTAACCCATGGAAAATGGGAGACAATACATCTTCGTTGTTTCAAGCTGCTAAATTTGTTGTAGTTTGATATGTAACCATAGAAAACTAATACAAGGGGTAAATGAGATAATGCACGTAAGATGCATAAATTTAGCCCGGTGCCTGGCTAAGTGTTCCGTATTAGCTATTCTTAATATTATAACAAAAGAGTTTGGCTTTGTCGATGCAAGACAGAACAGGGCTATAAATCTCCCTGTGTCCATCAGGGATAGGCTTCTGGGATGGATGGACCCCAGTCTGGGGCCATGCTTCTGTACAATAAATGCCATCTTTGTGGACACCTATACAGCCAAATGATGACCAAGCTGATGAACCACTTATTCGAAATACAATTTATTATCATCCAATTTCAGCAGAAACTAGTTTAGCATAATGGGAACTGATCCAGAGTATCAGTGCTGGAAAGGCACTGAGGTTACCCAACAATGAAGTCAGATCAGGTAAGGAGGAACAGGGGTTTCAAACAACCTCAGTTTTAAAATTCTAAAATTGGGTTCATCCAGTCTTTGGAAACTAAAAGAAAAGAAAATAGCGTTTATTGAGCACCTGCCAGATGGTCTCAAACATATTATTACCCTTAATCTGAATAGTCCGTAGGGGAGAAATTATCCTCTCCATTTTACACGTGATGAAAGTGAAGTTAAAGAAAGTGAACTCAGAGAAGTTAAGTGACATGAGACATACCCAGGGTCACCCAGGTCTGATCCTCACCTCTTGCTGACTTCAATAGCTGTGAGCCCTTGGAGTTTACCATTATGGGACTGTTATATTTGTACGTGAAAGGAATCTAGCCCACAAAAGAGGAAAATGGGAATGGATGGGTAGAAACGGGAGCCAACAGAAACAACCTTGATTTGAAAACTTTGACATTTGGCTCAACTTGTGCCAAATAACATGTTGCTAAGAAAAAAACGAGGACGACAACAGCGGACTATAGGCGTTCTTGAACCCCCTAGCAGGAGGGAGGAAATAGAAAGGAAATATCTTCCTCTTTTTAAAGTTTTACTGCAGTACAAACACTTCACATGAGATCTACCCTCTTCACAGATTTTTCAGTGTACAACGCAGTATTATCTATGAGCACTATGTGGCACAACGCATCTCTAGAACTTCTTCATCTTGTGTAACTAGAAGTCTACAGCCATTGACGAGCGACTCCCCATGTCCTCCTCCCTTTACGTCCTAGCAACCACCATTCTGTTCTTTGCTTCTGTGAGTTTGACTGTTTTAGATTCCTCATCCGAGTGTAATCGTGCAGTATTTGTCCTTCTGTGATCATTTTAACTCACTTAGCCCTCATTGCAGGATAATATACAATAAGGTATATTGTATTATATACAATAATTCAGATATAATTCAAAAGCAATGTTGCCAATATTGCTTAAAGCCAACTCTAGTCTCTGTAGTCTGCATTGGAGGCAAATCCTGCAAAGAAAAGTATCTACCACATTTTCTTTATCCGTTCATCCACTGGTGGACATGTAGGTTGTTTCCACATTTTGGCTGTTGTGAATAATTCTGCAATGAACAGAGGAGTGCTAATATCCCTTTGAGATCTTGATTTCAATTCTTTTGGATAAATATCCAGAAATGGGATTGCTGGATCACACGGTAGGTCTATTTTTAATTTTTTGAGGAACCTCCATACTGTTTCCCATAGTGACTACACCATTTTTCATTCCTACCAACAGTGCAAAAGGGTTCCGATTTATCTACACCCTCACCAACACTTGTCTTCTTTTTTATTTTTATAATAGCCATCCTAACAGGTGTGTGGTGATAGCTCATCGTGGCTTTGATTTGCATTTCACTGTTGACTAGCGATATTGAGCAGCTTTTCATATACCTGTTTGCCATTTATAAGTCTTCTTTGGAGAACTGTCTATTCAAGTCCTTTGCCTACTTTTTAATCAGGTTATTAAAGAAGCAAAGGAAGGAAAAATAGATACGTGGGACGACATCAAATGAAAAGCTTCTGCACAGCAAGGAAACAATCAAAAGAGTAAAAAGGCCACCTACAGAATGGGAGAAAATATTTGCAAACCATATAGTTGATAAAGGGTTAATTTCCAAAAGATACCTTCCATTTCTAAAGAATGGACATTAATCATTTTCTTGAAAGCTACTCTATTGATTTTTTTCTTTCAAATTTTTTAATATTGACCACTGAAAATTGAAATGCCAGAGGCTGCCAAGGTCTTCTTTTTTTTTTTCTTCTTTAATTTGTATTAGAATATTTCTATCCTAGCTTGTTCCAAACAGGATTTGAGGCAGGTATTAAAGATATATTCAATATTTCAGATATAATAAATTATAACTAATTGATGAAGACAACACAAATATGTAAAACCCCAACCAAATGAATGACAATGCGAGGGAGAACCAGGAGCACGATTTGTCACACAACATCCATGCTAAGGAGTCCTAGATGCTTGCTCGAGGTTGGCCACAAATTTGCTTCTGTGTCTCCCAGCATCTAACTGGAAGAAGCAAAGACAATTAGTTGTAAGAATTACATGTCTATACATAGACACCGACATCAGTGGCAATGACATTTATTGAGCCCAGAGTGAGTACAGGCCTCTATGTATACTAACTCATCTAATCCTCACAACAAACTTGCAACCTAAGTCTTACCTTCCCTGTTTGGAGATGAAAGAGGCTCTAGTTTGCAGAGCTAGAAAGTGGTAAGGATGAAATTCAGGTCCTGGTCTGATCTTTCTGAGACCTGTCCCTTCCCGTTGCATTGGGCTGCCCATCTCCACCAGCAGCTGCTCTGGAGAAGTACAACTTTCTCTCGTACTGAAAATGAAAAGAATTTCTCCAAGGGCTTCTCAGGGGGAGGGCCATGTGTTAGGAAATGAGCATGGCTGTCAACAACAGCCTTAGAGCAAACACAGAAACAAGTTGAAGGGTTATTTCTCACCTGGTCCCTAAATACAAGTGGGTGGCATCCTGCCAAGTTAAAATTTGGCAAAAAGGCATCCTACAGGGAGATATTCAAGACATGACACATCATGATTATTTTATTCTTTAAACAAGTTGATGTAAAAACTCCTCCAACAGAGAAACTTCTGGTCCACAGTGCCGTCACGGAGGCCCCGACTATCGGAGCCCACGTTCTACCTCTGGCATCTGACTAATGAACTCCTAAGAGGTCAGCTCTGCTTCAGTTAACACCTGCAGAGTGGTAATGAGCTGTAGCTCGGACTGAAGTAATTACCCAGGGTGAAGGCAGAGGGAGGCTGGGCTGGCCCATTTCAGCCAGACACAGAGCTGTCAAGAACAAGAGAGATGGGCGTTTGCGAGGAAACAGCAAAGGGGAAGAAAGGGAGGTAAGATGTGTCTGGCAGGCTGTGAATTTAAATCCAGCACAGTCTTAATCAGGACTGAAACAGCTAAAAATATTTTCAGGTACTCCCATAGGTACCAGCAACATACATTACAATCTTGGCCTGATCCTAGAACCCAGTACTTTTCAACTATTTATTTATGAAATACGTACTCTGCAGCAGGGCCGGGTTCTGGGGATACAGAGTGAGCCTGGCCCTCATGGACGTCCCTTTCTAGGGTGTCTGGGCTCTGTCCCTCCAGTGGGTGGCTGGAGAAAAAGATCTCAGGAAGGGAGGGTGGAAACATGCTTTGCCCCAGTGGATGAATATTAAGGTGTCGAGCTCCCTTGAGCGCCACGCACTTGACATCCATAAGCCTATTCACGCCAGATTCTCGGGATGAGGGACTAGCCTGCCCTTTGTGTTGGTGGGTAACTAAGGCTGGAATTGGAATCCAATTCTGTCTGACTGTAAATCTCAATTCATTCCATAGCATCTCACTGCTCCTTGACTAGACAATCAAGAGGTCTAAGTCATTGATCCCACACATGCATTGAAAATGCCTCCCTTGGGCTGTTTGTAACCTTCTCCTTTCTTGGGCAAATCTCAAATGAAATAAAACACCTGACCTTTTTAATACAAATGCGATGTGTTGTTCACATACCAGTGGTTATTTTTACAGCAACCTTGCCTATTTAAATATCCAGTGAGGAGCAGAGATTGAGCCAGCAACCTCGACATCAAAATACAACAGAGGCTCCAAAAGCGATGTTGCCAATATTGCTCAAAGCAAACTCGAGCCTCTGAAGTCTGCACTGGAGGCGAATTATCTCATACTTTGCACCCAACTAAAGAAGGAGGTGAGGAGAAGCACAGGGAAGCAGGTGGGAGAAAGGGCAGCAGACAGCCCCTCCGTGGAGGACACGGAAAACCATGAAGATCACACAGCACTCAAAAAGCTCGTTATTCCTCAAAGCCAGCCTACTCAGCCTTGGGTGTTTCCGAAGCCTCACAGTATCACTGAACTTGGAGAAGTTCCCCAGAGACGCCATGTGCTAAAGAACATTAATAAGTCAGGGTTACCCGGGCATAACATTACTCATATCAAGGTTCAGTATTAGTTAAACAGGATTGGTATGGGGAAAAATACTGATATTTTTCCTGCAATGTTCCACCCTACTTACTAACATTCTGGGAGATATTTGACATTATTTCAAGGAAAATGGCCATGAATGACTACACATTACAATAACTGATTTTACTTTCATTCCTTTGGGCATTTCTATTGCCCCAACTAATTGCTTTAAAATACCCGTATTTCCATTCATCTTTCAGATAGGGGTTTAGGCCCATTGGTATGAAAAATATAGATTAACAAGGCTTCTTCGAAGCAGAGTGCCGAATGAATGGTGGTGCTGTAAACTTTGGGGTCATCAGAGGAGAACTCACCTCTGATCCTTTTTGTTATATGGGTTGCCATAGTGATAAGAGCTTAGGCTGGGAGGAGACTGGCTAATAGCAATAACACTATTTCAAGAGAATTTCAAGAGAACTTACTATGTGCCAGGCTCTGTGTTTTCACTTTTAATCCTCAGAAAGTCCCACAGTCTGCTTTTTCACAGATGAGGATACTGAGGCACGGGAAGTTAAGTAACTTGCACAAAGTCTCACATCTAGGGAATGACACGAACCAGGGTTCAATTCTAGGCGGTCTGGCTCCAGAGCTGTCACTGACCCATCAATATTTGCTGCCCAGAGAAGGTGGCAAAACACAGAGATGCTTACAACGTGAATGCGTATTTTCCTTTCTGACTCCTGGAGAGCTTGTCCTCTCCTTTGGAGCCAGCAAGGTCTCTTATAAAGTTACCCTGGACCCATGAAGGGGCTGCCATTACTCGGAGGATGGCTCCAAGTACACACAACATCTCAAGTCATGAGGAAAATGTGGATTCTTCCTTTGTAAACTGTTTTGAAGGCTGGAGACCAGCAAGGCAGGAACCTGTGGGGCACCGAGGAGGACAGTTGAGGGAAGGATGAAGAAAGAAGAAACTATATGTTGTTCTGGTACAATGGTAAGCACTTGTAGGCATACAACAACTGTATGTAGAGGGTCACATGTACCATCCTTTTCTACAACACAATATATAATCATTCAGGATCGGCTCATAGATAATACTGTACCATATGACCCAGCCGCTCCACTCCCAGGTATTTACCCAAGAGAAATAAAAGCCTATGTCCATACAAAGCAAAACAACCCAGATGTCCATCAACAGGTGACTGGATGAACACATTGTGCCATATCTATTATCCATACAATGGAATGCTGCGGAGCAATAAAAAAGAATGAACTGTCAATACCTCATCAACATAGATGAATCTCAACAATAATCATGCCAAGTGAAGGAAGTCAGATAAAAAAGAGCATAGGTTGTATGACTCTATTGATATAAAGTCCTAGAAAATGCAAACTAACCTATAATAATGGGAAGCCAACCAGTGTCTTCCTGGGGATGGGAAAGAGGGGAGTGAGGAGGATTTTAAAGGATCAGGAGGAAACTTTAGAGGAGGAATCATATGTTCATTATCTAGATTGCAGTGATGGTTTCACAGGTGTATACACGTCAAAAATTTTCAAATTGTACACTGAAACAGTGTGGTTTATTGAGTGTCAATTATATCTCAATAAGGCTGTTAAAAAAGAAAGAGAGCACGGGCTTCTGGTGGAGGAAGCTGCTTATGCAAGACAAGGAGTTATGAAACCCAGTGGTACAATGGCAGAACTTTCATTTGGAATAACTAGGTTAAAGGAAATAGAACAAAGCAAGATAGAACAAATGGAAGAAATACATAGAACAAAGTTAGGAGACCAGACAGAAGGCAGTGCAGCAATCCAGCTGAGGGGGGCTGAAGGCTGAACTACACCAGTGGCCCTGGGGAACCAGGGAGGAGATAGAAGTCAAGGGACAGAGTCCAGGTGTGGGCAGTGGGAGAAGTCAGAAAGGGAGCAGAGATGAAGTTGCTATGGGGGGCAAATCAGAAGTACCCCTATGGTTCAGAGTTTTCTAGTGAAGCTCTTCATAGCCAGTGGGAGCTAAGTCAGGAGGCCAGAAGACCTGGCTGCTGGGACAAAAAGCTTCCTCAAAGAGTTTTGTTTTCCCTTTTCATAACAGAACTTCAATGTCCTTTAAGTAAGCAGTGCAGACCACCCAGGGTCACCTGAACAGAAAGAATACACAAGCATCACCACTAATCCAGCTAGCATGCTCCTCTTCCAATTAATTCTCTAGCTTCTTGACAACCCTGCATTCATAGCTCAGAAATCCTTCCCAAGTCTCCTGTCGTTCCCCTGCCTTGTGAGCTCTCTGTTTAATGAACACTGCTTTCTTCCTCATGAAAGTCTCCTTCACAAAGCTTGAGATACTGCCAGCTACTCACCAGAAATGAGGGAGACTTAGGGAGCAGGCTGAGGGTGTTCGATATCCCTCAGTACCTTCCCACTCCCTGTCCCCTGTAAGGAAACAGAAGCTCAATATACCTTATAGCCACATCTTCACACAAAAGAAACTCTCCAGGCAGCTTTCTTTCTAAAGCCACGGTTTTCAAGATGTGTTTCAAGAAACAAAGGCAAACAGATCTAACGAAAGTGGAGATGGTGTGAAACCTCACACACGGGCTCATCATCGGGCGATGGTGAAGTGGGCTTACTGACTCGTGCTTGCTCAAAAGAGAGGTACTGGAGAAAAATGCAAATCTGTTGTGTCTGTTACCAAAAAAAGAGTTGGCGTTTCTTTCTTGGATTCTTAGAGCGAGAAAAGATTCTGACATAATCTAGTCAACCATCTGTGAGTGCAAGGCAAGGCATTATGGAATCGCATGGAACAACAGTGGAGCTCCAATTCTATAGGTTGGAGGAGATCGAGAGAGTCACACGGTGAGGTGGGCAGGCCCCAAATCGCCAAGGGGCTGGTGTGCTCACCTAAGGAATTTTGTTTTTATCTCGAAAGCTGGGGAGCGATGTTCTCAGATCTGTGTTTTGGAAGGTCATGATGGTGGATGTGAGTAAAATGAAGCCAGTTAAGGGACAAGGAGACCAAAAGTCTCCCGAGTCCGGCCTAAGAGCACAGAGATAATTAGGGATGAAGGAAGGAATAGTAGAGGCACAAGAGGATGCTGGCTGGCTCACTGAGGCCAACCTCTCCAACCTGCTCACCTTCATGGCTCTGTTCTGTGCCCACAGCTTGTCTTCTTTCTAGTCCTCCCTTGTGATTTCCAGAGGCCCTAATTCATTGGGTGTTCTGCTGTGGGCACTGGCCTCTCCCTCATTAGCCTCAGCAGAGACCTCCTCATTGTTTCCCTAGCAGGACTCTAAGAAGTCCATCTCTCTAACATCATCCGGTGGCCCAGGTCCTCTCAACACTTATATAGCTACATGAACCTTTCTATTTCTCAAAGTGCCAAGCTCATTTCTGCCTCAGGGCCTTTGTACATGCTGTTACCTCTGCCTAGAATGCACTTCCACCTCACTTTTCATCTGCAAATGCTGCCTTATCCTTCAGGGCTTAGCATATATCATATCTTTAAAGCAGACATTCCTGGCTAAACCTCCTCTCCCCCAGCTAAATCAGACCCTCCCTTTTGTTTTTCTTAATAGTGCTTTTCACAATCTGAAATGATATAATCCATTCTAGGTTTAACAACAGTCCTCTGCCCTAGATTCTGCAGGGCAGGGACTGGATCTGCTTTGTTCAACTCTGTATCCCTAGCATTTATCCCAGTGTTGGGCATAGAGTTGATGCCCAAAAACATTTGTATGAACACTAGGGCCTATCTTGCAGTCTTAATTCTGCTCCTCCCTCATCTGATGTGCGCTTAGTTACAGGAAATGTCCGCAAAGGAGTTCTGGAATATTAGAAGAGTCCTAGTAGAAAGAAACCCTATTTAGTGGACCTTTGGGGCCCTCAAGCCTGGGTTCAAATCCCAGTTCTACCCCTGAGTGGCTGAATGGCCCTGGGAACATTCACTAATCTCTGAGACTAAGGTTTCTCAACAGCGAATGTAGATTTTCACTTCATTCATGTGGCTTCCACGAGATTCAAATAAAAATATATGTTCATCCCCAGGACAGCACCAACACCTATTAAACACTTGATGAACATGAGTCCCCTTCCCACCTACAAAGCCAAAGCTGTGATGGGACAGGAAACGGCTTTTATTTGGTAGAATAAACATCTGCAACATTGACCAGAACTCGAAGCCTTTTTTTTTTCCTGAAAATAAAATAATATTTTAATTCAGTTCCACTTAAAAGATAAAAGTCATTTCCTTACTCCCGCAGTAAGCATAGTGGGGAGGGGGATATTTTCCTCGTACTGCTTTTGAAGTTCTTAATGGTTGGCCTTACAGTAAAAAAACTCAAGACAGATTAGCAGGAGAAAAACCAATTTTATACCTATGCACGGGCGATCATAAAATGATGCTCAGGGAGTGACCAAAAGGCAAGCAGCTTTATACCATTTTGCACAAAGAAACAACAAATTTGTGAGGATTTGACAGGACGAGGAAACTTAGATTTGGGTTCTTAATTGGTAAGGAATTTAAGCAGACTTTCGATTTGGGGTAGTAAATTAGTAAGAAAAGTAACAAGGTTTGTTTATACAGGCTTCTCAACCCTGAATTCCCTAGCTCTGGCGATAAGGATATCTCTCTCTCTCTCCTGGCGTGGGGAGGGTACCTTTCACATGAGAGATTTATTTCCTGCTTTCAAGGGGACAGAGGAGGCTCAGAGTGTCCTTGCACTGGCTCTTTTCTCAAGTAACTTCCATCCGAAATAATCAATACGCTATTATGGCATATTTTGGGGCAGCCTGCCCTCGACCCCAAAGCATATTAACCACGTTTTCACATACAGAAAGCTTAGGTACATTCAACTGTTTACAGACATGTCTCTGCATAATTCATTTACATTCATGTGAAAAATATGAACTTATATAAGAAAATATTTGTGACTTTTGCATCTAGGTTTGAAATCTGACTCTGCCACTCACTGAAGGACCTCAGGAAATTTCCTCAGCTTCTCTGAGCCTGTTTCCTCAAATGTAAAATGTAGATGATCATTGATCTCATAGGGTTACAATAAGAATGCAGTAGGTTTATGTATAAATCATGTAACGTGACATCCGACACGTGGTATATTCAATATAAATTGCAGTGATGATTGTTCATATACTTAGAACAGTGCCTGGCGTGCAGTGAATACGTACTCACGTTAGCCGTGATTAATCAACCTTTGCTGAAGTCCACTGGAGGAGATGTGGGAGCAGTGGGAATTGACTGGGTAAGAGGGGTCTCTGCGAAGCTGGGGGCTATGCTGCTGAGCTGCTCTGTGAAACCTGGCGGCTCAGCCATGCAGGCGCTCATGGGGCGCTGTCGCTTTAAGGGAGGAAGCCAAGGATGCTTTTCCCCTAAAATCCGCAAACACAAGAGTGTCAATGCTTAGAGAGGGGGCTTGGGATTCAGATTTGTACGTTGCACTCGACATGACATGTTCTAACCTCGCAGTTACAAGTCCGTCTCCTCTTTGTGGCATACTTTCACAGATCTATTCAGAGTGTCTATCCAGGAGGTTTTTATTTTTTTTTTAAGCACTTGGAAATCTGTAAGGCTTTTAAGCCAGAGCAGAGTTTGGAGTGAAGGGTAGAAAAGAACTCTGATTTTCTCTCTGATATCTTATAGCAGAGCCTCCTTCCCAGAAATAAAATGTAAACAATTTGGTGGCCAGTGTCGGGGGCAGGGCACCTCCATCTGGTTGAAATTGTTTTCCAGCCTCTAACTAGTAAATTAGCACATGCTCAGGCTGCCTGGGATGCAATTCTCTTTAATGACTGGTTTCCTTTGGCACCTCAGAGCGGCCGGTCAGAGAGAAAAATCAGCAGTGCCAAAAGAACACTGCAATTTGCTGGGTTCTGACATCTTGGGCATGAGAGGCTGTGCAGCGATGAAGAGAGGTAAGCCCAGCAGAGCTGTTCTCCATTTTACAGAGATGTCTCTCTATGTAAACTGTTTCCCCATTTTACAGAGAGGAAGCTGCAGCCTGGAGAGGCCACCAGGTCACACAGTGGGGAAAGTGGCCAGGGCTGGGATTTCAACCTTGGACACTGTGATCTCTGGGTCCAGGGCTCTTTTCTTTGATACTTAGGAGTCTTTATTTATTGACTCTCCCAGTCTTGGTGAATCATTGTACAACAGCATTGTATTTATCTCAGCACACACACAAACCTGACCAATGAGCCCAGAAGGCTAAGTCTGGGGGTGGACTCTGGGAGAGCTTTCCTTCCACAGAGAAGGACACCAGACATTCACAACCTCTTTTCTCACCCTGGGTGTCACTGCCTTTGTGTGATGCCTGGAACTGTAGCAGCCATCTTGAGGCCATAAGGCAAGAATAAAACATGTCTGATGATGGTCTATCAGGAAGAGGGAAAGAACATGAGCACTTATCATCATGGTCCTTAAGTTTTCAACCTTGGAACCATCTAGAATATCCCATGTCCTTGGATGATGGAAAATGGACTAGATCTCCCCTATATAACTGCCAATAGAATAACTTTGGTAGAAAAATTACAGGAGAAGTGGCCTATGCATAGTAATCTCTCTATAGTCACACAGAGAAGGTCTGGTCCATTTTCCACAAGGCCAGTGCCACAAAGGGGTGAAGAACAATATCTTTCTCTGTGTCCTTTTCTAAATGGAAGAAAAACTTCTCAGAATATCCTCAGCTGTCTTAGCCTCATGGCTTATCGGCCAGATTTTTGTCACACTCGTGCAGTAAGATATCAATCACTTGACAAAAAGAGTGGAATTTCCATGACTCCGTTAGATCAGTGGTTCTCAATCCTGGCTGCCCATTGGAATCACGTGGCAGTGTGTATAAAACACGATGATGCCTGGGCCCCCCCACAAATCAGTTCTCCCTGTGGATAAGAGATCGCTCTCCTTGTCCCATATCTTGTGCTCTTGATTCTGGAAAACTCCCCGCATTTTTGGAAGGTCAGACAATTTCTCATGTTATGAACCTGACTTTGTAATACCCAAGATGGCGTATACAGCCAATCATTCACCCAACAACTCTTCATTGAGCATCTACAATGGGGCAGAAATTGCTCAGAGCATTGGAGATGTTATTTTAGTTAATAAGACAGGGAGGTCCTTGATCTCATGGAGCTTTATATTTTAGAGAAAAGAGACAAAAGAATAAATAAATAACAGCAATAATTTTTTTTTTTTTGGTGAGGAAGATTGTCCCCGAGCTAACATCTGTGCCCATCTTCCTCTATTTTGTAGGTGGGACGCTGCCACAGCATGGCTTGACAAGCTGTGTGTAGGTCTGTGCCCAGGATCCAAATCTGCAAACCCCAGGCCGCCCAAGTGGAGTGTGTGAAGTTAACCACTACATCACCAGGCCAGCCCCCTGTGATAATTTTTGATGGTCTTAAATGCCATGAATAAAATAAAAGAGAAGAACGTCATGGAGAGAGACTGGAGATGGGGTGCCAATTTATATAGAGCAGTCAAGGAAGGTTACTTTGAAACAGGGACACTGGGATTGAGACCCAAATGGCTAGAAGGCAGCATAACATTCTTGGAAGAGGGAGCAGAATTCCTGATGAAGTCATGGGGCCCATGTGCCTGGAATGAATGAGTGATGGAGAACATGGTAGAAGATGAAGGCAGAGATAGGCAGCAACCTACTGCCTTAGAAGTTAGAGTGGGTTGAGTGGCGGCCCCCCACGATATATGCCCAGAACCTGTGAATGTGACCTTATTTGGAAAAAGGGTCTTTTTCAGATTTAATTAAGGTAATAAACTTGAGATGATATCATCCTGGATTATGGTGGGCCTTAAATCCAATGACAAGTGTCCTTATAAGAGAAAAGAAGAGGAGAAGATACACAGAGAAGATGATGTGAAGACTCAGGAAGAGGTTGGAGGGATGCACGGAGAAGCCAAAGAATGCCAAGGATTGGAGGCAGCCACCAGAAGCGAGGAGAGAAGCATGGAATGAATTCTCCCTTAGAGAATTCCTCCAGAAGGAACCAAACCTGATGACACCTTGACTTCAGACTTTTGGCCTCCAGAGCTGTGAAGGAATAAATTCTGTTGTTTCAGGTCATCAGATTTGTGGCAAATAGTTACAGCAGCCACGGGAAACTAATACAGAAGTCACAAGTCAAAGCTGACTCAAAGACCCCTCCGTTGTTCAGCTCTGAGCTGGCGCTACACGTCAGCACCCCGGCCAGCTCCTGAGGAACCAGGCCAGACCCCTGCGAGCTTGTCCCTTCCCTGGAAACATCTGCCTCTCAATTCTAAACATTCTAGGAAATGTGCAAAAGACCGTCATTGTGTTGCAACTCAATTCACTTGAATTCACGCCTCTTGAAAAGATTACATCTGTATGTTTGAAAATTCAGTTCAATTGTTGAGCTTGCCTTGGCAGCCATCCTTGCACTGAGCTTAAATTATCTTTCTGGTATTATCAAAATTCAGCAGTGGTATTAATAGTGCTGGGTCCAACTCTAATGGCTTCAAATAATTATTAGCAATTGCTCATTATCTCTTTTGGAAACCCTAAATATATACCTATTTTTTAAGACATTGGCTCATTGGGACTGGAAAGGATATAGATTGCCATTCTTGGGGCTGATGTGAATCAGAGCATTGTTCAAGAAAATTAAAGTTTGGGGGTTAGTAGATGCCTATTTGAAATATTGGTCGTTTTGATTGATAGGCTAAGCCTTGTTAGGATACCAAGCCTCTGCTTTCAGAAGTGAGGCCCAAAATAAGATGTGGGAATGAGGAGGAAACCATTATACTTTGTTCTCTCAGCCACCTAAGTTTCTCTCAGGGTTGCTTTCCACTCATTTCTCAGACCCCCATCATCTCATACCTTAAAATGTCAGAGAGATCTTGACTGGTCTCACACACGCATCCGTGGTCAGCTGGCCGGTTGGCTGGGGCTGGCCCATCTAGGATGACCTCACTCATGTGCCTGTGGTGGGCTGGCTGTTGGGCGGGGTGGGGAGTGATTGGGTTGCATCTTGCCCATCATTCAGCAGGTTAGACTGGGCTTGCTCACACAGCAGCCGGGTAAGTTTCCAAGAACAACAGCAGAAGCACACACCGCCTCTTGAGACCTCGGCTCGGAACTGGCACATTGTTACCTCCCCCTCATGCTATTGACTAAAGCAAATTCTCAGGCCAGCCCACGTTCAAGCGGTGGAGAAATAGACTAATCTCTCTCTCTCTCTTTTTTTTTTTTTTTTTAAAGCAAAGGATGTGAGTTGAATGAGAACTCGCTCTTTTTTTTTGCAGGGAAAGATTCACCCAGAGTTAACATCTGTTGCCAATCTTCTTCTTCTGTTTTCCTCCCCAAAGTCCCAGTGCATGGTTGTATATCCTAGTTGTAAGTCTTTCTAGGTCTTCTGTGTGAGCTGCTGCCACAGCATGGCAACTAGCAGTTGGGTGGTGTGATTCTGTGACTGGAAAATTAACCTGGGCCACCAAAGCTGTGAGAGCGCTGAATTTTAACCACTAGGGTTAAACTTTAACCATCAGGGCTGGCTCTAGACTCACCTCTTGATCAGAGAAATTGGAGGGTCACATTGCAAAGTTATGGGTGCAGGGAGTGGTAAAGACTTGGGGACACTTTTGAAATCAATCTAACATACACACATGTTATAGATAAGGAAACCGATGTTCAGAGAGGCCCGAGGCCCTGGAATTCTAACCCAAGCAGTCTGAGCCCAGAGCTGAGGCCCTGGAACACTATGTCATACCACCAAGCACACCACTTCCCCTTCACCAGACCCTGTGCACAGGATCCTCTTTGCCTGATTGGTAGAAACTGCATAAAGAAAGCCATTAACTTTATCCGCCCCTGAACCACTCAGAGTCTGCAAAAAATCCTGGGTTCCTCTCTCTTCCTCCTCCTTCTCCTGCTCCCTGGGTTCAGTTAGTGACAGCCAGAGCTCCCAGAGCACAGACTCCAGCAGCCTCCAGGGCAAAGCTTCCATGGACCAGTCCTCCCTCTCCAGGGTCTTTCTTCCAGCTAAGAAGAAGAGAACCCGCCCATACAATTTGAGCCCCGCGCCCTTTCTCCACCCTTTCCTCCATTTCTAAGAGGCTTGGGTCTCACTCTCATGAGGGATGACCTTCCAGGTCTACACTCACAGTCTGTCCATGGGGAGGAGCGGTGACGGGGTGGGGAGCTGGACATGGTGTTTGAATTGCATTCATTCTTTTTTGCTGCTAGTTGGGAGTCTTTTCTCTTTGCACCTGTGTGAAAAGGAGTCAGGAAAGAGGCTTAGGTCTTGGGGAGGAGCGAGAGAATGGCTTTCAGACTTTAACAAAAGGCACCAAAATCAATCTAGGAAACTAGGGCAGAAACAGACACTGTAGTTTCTGCTAGCCCAGCCTCAAGTTCTCCACTGACTTCCAGACCCTGACTTTCCTCTGGGATTCACCCCAGTACACATTCTATCTCTTGTCCACATCGACAGATTTAATGAAGCCAGTCGGATCCACTGAGAGTCATCCCTGGGACTTTACCTAGACATCTTGGGGAAGAGAAGCTCTTTCAGGTGGTTGCTCAGTGGATAGAATGAAAGGCTGGAACTCTTGGTGGCATCTTGTCACCTCACATGGAGAGCACATCTGCTAATGGAGCCAACACAGAGGAAAGCGAGGACAAGAGATGGAGGGAGATGACAGCACCTAAGCACTTGGATCCACCCATACCTGAATCCAAATATTACGGAATTATTCGGTTATATGAGCCAATCCATCCATTCTCTCTCTCTCTCTTTCTCACTTTCTCTTTCTCTTTCTCAGTTTAAGTTGGATTTCCATCAGTTGAAACCAAGAGCCCTACCTAATGTGGAAATTCAGTCATAGCTCCGTTATTCTTTTCCCAATCATTCTGAATCAAAACTCCTTCTTTCTTCCCCAACTACAAAATAAAATTGCCATGCATATCAGTAAATGCAAAGAGTCTGTAGTGATGAGGAGGGGGCATGGCTTAAGGAAATTGCTACCGGCAATTAGTTGTGTGTCTGACCAGCCCAAAGCATCCTACTTCACACACACACACACACACACACACACACACACACATCCTCTTTCCCCTGGAAGTCAAGGTGAGATGAACTTGGCATGCAATTTCATGTCCCATGGAAGTCTAGAGCCCTTCTCAGGTTTTCAGTGGATTATCTGGGGGGTAAGTGTGGGTAGGGTCTCGAGGTCACCTTTGATTTCAGGATCCTGATTCTCTCAGGCTGCTTCCGTTCCAGCCTTCACTGAACCAGTGTGAAATTCAGGCCTTTCTGAAGTACAAAGTCAAACACACACACACACACACACACACACACACACAGATACAAAGCAGTTGTGAATATAACAGAGTTGCATGAATACAAAGACAATTGCACAAATAATCGTAAATTGAGTAGTATGCATCCTTTTTCTTTCAAATGTCCATTCTTTCCCCAGAAAACACCTGCTTGGCCATAGCCGCACACAATCTTGGTGATCCTCACTTCTCTCTTTTTCTTCTCCTTACCCTTCCTTCTCAAGAGCTATGTCTACGTTCTCACATCCTTCTACACAAGGAGCAATGCTCTCTCTCTCTCCCTCTGAACCACACCAATATGCCCAAGCTCATCTTCTACACCAAATGGCTCTCCAATGTATCATTTCAGACACTAAAAGAAATTCACGGCCATATCTTAAAATAATGTTTTCCCTTTATATCTTCATAGAAAAATACCAGATGGGAACCATCCCGATATATTAGCAGTGGTTGGTTAAATTATAGGCGATTTTTATTTTCTTCTTTAAAACACTGCACTTCTAACTAACTTTCAGTAGAAGATAAATTACATCGTTGTGTAAGTATCCCAGACAAGAAAATAAAGAAGAGTAAAACTTTATTTGTAGCCCACACAATGGCACTAACTGGTTCTTGGTAGACTCACAGAACCTGGCTTTTCTGACAATACGTGGGCTCGGGAAGTGACATCTAAGACATTGGACTGTAGCCTCTCTTTCTGGAAGGACTTCAAGGACACTTTTCCCTGCTAAATATTGATGTTCAGAGCTCAGAGAGGTTAAGCAATTTCTCCAAGCTCACACAGGTAGAAAGAGGCAGAACCAAGATTCAGACTCAAATGTCTAACTCTAAAGACAACGGTCTTTTCACTATTGCACATCTCTACTTGGAGATCCTGAAGCTGGAGATTCAGGGTCCCCAGCCTGCAGAGAGAAGGATGTCTGAAGAGGCAGGAAAACACTGGACCAGGTATCACTTGTGTTTTTTTCCCAGGGCTCTCCGACATAAAACGGGGAGCGTACAGGCACCGAAACCCACTGCTAGAGGATGGACAACGTTCACATTCCACCCCTCGGCAGCAAGCACGTCTAAGATCTGTCCAGCGTTCCTGATCACCACCAGAAACATCTTACCCATGTGAAATGATGCTGGGAATGACCTCCAGAACAATTATTCCCCCTAAATGATGTGATTGAAACATGCTCTTTTAAAAGTGAAAGTGATCAGGCTCAATTTGGCTATAGTCATTTGAGACACTGAATCATCAAACTTTTATTAGAACCAGAGGATGGCCGCCATGGTTTTCTGCCTGGGAGATTTTGATCAAGTCCCCCCACCCCCATTCTGGAGCTAAAAAAATGTGAGCTACAGATAGACAATGTATCTCCATTCACGTGAATATTTGTGATTACACGTTTGATCTAGGGGTGGGAAACAGATCCCACACCCGGGAGGCAGGGTCCCCTTTCCCAACTTCTTCCTCTAGTTTTGGGCTCTATCTTATCTAGAAGGCAATTAATGAAGTATCAAAGCCCAAAGGGATAAGACCTTAATAATAACCATGCAAAAGACGGTGGTATAGTGAAGGGGCTAAGAACTTGAATCAGACCGTCCGACTCTTTTGATCATTCATTTCGCAAACATTTATGATACACCTACTATGTGCAGGCACTGCTTTAGGGGCTGGGTCTATAGCAGTCACTAAGATATGATCCTTGCTTTCATAATGTTGAGGTCAAGTTGAGGGAGAGAAACGACATCTAAGCAAGAAGCTAACGGATGGTAATGAGGAGAACAAAACAGGAGGGATGTCAGAGGGGCTGGGTAGGGGAGGGGTCAGGGAAGACCCTCTGTGGAACTGATGTTTAAGCTAAAACCTAAAGGATAAGAACGAACCAGCATGGGAATTTCTGGGAGATGAATCCCAGGCAGACACTGCCATTTACTAGTTGTGACGTTGGGAAATTTCTTAACCACTTAGGAGTCAGTATTCTTATTTGTAAAAGGGGTTCATAAAAGGCCATTGTTAGAATTGAATGCCATAACCCACACAAAGCTGCAGCACAGAATGAGGCTGAACCAAAGGAAATTAATGATGCTTGTTTTTGACCTACAAAATGGCAATGTTATATATAGTTCAACTAAATCTCGTTTAATAAATGACAATGATTACTATTCATAATTACTGTTTATTGAGCACCTGCCATGTGGCAGGCACAGTCTAGCTTACTTTTTCTTAATATGGTTTCTAATCTCTACTATTTAACAAAGTGCACATTATGAGCTGCATTGTCTAGAAGAGGGATTCAAGGCTCACAGATGTAAGTAATTTGCCCAGGGACACAGGGCCAGTAACTGGGACTGTCTGACCCCAAATCGAGGCTGTTCCACCACATTCCCACTGCCTTGGGGATCCCAGCACAGCCCTCCTGCCCAGAAGATGCTCAAATGAGATTTGTAGAGCAAATGGAAACCGGTGCTTCCTTCCTAGGTATGCGATGACCAAGGATGTTTTCAATAGCCCTAAAGGCTCCCCCAGCCATCTCATAAACTCATTTCTAAGGTGTCATTTAAAAAAGGCTGAGGAAACTTCCTGCAGGTGAGGCTGTCATGTCTGAGCTGGGATTTGTCAGAAGACCAAGATAAAAATCTCTAAACAAATCTTAACCCTGAATGCACATTGAAATCACCTGGGAAGCTTTAAACGACACCGATGCCTGGGTCCCACTGGCAGGGATTCGGATTTAATTGGGGCCAGGATAGTTCAAAGTTACCCAGAAGATACCATTGTGCAGCTGGGTTTGAGAACAGTACGTGACTAGGAAGCATCCAGCTAGGGCAGCGGGGGATCAGTGTGTGGCAGCAGCTCGGGAGGCGGGGGGTTATTCTCTTCAATAAATAGGACGTGTAACTGCAGAGCTAAACCAAATCAGGACCAACACTCCAGACCACAGTCATCGTCTTCTTCTCTGAACTCCACCCTAAGCTAAAGGTAGCAAAGGAGAGAACAGCATATCCCCTTGGTCAAGAGCAAGAACTTTACTGAAAACTCCTGGATCCCTGCTCTGTTCCTTACTTGCTGTGTGACCATGAGTTAGTTACTGAACCTCTCAGATTTCACTTTTCTTATGTGTAAAATATGGATAGTGAAGCTGACCCCACGAAGGTATTAGTCTCTCTCTCTATATATAAACACACATATATAATATATTATTATAGTTATAATGTATGCATTTATAGTTATATATATTTGTATTATAACTATATTATATAAACATAGACTATATATTTATATACTATAAATATAATTAATATTATATATAGAGCAATATACCTGCCTGACACACATTAAGTATTCAAATAACGATAGATGTCATTTTTAAAGGCTACAGCAGTAATTTTGAAGCATCCACCTGCCTGATCGCTGCAGTCTTATTTCACTTCATTCTCTCCCCTGTCCTGGAGCTGGTCGTGTCTTCATTTTGCAAATGAGGAAACTGAGGTCAGATCGGTTAATTAACCGCCAGGATCCCACACCCAAGAAATGGTAAAGCTGGAATTTGCACTCAGGCATGACTTTCTGCTCCACCACTGAGCCTCTCAAAGATTCAGCTTAAAACATAAAAAAGGAAATGACTCCCAGAGCCTGACCAGGGTTGGTTAACCGTTAACCTGATCTTCTGTTGACAGGGCTGTTCCTGCAGATCAAGAGCATTCTCACTGCCTTGCTGGAGCCTATTTCTGATGCAGGAAGGTGAGTCGCATGCTTTGTAAGGGTTCCAGCAATGAAGGGTAAAGCCAGAGGATGTCCCTCGTTAAAACTCCCTCTGCTGTGCCCAGTCCAGGACAGCTCATCTGTTCTGAATTGATTCAGATATAGAGCTAGTGCAGGTGAGTGAAAGAGGAACAGTACAGAATTAGGGGAATTCTCCAAGATTCATGTGCCTCAGAGTCACCTGGGACAGCTTTTAATAAGCTTTTTTAGTCTTCATTCAATAAGCTCTTAATGAGGGATTCTAGTTTAGTATATAGAGATGGGGGCCAGAAATCCCCATTTTAGCAGGCCCCCCTGGGTGATGTGATGCCCATGGGCTTTATTGCTGGAGTGAGTGGGGGGCAGTTGTGGGAAGGGCTTGGGCGCCCCATTTAAAACCGCCACTTTGTTCTCTGTGATCCTGGGAGACTAGCAAATGCTGGGCTGCTAGCTTCCAGAGAAGCTAGTTAGGAGCCAGTCCCTCAGGGAGCATCCACAAAAAGCTGGCGCACTAGATGTGTGGTCCAGACCCGTCGATTCTCAGCAAGAAGCTGGAGGTTGGGGGTTCCCTCCCAATTGTATGGTGCCATGCCAGGGGTGGTGTTTATGGAGATTCTGTCTCAGCTTTTCCTACCCATTTCGATGTGGGTATTTTCTCAGTCACTCTGTGCGCAGGAGTCTCGCAGACAGTTTCTGGATTTCTCTCAGAGGGATTTGATCCGAGCTGTAGCTATTTATTGGGTGCATCCATGAGTGGAGGGAGAGTCTAGAGTCTCCCGTTCTGCCATCTTGATGACGTCACTCCCCCTTCAGAACTGTTTATTAACTGCCCTCCATTGCTTGGTGCTGTAGTGGGTACTGGCGATGCAGTGGTGGGTAAAAGAGACATGGTGTTGCCCTCAAGCAGCATGCATTGGAGTGGAAGAGAGATCAGCAAGTACTCACAAAATATACATGATAACTCAAGACAGTGGCAGACAGTGTGAAGAGACTAAGTTGAGATCATGAGGCGGAGAGTGAGTGGGCTGCCAGGACTCATCTCCTCATCTGCAAAGTGGGTTAATAACAGTTCCTTCAGTGTAGTTTTAACGCAAGGATTGCCCTCAACAATGGACTCAAGGGCTGAATTCAGTGCCTGGGCCAAGGGCTGATGCTCAGTGACAGTTAGTGTCCAGGCTCTGTCTGATGAGAGCTTATTTTGACAATACACGGTAAACTTTGGGCCAAATGGAATTTTTACCTGGCTGTGTGGCACACCTTGTCTGCATGGCCATATCTCACCTGGAGGTAGGCACAGTTTAAAAATCCCAGTTCAAGTGATTCTGCCAATATATTCATTTTCCTTTCCCCATAGGGTGTCTGAAATGGCCGGATGGGCAGAGATGGAGCTTACATATCATTTCCAGTTGATAGAAGTCTACAGGGCTATTTATTCCCTGGGATCATTTTTTTCATTCAAAGTAACAATTATTACCATTTTTATAGAATCACTATCACCATCTAAATATTTTCCGGCATGTCCCCCTAAGCAGAAATCCTTTGCACAACCATGTGCATGCATTATGGGCCAGGGTGGTGAATGGTAAGCTGTTGTGCCTTCCAGTCACATTTCCTTCTTTTCTTTTCTCTAACTTGCCACACTCCATTCCTGCACAGGGCCTTTGCACAGACTCTTCTCCACGTCCAACATGGTCTGCTCCAACCCTCTTCACCTGATTAACTCCTGCTCAGCCTTCATTTTATCATAGTTGGCTTTCCTGATCTCTAGTTGGGATCAGGTTTCTTTGCTATTCTCTATCGCATAACCATGTTCCTTCCTTCAGAAATCTTACTTGATTCTGCAGTTATATACTGATTAGTGATGTTTGGGTCTTCTCCGTTAGACTGAGAGCTCCATGGGAGCAGGGACAGTGGCTCCTTTCACTTACCATAAGGTTCCCAAACTTCACATGGGGTTTGCCTCATAGAAGATATTCAATAAATAACAATTAAAAGAAAGAAGGAAGGAAGGAAAGATGAAAGGAGGAAAAGAGGGAAGGAGGAAAAGAGGGAAGGAGGGAGGAGGGAAGGAGAGAGGGGGGAAGGAGGAAGGAGGGAAGGAGGGAGGAGGGAAGGAGGGAGAGAGAAAGGGAGGGAGGACAGAAGGAAGGAGGAAGGGAGGGAAGGAGGCATGTTTGTGAGCAGCTAAAATGGAAGCGCTGGACATTTGGTGGCGAGATCCTTCCTTCTTGCTCTTTGGTCAGGAATTGTCCTTCAGATGTTTGTGTCCTGAGATCATTGAACCAGAAATGACTCAAAATGATATAATCCATTATCGTTGGATGGCCAGACTGGCACTCAGGAATGGGATACAGATGAACAGAGAATAGTTTTATTGTTAATCAAACATCTTTGGTGGGCTATGTCTGGAATCAAGCAGTTTGCCCACTGGATGCTCTGGCCCTCTGCCTTCTGTGCTGTCAGCCCATTATTATAGCATTTACAATATTGTGTAGTAATTGTTTGCTTGTCAGTCTCCTCCTCTAGAGTTTAGGCACTTGGAGCACAAAAACCTTCATCAAGGGGGCACTGGGCTCCATATTGAACATTTCTATGGAGGGAAGGAATGGGAACCAGATGGCTCTGTCCAAGGTCCTGGAGGGAAGCATATTAAAAAAAAAAAAATAGCAACAATCTCAGAGAAAGAGCCCCAGGCAAAGAGTTCTGCATCGTTTAGTAAGTAAAAGAATGGCACTCCCTGTAAGCTCCCATTATGAAAAAGCCAAGAGTTTATTTGAGGAATCCCAGTTCTTTTTACTAGCTCAGGAGAGATGAACAGAGCAGAGAAGGCTGACAATGTGCATATTCACTTAAGCTGCAATTCACTAAATGAGGGATAGGAGAAAAAGAGAAAAGGATATTAAATTGAGCATCTACTGTGCACCCAAGCATTGGACTGGGTAGGCAGCATGGTGCGGTGAATAGGGCATTGGTCATAGAGTCAGGATGACTTGGGTTCAAGTCCTTGTTCTACATCTTAGCTCTGTGATCCTGGACAAGCTACTAAACTTCTCTGTAACTTAGTTTTCTCATAAAAGAGGGGGAAGCGTGCCTACTTCAAGGAGTTGTTGTAAAGAATAGTAATTAATGAATATACAATGAGGAAAAATAACAAGTGATTAAGACAGATAGCATACGAAAAATGCCTTGCGTACTGTAGATTATGTGGTTTGAGAAAGTCTCTTTGAGAAGATGATATTTACTTTGAGATATAGAAGGTGAATAAGAGTCAGTGGAGGAAGTAGGAGGAGAGGAATCTTAGAAGATTGAGGGCAGGTTGTGTGAAGGTAAAGTGCATAACGAGGTTTGTGTATTCAGAAAGCTGAAGGATGACCAGTGTGCCTGGAGAACAATGAAGAAACAGGGTACATAACTCAGGCAGAGGTTAAATCACATAGTGCCTTAAAAGTTATTTGAGGAGCCTGGATTTCATTCTAAGGGATGAGAAGGAGATAGATTAAAGAGGAGAACAAGAGTAGAAGCAGAGAGACCACAATTGTTGCAGTGGTGGTGGTAGGAACAGAGTGAAGTGGATGGAGGGAGAATGGCAGGATGGGGTTATGTTATGGGTATGTATGGGGCTGAGAGAGACCAAAGTGATCAGAATGGCCCTCTGCTCTTTGTTTTGAGCTTGGAGGATGGTGGTACCAACCTCTGCAATGAGGAAGGCTGCAGGATGAATAGATGGGCTTTGGGATGAGATCAAGGTTTTCATTTTGGGAGTGTTAAGTCTAAGATGATTGTTAGATATCCAAGTGGAAATGTCAAGTAGACAAATGAAAATTACAAGCCTGAAGCTTTCCATGGAGGTGTGGACTAGAAACATGAATTTGAGAGTCATCAGCCTACAGCTTGTATTGAATGCCATGAGACTGAGTAGGGTATAGACAGAATCAAGGATTAAGAACACATTGAGAAAAGGAGATTGAGCCCTTTTGAGCTCTGTAATTAAACACACGCACACACACACACACACACACATACACACACACACACACACACACCATGGGCAATGAACTGGGGGACACAGCTATTTGAATTCTGCCTCTGCCCTTTACGACCTTTGTAACTTTGGGTAAGTTACCCCACCTCTCTGAATCCCACTTCCTTTATCCATAAAATAGGAGAATGTTACATCCCAACATCTTTATAAGGATTAGAAATGACGTGTGCTATGATGTGGCCACATCATAAGGGCATTACACATAATGGAAGGTTTGGAGGTATTTTTCATCCTAGACCCCTCCCTGATCTCCAAGCCTGTGTCCCCAGTTCTGCAGTTCCTTGATTCAAACCACATTCTTTCCTAATCTCATTCCAAACCTCCAGCAGCAAAAGGCAGATCATTGATAACTCTCTGTGGGGTTTCTTTGATTTCAGATGTTCCTCCACTTTTCTGCCTCCAAGTAATATCTGGCTCATCTGAGCAATCTCCAAACTTCTCAAGTGGAAAGAAAAATAGACTATTTGGGATGAGCCACTTTCTAAGCTGCATGCTAATAAGTTCTGTTCTTATTGTTATTATATTTGCTTTCAAATCAGCAAGAATTGTGATGAGATTGTGTAGATGGGGGACAATATTAGCCAGTGGTATGGAGAAAATAAAAGCTATTCTTAGAAAATCTCTGTCATGATTAGACCCTGATGCTTATGGAATAGTTGATGATGTCAGTAGATAATCTTGAGGTGATGTCAGGGGGTGTTTGGGGGAAGTTGTAGGAGACAGAGGAGAAGGACGGTGTTTGTACATAAGAGAGTACTAGCCCTACCTCTCTCATGGAGGACTTCCTCAACTTCAATCCCTCCACCAATACTTCCAGCATGAGACCTGCACCAGGCACTTCTTAAACATGGTGCATGAGGCAGAGGGGAAGATGAGCTAAGGGCTCAGGCTCTGAGTCCCTCCTGGTTGAGTTCCAATGTGGTCTTTTCCATTTTCTGTGTGACCTTGGGCAAGACACTAGTCACTCTAGGTTTCCATGTCCTCATATAGCTTGGGGGATATGATACCACCTACCTCAGAGCTTTGTTGTGAGGATTAAATGGGACAATCCAAGATTCAGGACTTCAGTTGGAATGTGGGGACTGCTCCATAATGTCACCATAAATGTCAGTGATTATCATCTTAATTCACGTGACAACCCTTTAAGGCAAGTGCTAATATTGTCTCTTCCCTTTTTCCCTTTTCCCAACAAACCCAAACTGAAACTCAAAGAGGTTCAAGTGCTGATCGCAAGATCCAAAGAGACAAGTGTTGATCTGGAATTTGAATCTAAATCTTCCCTATTAGAGGCCAGTGTTCTTTCTACTACACCCATAACCTTGAATATGGGACAGAAAACTAGTGACCAAACCACCGTGAAGACTCGTACCTGACTGAATGATAGTATTATAGGATGTGAGTGGGTAGATAGATGACTAGACCGAGCAAAGGACCATCATCAGCCTGAAGACATGCCTGCTGTGTTCAATAGTGCACATTCATACATTTAGCAAATATTGATTATGCGCCTAGAAGTGCCACAAACTGGGCCAGGCACTGAAGTAAGTAAAAGTGGTGGGGAAAAGGTGACTCAGTTCTCTGCCCTCATGGATCCTACAATTTAATGGAATGGGCTGGTATAATGCAAATAATCACCAAATAAACAGAAAATTACAACTGAGATAATATCTACACTGGAAAAGTATAGGGTCCCTATTTTACATATATATATATAAATATGTATATAAATATATGTATATCTTATGTGTATATACATATATATATATACATATATATATATATATATGTATATATATATATATATATATACCACACATCCTGGGTCCCTGACCTAGTCTGAGGGCTCAGAGAAGGCTCTTCTGAGTTATTATAATGTTAATTATTAATAATTATAATAATCATTATAATAATTATTAATGCTTTTATAGCATTATTATGTGCCAGACACTGAACTTTCTTGTTATGCTTTACATATTATCATCACAACAGCCTCATTATATACTGCTACTATTGTGCCTATTTCAGAGACAAGGAAACTCAGACACAGAAAGGTTAAGTGGTTTATTTGCCTGAGGTCACACAGGTAGCAAGTGGCAGAGCTGGGTCAGGCAGTTGGCTCCAGAGTCCACGCTCTCAACCACCCTGAGGTCTGAAGGATGTGTAGGCATTAACGAGGCAAAGGGAGGAGGTGGGAGTGCTCCAGGCAGAGGATGGCATGCCCAGATTCCCTCTTGCAGCGGGGAGCACAGAGAGTGCTCAGGACTGAGTGCAGGTGAGTGGATCTAGAGCTCAGAGAGACCAGGGAGCAAGATAAGAGAGGATGTTGAAGAGAAAGGGAGAAGTGGACCATGAGTGGCCTCCAGGCCATGTTAGAGGTTTGGGTCTTTAATCTAAGAACCATGGGTATCCATGAAGGGTTTTTAAACAGGGAAGTCACATGATTTGCCTTTCTAAAAGTTCACTCTGGGGGCCGGCCCCGTGGCTTAGCGGTTAAGTGCGCACGCTCCGCTACCAGCGGCCTGGGTTCGGATCCCGGGCGCGCACCTATGCACCGCTTCTCTGGCCATGCTGAGGCCATGTCCCACATACAGCAACTAGAAGGATGTGCAACTATGACATACAGCTATCTACTAGGGCTTTGCGGAAAAAAAAAAAAAGGAGGATTGGCAATAGATGTTAGCTCAGAGCCAGTCTTCCTCAGCAAAAACAGGAGGATTAGCACGGCTGTTAGCTCAGGGCTGTTCTTCCTCACACACACACACACACACACAAAAGTTCACTCTGGCTGCTTTGTGAAGAACAGGTTGAAAGAACAGGTACAAAGGAAGCAGGGAGACCAATGTTGAAAGAAATCCGTCATTGTCCAGGATGAGATGACAGAGGCGTGGGCTACAGTGGTGATGATAGAGAAAAGCTGACAGATTAAAAAAAATACTTAGGAGACAAAATGGACAGGACTTTGTGATTACTTGATGCTGTGGGTGAGAGAGATGGAAGATTAAACCTTTACTCATTGGATTAAGGGCATAGTGAGCTGTTCACCAAATCCAAGACTGGTCCAAAGAGAAAGAAAAAGGGAGACATTTGACAAGAGTTTGTGATCTAAAATGACTTCATAGGTTATAGTTTAAATGAGATAAGTATAAAATCTCGCAGTTCCCAAATTCTTGGAATCACTGTCCAAGAACATGATAGGGATGTTACTTCTAATCAGAGCATTAGAGGGGAAACACTGTGGGCTCTGAGTCAACTGGAAATTGGGTATGAATCATCTGTATGACATGACCACCAAAAAGACTGTATTATCTCTGGTCGTCTCCTGGGGAAGAGGGGACACATATCCTTGTCACTTCTGAGACTAACTGAAGACATTTGGAGTCTGACATACACAATCCTGCAGGTCAAACATTCGAAGAATTGACAGACCCCACCGTGTCGTGATGGTGTCCTGTCAGGAAACTGAAAGGAAACATATAATATTGTCTGAGCCTTTATTTTGTATCAAGCATCTGCTGGCTCTTCACACACACAGCCTCTAACTCTTCTCTTGACCTTATAATATGTTAACCCTGTTGACAAGCGGACAGTGGCTCAGATATTTAAGTGACTCATTGAAGATGGTACAACTTATAAGAGACGAAAGGGAAATTTTAATATGGGTCAGCCTGACTCCAATGGTTATGCGTTTCCCACTATATGTCCTGGCTCTCAAGACAAAAGAGAAAGAGCTAATAAAATGGGAGAATATTTATCCTTGAAAATAAAGACTTGGTGGGACTCGATATTTATTTCCTGATACTTGCCTCAGATTCCTCATCTGTAAAATGGGGATAATAATGGTACCCACCTCATAGGGTTATTTTAGGAATGAGCAACATAATGTAGGTAAAGCACTCAGTCCTGTGTCTGATGCGTAGTCCTTCAGAAATGTTAGTTTTTATTATCATTATTATTATTGTTGTTGTTGAAAGAGAATTAACTTATTCTAGGTGAGTCCAGAAGACAAGACGAAGGCACATGGGCAGAAGTTATAGAGAAGTTGGTTTGTCTCAATGCGGGTAGGGAGTCTTTCAAACAGGTAGAACTGACCCACAGTGCAAGGAACAGCCTTAGGACATGGTGAGCTCCCCATCACGGATGCTGCCCAAATCTAGGCCAGACAACCACATATGGAAACGACACCTGGGGGATCTGCTCATCAAGTTGAGTTATACAACCTCCGTTGGCCCTTTACATGGAAAATCTGATTCTGGCTCCCCCACCTGCTCTGAAGTGACAACGTTTGTTGTGACGTGGAGTAAATCTAGGGCACCTGTTCCAGAAATAGCCACCGAGTAAGGCAGGAGGAGGAGTTGGGGTTTGCCTATGTCACCTTCCCTTTGACTCACTCACTCCTCACGTATGTCACAGGCCCCACGGGAGCAGGTGACTGACGAGACGGTGGTGGTTCTGACCCATCCTTTGACTCTCTGCAGCATCTCACCTTCAGCAGGCCCCGCTCCCTCCACCTGGCCTTGGGAGACCCAGCTTTGTGGCTGCCCCAAAGGGAGGGGCACCCTAACTCTGGTCAAGGCATCTGCCCCAGGAACACTTGGACGACACTCTTTAAAGTACTGATTCAGAATTTCAAGAAGTCATCACTGAAGTGAGGCTGGGCTTCTGCTCTTAAGAGCTTAAGGCAAATTCACCCTTGAGACCTCTTGAGGCCTCACATGGGGGATTAATTAACATTAAGCAAAATGAGAACTCCTTTAAGATAGGATTATATTTTATTAATCTTTGTATGTCTCACAGCTGAGTACAGGGCCTTGCACATAATATGTGCTCAATGAATACACAGTGAATGAATATGTGAGGTAATGAGCAAATATTCGAATGATGGAATTTATTCATTTGGTAAATATGGAACTGCTGGGTTTCAATTCAGCTTGGTATTTACGGTAGAGGGGTGCAATTTCATACAATTGTTAGTGTGTGGTTACAGGTTTAGGAAATATCTTCAGTCTAGGAAGAGTTTCAAAATTTTGGTGGGTACAATTGATACTTAAAATTCTGTGGCCAGAGTTTAGATAGATACAAGATTCACTCACATGTAGCAAAAGATGAGAAAGAGAAAAATAGTTGAGCCATCTTGGATAAATAAGGTCAGATATACTTGGCCCTCTCCTGTACTCAGCTCTCTAGATATAGTGGTTTTAAAATGTGGCCACATCATGCCGTGGTGGTGTCACACATAAAGTGGAGGAAGATGGGCAAGGATGTTAGCTCAGGGCCTGTCTTCCTCAGCAAAAAGAGGAGGATTGGCATGGATATTAGCTCAGGGCTGATCTTCCTCACACACACACAAAAATAATAAAATAAAATGAAATGTGGCCACAAATTCTTTGATACTCCTCCCTTCAAGAGGTGAAGCTTAATTCCATCCTCTTGAGCATGGGCTGGACCTAGTGACTCACTTCTCTTGAATAGAATATGATGGAGGAGCTGGTGGTTCCCTTCTGAGACTATGTTACAGAAGGTGTTGCAGTTTCTCTCCCTCTGATCACTTTCTGTCCCCAGACAAGCCAGCTATCATGTTTTGAGCACTCTCAAGCAGCCCCATGGAGCGACCCACATGGTGAGGAGATGAGGCTGCCTCCCAACAGTCTGTGAGTGAGTTTGGAGGAGATCCTCCAGCCCCAGTCAAGCCTTCAGATGACTGAAGCCCTCATTGCCATCTTGACTGGAGCTTCATGAGAGACCCTGAGTCAAAACCACCCAGCTAAGCTGCTTTCAAATTCCTGACCCGCTTTGCGGTGGTATGTGTTTGTTGTTTGAGGTCACTAAGTTTCGGGGCAGTTGGTTTTGTAGTAATAGATAACTAATGCAGTTTTCATTCCCATTCTTGGTACAAAATTCAGAGTCCAATCAGATAAGAATCACTAGGAGATAGATAGATGGATGGATGGATAGATAGATAGGTAGATGATAGATAGATAGATAGATAGATAGATAGATAGATAGATGATAGACAGATAGACAATAGATAGGTGATAGATAGATATGTTCAGGGATTTGACCTCATGCAATTATGGGAGCTGATGAAACAGTGTCTGTAAGGCCATTGTCTTCATGTCTGATGCTGAAGATTGAAGCCTGCAAGGAAGGTTATCAGGAAGGGCAGATTGGTGTAAAGGGGAGGGAAGAACAAAGGCACCATGGAACCTGTGAAAATGAGCCTGGGACTCATGAAGAGAGGCTAGAAACCATGTCAGTTCCTACTGCCTTCAACCTTGACAAAATGGATATCCTGCTGGAGAAGCTGACACCCTAGTCATGGAGTTCTACACACACCTGGCCCTGGAGTCAGAGAAGCTGAAGGGCCATGGGGGGGGGCAGTTGCAGGTCAGCCTACGACCCCAGCCCAAAGAGGTGAGCAGCAGATAAACAACAAGGTGTGTGCACTACCCTGACCTCCCAGCAGAAACCAAATGACTGCTTTCTCCCTCCAAACCTCCCTCTGCATCTCTTGTGGCCCACCCTAACTGGGAAGTTGACAGAGTACACATCCGACAGACTCTCTCAAGGGGTCTCATCCACAACCACACTTTTAATTATGATCTGTGTCTTGGTGACTCCCACATTATCTCCAGCTCAATCCTTTTTCTGTGCCTCACATATGTCGTTATCTTTTTTTTAAACCACTTTATTGAGGTATGATTGACATGTAAAGAGCTATATGTATTTAATGTGTACAACTCAATGAATTTGGGGATAAGTATACACCCATCACCACCATCAAGGCCATATCCATGACCTCCCAAAGTTTCCTCCTGCCCCTATTATTATTATTGTTGTTGCTTATAAGAACAATTAACATAAGTTCTACCCTCTTAGAAAATTTTAAGTATACAGTACAGTATCATTTTAGCTCTATGCTGTGTAGTAGATCTCCAGAACTTATTTATCATGCATAACTAAAACTTCATATCCTTTGACCAGCATAATCCCATTTCCCCCTCCCCAGCCCCCCATACCCCTGGCAGCCACCATTCTACTCTCTGCTTCTATGAGTTTGACTATTTTAGATTCAGATTCCACATATAAGTGAGATCATATAGTATTTGTCTTTCTGTTTCTGGCTTATTTCACCTAGCATAATGTCCTCCAGGTCCATCTGTGTTGTCACAAATGGCAAGATCTCCTTCTTTCTTAAGGCTGAGTAATATTCTATTGTCTGTATGTACCACATTTTCTTTATCCATTCGTCTATCCAACAGACTTTTAGGTTGTTTCCATATCTTGGCTATTGTGAATAGAGCTGAAGTGAATATGGAAGTGCAGGTATCTCTTCAAGGTCCTGATTTCAATTCCTTTGGATAAATACCCAGAAGTGGGATTGCTGTATCATATGGTAGGTCTATTTTTGAGAAACCTTCATACTGTTTTCCATAACGGCTGTAGCATTTTGCATTCCCACCAACAGTGTAACAGAGTTCTCTTTTCTCCACATCCTCACCAACACTTGTTATCTTTTGTTTTTTAATAATAGCCATCCTTATGGTTATGGGATGATATCTCATTGTGGTTTTGATTTGCATTTCTCTGAAGATTAGTGATGTTGAGCATCTTTTCACGTACCTGTTGGCTCACACAGGCCATTATCTTTAAGGGGAAACTCACAGTAGGGGAAAGCAAACACATAAAGGGACAAATAACATGCGACAATGGAGAAGTGTCCAAAAAGTCATGGGGGCTAGGAAGATGGTGCCACTAGCTCTGTTTGGGGGAATCGAGAAAGGATTCACAGAGGTGACATGTGAGCCAGGACTTAGATAACTATGTATTTGTCAGATGGTTAAAGGATATTCATGAAGAGGAAACAGTATTTTTAAGGACCCATTCGCGGGGTTACCAGGGTTTGTTTCGGCTGGATCAGCATCTGTGTGCAAGGAAGTAGTGGGAGATGAGGTTAGAGAATCAGTGTCAGCAAGAACAGACCAGGAAAATCCTTGCCAGACATGTCGAAGATTTTGGTCTTGACGCTCTAGGCTACAGGAGCTATTAAAAGAGACTTCCAGTTGGGGATGACATCATCAGAATTTTATTTTAGAAAAATTAGTGTGGCAGGTGTGTGGAGAAAGAATTAAAGGTGGGTCAATATTGGAGGCAGGGAGACCTGTTATCAGAGTGTTCCAATAATTTATGTAGGAGAAGATGAGAGATGGAAATCAGGCAGTGGGGATGGAGAGCAGGAGGCAGGTAGGAGGATACAGACAGGGAAATCAACCAAAACTGGGGGAGGTAAAGAGAGAGAGGAGTAAAAAAGGCTGTCAGGATTTTGGCCTGGTGGGTGGGAGCTGATGATGCTCTGCTCTGAGATAGAAAACTCCAGAAGAGAAGCAAGTGCTGGGAGCAGGGGAGGAGGATGCATTTTGCTCTGAATATGTTGAGTTTGGAGTGCCTTCAAGATATCCAAGAGGCAGCTGAAAGTGTGTGTCTGTGTTATTATTTTTACTTACCTTATCTTTGATGAAGAAATGGGAGCTGTATGATCCCACGCTTTATTCCTTATGGCCAAACATCAAAAATGCCCCACATCAGTTAAGTGCTTTCCAGTGCTGAAGGCAATACCGACGCTCACACTTCTTCCTCTAAATTACTCTCCCCTGCAGCTTATGATGGAATGTGAGTTGTTAAGATGATGGGAAGGAATTGGGAAAGGTGTAGAATGTGGTTCGTGGTTTTACCTATAATAGTGGATTTGGGATGCCCTGGAATATAAAGCCTCCTGTGCGTGTTGACTGCACTGAAATAGGCTTGTGTCATCACATTCCCTGTTCTGATGATGGTTTGTACATCCTGATGTCAGTAAAGCATGGTATGGTTCCACGAGTCAGGCTGGACCCTGACTTCTCTAAATTACTCTGAGCATGATCAGGAGGCCACAAATAACCACCTTCTTGGGCCACAGCATTAAGATTTTCCAAGTGGGAAGTCTGTGTGCTAATCCCTCATTGTGCTCAGTGATAGGGGAGACAGAGTCGGATCTGGGTGCTGTTTGACAGTGGATGACCCCTCTTGCTTCTATCTCTTGCTGCACATTCCTATTCCTTGGCTCTTGTTTGCATCAAAGGCTCTTGTTTGCATTTGGTTGCAAGCAATAGAAAGTAGCAAAAGCAGTGAGCACATCTGCTGCCACCGGTTCCTGGGACCCCGGCCTCTGAAATGGTGACCAGGATTTCTTCTCTGCTTAGGAAGAAATGGAAGAGGAGGAGGCTGTCCTTGAGAACACAGGGCTGCCTGCAGTACTGCTGAGTTAAGAAGCACAAGGCTGCTGTTTCTTCCTCAGGCAGGAACAGAGACAAAGTGAGAGAAAGGAAAGGGAAAGAAAGAGAAATCTTCTGAAACACGCTGGCCAGTCAGCAGGTGGTGTGAAATGGGAGAGAGTCAGACACTTCTTCAAGGGAAAATAAAGAATTCAAATGGGAAGTCGCAGCACAGTCTGCTCCTGGCTTCTGCCGACGTGCCAGCTGAGTGGAAGTTTTGGCTGAACCAGAGTGCACAAGGCTTTTAGCTGACATCTCTGGAAATTTTAGCACCTTGGAGCTTCTAGAAGCAAAAATGTGGACCTCTTTTCTATCTGTTGTCTTAGGAGAGGACTGAAGGCTTTGAATGTACAGCCCTGGAGACCTCAGAAACAAAGCCTGTGGCCACTTTTCTATCTGCTTCCTTAGGGGAAAGGCCTGATCTGTGACCAATCTCACCTCCAGGGAAAGATGCTCTCTGTCCCCGGTAAAGCTGGGGTCAGGTGGCCTGGACTCCCAGCCACTTCATAAAGAAGTTGTTTTTCTTTGGACTTACCTGAGCACAACTCCTAAGTTTTGGAACTAAAAAAAGTACAAAGGGGGTTATTTTTTTGTACTGTATGGTACAGTACAAAAGTACTGCACAAGCCTATGACGAGGGCAGAGTTGGAGCTGAATATCCTCATTTTACAGACATGCATGAGAGGACCACAAGAAGAATCAGAGAAGTGAAGTGACTGCCCAAGGGTCACACAGCTACAATGTGGCCAAGAACCCAGCCTTCCTGACCCCTCTTTCTGCTACTTGTTTATTTAAAAATATTTATCGAGCATTTACAGTGGGTAAGACATTAGGAACACAGAGGTGGGTCCTGCTTGTATTCTATCAGAATCTAGGTGATAGTGAGCATGGAAGTAGAGCTGAAAGACCATGGGATGTGGAGTCCAGCTGACAAGTGCTCACCTCGGACCCCAGCTTCACAATGACCTGGGTCACTTCAACTCTCAGAGCCTTGGTTTTGAAATATGTAAAATGGGGATCATAATTCCTGCTACAGAGGAGTGCTCTAAAGATGTTAGAAGGCTTCGTTACAAAGATGAGTTATTTTAACAGACTTGGACAAATTTCCTCAGAACTCTCGGAAAAGAAATTAAATGACTCCCAAATACTCCGTTTCAAGCGGAAGGCTACAGGGTATTCTAAGAGGAACATTTTTGGTTTTATCCTCAGAATTATAGGAAATTTGACTAGTAAGTGAGAGCTTTTTCCTCCCACAAGACCAGAACTCTCTGCTAATTAAGTTTGCTTGGCTGTGTGGTCATCTGGCTTCAGCCAGCAGAGTCTTGTAGGGGGAAAAGGGGACTGAACCATTCTGGATAGCCACACCACTGGCAGAAGCAAATGTCCCAAGTCCCGAGTATAAATCGCCTTCTAATTAGAAAATAATTATGCCCCCAAATGGGGCTACATGGATGTAAATGCATCTCACAAATTGCCGATTAGTTTCATAGCAGCAATGGTATTTAGTGCCACTTCAGTTAATGGAAAATGTCCTGGAAATGGCTCATCTTTGGCTGCATGAGGAGAGGCTCCGAGGATAGGGAATGAGGCAAGAGAAAAGGGAAATGTTTGTCCTTTTCTTGGAGCGAGAACTGTAATGTAAGAGTTTGGGACATGGGGTTAGACTAGGGAAGAATTTTGATTTTATTCTGATTGTAATGGAAAGGTAGTGAAGGCTTGAGAGCAGGTGAGGGATAGGGTCTAACTAATGTCTTTAAAAAATTATCTTGGCTTCTGTCTGGAGAATGGACAGACATGGCGGCAGGACGAGAAGCTGATGAATGGGTTAGAAAGCTATTGGAGTAGAATAAACAGGAGGTGATGGGCTGGGGTGACAGTGGTAGAAGCGATGAGAAGCAGATGGATCTTGAATGCATTTTAAAGATCATTCAGACAGAGCTGGCCAATGGACTGGATGTCAGGGGGGAAGAGAGTGAAGGGTGACCAATAGGTATTTGTCCTGAGAAATCAGGTCAGTAGCAGTGCCACTTCCTGAGACAGAGACACTGGGGAGGATCAGATTTCTGTGTGTGTCTGTTGGGGGCGGGGATGGACAGTGGTCCAGAGTATCTTTCAAGACATTTTAGGTTTTGGATGTCTTTACCATCTCTAGGTGGAAATATAAAATATAGATATGGATATATGAGTCTAGAGCGTGTATGAGAGATTGGACCCCAATATAAAAATGTAGGGGTAGTGGCATTTAAAGTCAAAGGACTGGGTGAGATATGGCAGATAAGGTGGAGAGTGAGGTAAACCAAGAACAGATTCCAAGGCACTTCATCCCATCTGCCCATCTAGCCATCCACCCACCCATCTGCCATCCACTCTTCCAACTTGCTATCCTTCTATCCATCCAAAAGTGTTTGGTAAATGCCCTCCTTGTGTCAGATTCTGGGCTGGGTGCTAGCATTCAAAGGTGACAATTATATAGCCCCTGCCCTGGAAAAGCTCACATTCTAAGGAGAGAGAGCACACATTAAAAGTATAGTAAAGCCTGCTAAATTATCTGATAGAAGTGCGTACATGGGGCTGGATCATGGAAAGGTCAATTGCTAACTCTGCAGCTGGGGGAGAGCTTGGAAAGACTAAGAAGAGGTTCCTATTGAAGATGTACCTTGAAGGAGGATTAAGAGTTGACGAGGAGATGAGGAGGAGACCAGCAGTCCCGGAGGAAGGAACAGCATCAGGGAAGGCGTGGAAGCATGAGTGCTTACGGTGCCTTTGCAGAGGAGCAGAAAGACCTGATGCAGATACAGTGTGAGGTGTGTGGCAGGAGGGGGTATGGCAGGATTGGAAAGATTGTGTCCTGGGCTGTGGAATCCGGGCTCTTCCTGTGGGTCATCGTTTTAAGCTGAAGGTTTTAAGTAAAGGAGATGTGAAGTGGACACGGTCAGATTTTTATTTTGGAAATGTCACCTGATGTGAGGATTGGAGTTGTCAAATAAAAATCTAATGGGGATTTAGTAAGGAGAGGCTTTATTCAGAAAAATTATCTCAAGGCAGAGAAAGGGACTATAGCAATAGGAAGAACGCTCTGACCGTAAGATGTGCAAGCATCTCAGGGGTTAGGCAAAAAGGAGTTTTCAAACAAGGCTAGAAAGAATGGAGAGTGGAGTAGCGAGATGAATGGAGGTGGCACGACTGGACAGTAGGTCAGAGAATCTGAGGCCAGTCTGTTCCTGGAGGAGGCTGGGTGCTGGCTGAGGCTGAGGCTGGGCCAAAGTTCAGGGACCCAGGAGAAGGAGAGAAGCTTAACCAATGTTTGGTCAACGGGCATTTTGTTCTGATTGATCAATGAGGACAAGAAGTTCAGCTAATCATGTATGAGGCAAAGACTGGGAATTTGGAGGGTGTGTATCTGGCCCTGGCACAGGGAAGCAAGGGGTCATCGGAGTCATATGGAAGTCATATGGAGAAAGGTGGTCCTTTCCAGTAAGCTGTTTCTTGGAATAAAAAAATGAGGGGAGGTCTTTAACCATCACTCTTTTCCAAAATCATAAGTCACTGAGCTTAGTAAAATTCAACGTTATCAGAGTCAAGGCTGCACATGTGGGAACTGCACAGGAAGATGAGATCCAGGTGAGAGACAGTGGCAAAGCTCGAAGCTAAAACCCTGAAGCCAAGCCATGGATTCTTCCCAATTCCCTGCCTCCCTCTACACTCCTCCATCGCACAAAGAGGGAAATCATGTTATTTTCCCTTTGTACAAATCCTAAGTCTGCCTGAGACATTAGGTGGACTTGTGATGCCCACAACAGCAGCAACGACGACAACAAAGACCACAACTCCATTTCTCATTTTCATATCAATTGGCAGAAATTATCTTTATTAGAAAAATGAAATTTTCCTGTATTTACATTTTTACACCATAGGACTGGGCACTTTTGTTGTCTTGGGAGTTATGTACATATCAGTTTGCACACACATTTCAAACCCCATTCCTTAAAACAGTTGATAACACATTGAATGAAAATAAAAGACATACAACAAGAAGACAACCATAGTATATACTTCCTCTATCATAGAAAGGTGTTAAGCAAACGTGTAATTTTGTAGCTATGCTTGGAAATATTTAATACAGTTATTAGCACTTCCTCATGCAGTGGATTAAAACATGACAGGTATAAACCGCTGCGATTGGTGAGTGAACATCTACTCCCAAATGGAAACCACTGAGTAGAGCACACAGCTTGCTTTGGGCTCCACCGTACAAGAGATCAAGCCAGTTCTGACGTCGGTTTTGGACTGTGTTGGAATGTATCTGTGAATGGAAACACTCTGCATGTGGAATTCAATCTCATCCATGTTGGGTTACAAACGGACTCAGACATGGACCTTTAAAGCTGCTTCATTCAATTACTTTCTTGTGGGTGATGACAAGCTTGTGTATTATGCAACAAGTCTTATAATATGAGTGAAAGATGAATAGTTTACCCTCTTTTTCTGACTGAGAAGGCCATTATTTACGATTTTGATGATCTCCTCCACCAATTAACTCACCTAATTCTTTCTGAATATTCAGCTTTAAATATATATCCTATACATGAACACATACACACAAACGCTCTATTGTGATAAACGACAGTGAATTCTACCAACTAAATAATTTGGCGAGCATATGGTTTTAAATTGGTTTTGGCAGGGGAATGAACAAGATTAAGATCCATAGTTAAAAACAACCAATAAAGAAATCTTTGCGGACCCTCAGGCTTAAAAGGCATCTGAGCCACATCTAGCCACGTAATTAGTTGTATCGAGTAGTTTACTGAATTTTCTAAGAACATGTTATTCTTGACCTTATCTCTGATTTGAAAAAAAAAAAAAAGGCAATGGACATCCTTTCCCAGTGAAAAATTGGGGGAACATGAATGTTACAAGCACCACTTTCGTCTTCCCAAATCCATCAGAATTTTCAAAGATGATCACCTGAATTTGACCCAAAATAGTCATCTGAATCTTCAATTTCTAAATTGGAACATTTCCTTAGTGGTCATGACCCCAGAGCTGTGTCTACAAACTTAATAAACTTAAGATTTTTTTTTATAAAATAGGTTTAATCAGTCAATACTGTTCATTTATTTGAATTGGCTTAACTGAGAATAGAAATTAATTCAATAAGTCTTAGATGGCTAATGTAAAAACCTTAATTGAATTCAAAAGGATATAATTGTTTTTCATGGAAAAACTAACAATGTTTTTATGTTTCTGGACCTTCACTATTTGCTCAGCTATCAATAGTTTTTGATTTGATCCCTTTAAAAGCTTGAAACAGCAAAATGTCAGATCAATGAGAAGCATTTAAAATGCCAAAGACAAACTTATATTTGCTGAAGAACAATTAACCTTATTAATTTAAAAGGCAGCTGTGGTATTGGCTACGTGTTATGTTAATAATCCTTTTGAAGGCTCATCTTAAATCCTTCCCAAAGGCATGAGAGAGAATTAACTGGAAGAGATTATGACCCAGGGCTACTGCTAATGAGGAATGTTCTAGAAGTGCCAAAATGCACACTCATTGTTTCATGGATGTGGTACCTAAGAGGGATTTATAAATGATAATCTCAGTTTTGTCTTGTTTGTTTCTGCATACTGCTGACACCTTATGTGAGGAAGTTAAGCTGAGTAATGACTTCATTTTAAACAATTTGGTTCCTGTTCACTGGAGAGTCGTGTGCTTTGAAATATGGCCCCAGTGAAGATACACCACTGGCCAAATTGTTCTCTTGAGTGTTCCAGTTTCTGTACAGCTCAACATTCCTGGGAGAAGGTTGTCATGCACTTGTAGACCCAACAACAGGATCTCAAAATAGCTATTAAATAATAATAACCTTTCTGTCACAAGAGACTTTTTACTGCCAGCTTGAAAGATGTAAATGGCTAGAGAATTTCTCAGGGACGAAGAGAAGGGTGCTTACCTTGGGTTAACTGACCCTCCAGAAGGAGTGATTTACAGAACCTCCCAGAAAAACACTCCTTCAAATCCCAGCTCAGTTTCCTCATCTATGAATGGATCTAATGTGCCCCATCTTACGGTAAACATAAACGCCAGGAGAGAGAAGTGTGGCTTAGAACATGGGAGGCAGGTGCAAGAAAGGAATGTGTGGGCTCAGTGTCATTGCCTACATGATGCATGAAGCACAATGTCATTTTGAACTCTTAGAAAGTCTAATGGGAATATTCCAATTCAACAGCATTCAATGAGACAAAATGAACAAGCATTCAGTGATTCAATAGTTATCTTGATGTGAGTGACTGGGAAAGTAACTCTAAGATGATTTGAAAAAAACAGAACAGACCAAGAAGGAAAAAGTCTTAATACCCGGCCCTCAGTCATTCTGACTACCAAAGCTCTCGATCATTTATGCAAAACTCTATTTCCTAGTCCCTCTCACACCTGGAACCTTATTCTGTCTGAGTGGCAAAGATAACCAAACGCATAGATGAAATAGAAAAGACAGTCACTTACAGAGAACATATTTCTGAAAATAGCCCACGATGTTTAGGAGAGCTTTAATGGGGGGCCACAAGGCAGTGTGTGCATGTGTGTGTGTGTCTGTGCATGCCCACACACATGTGAGTGCATATTATTTGCATATGTTTAATGGAATTAGCCCTGATGTCTACTGAGAAAAAGAAGAGAGATTAGGAAGGGGATATTTAAGATTAGGCACATGCTAAGTAGAGAACATAACTCCCCAGGAACCAAAAAAATAAGTTCTGAGTGCAAGCATTGAGGGGAGAGACACAAACAGCATTCAAGTCTCAGAAGGGGCCGTGAACGGAGGTGAGATCCCCAGGAGGTCTCAACACACCCCAAACCAGATGATGAGGGCAGGACACTAACAAACTTCCTCACCACGGACGCTGAAACTCAACACAGAGCCCCAGGGACCTCAAAACAGCACATCTCTCTTTCTGACTTCTATTCTGACCTCCCTGGAGGAGATCAGGCACTTCAAGAATATTCCTAACATTAGGGATTTTGTTCCTGATGAGGCTGAGACCAACCTGAGCCTCAGTTTCCTTCTCTGTGAAATGGGGGCGACCATACTTACATCCTAAGGTTATTTTGAGGATCGCATTCTACGATATGCCTAGAATACAGGTTACACTCAAGGCAGATGTATTTTGATATTTCTAAATTCGGGTTCTGACCCAAGACAAGTACTTGGGATAAGCAGGGAAACCAACATTCCAGTAACACACAGAATAGGATGGACAGAGGAAAACTAAGCTCCCTGCCCACCCCGCCATCTTCCTGAAATACACCTTGATTCCTTTTGCCATCTCCTTGCCCCATTTTCTCACGAGGGAACCTGATGCCAGCCACAACAGTAGGCACTTGGGACTCAGCAAGGGATTCTCCCTACTCCCTTCCCTGATACATTTATACCCTGAACTATCAAAAGTATTCTTCACAAGTCAAAAACAAAACCAAACGAAAGAGCTTTCAGGAAATAGTCTTTTTACATCATGGTCTATTTTCTAACCCTTTGAGGATTTTTTCCAACCTTTTCTTGAAGCACATGTCATAAAGCAGAGCTGGAGGGAGGCATGATTCCACAAAGGTTGGAGAACTGAGTGGAACCGGATCCAAGCCTGCCTGTGCAAAAATGTAGAAGGGCAAGTTTGTCCACCTGTCTAGATGCTCCCAGGTTTCCTAAGTACCGTCTTTGAAGGTTAAAATAATCCAGAGCATCACCAGAAGCACCAGCTATATTCTCCAAAGTGACTTACAGGTCTAAGGGAGGGTTCTTTGTTTGATCATGGAATCAGATAAATTTTTATTTCTTGGCAAGAACTTTATTTATCATTTCTGGTTTTTACATTTAGACCGTGTTTGCATTTCATGGATCCTCGGTTCTCTTTTGTATTAGGGAACTGAATTTCTAGGCTGCAAGCTACTTATGGGAAGAGTCTATATTTTCTATTGCCTTTGCATCTCCCCAATCCCAAATTGGCCTTAAAAAGAGAGTAGATACTCAGTCAAGTCCGATCAGCTGATCAGTGTCCTTTGTTCATCCTTGGCTCATGAGAAATAGAATTCTATTATCCCAGTGATCACTTTCATCTTTGGTTTGAGGTTTTAAACTACATCCCTTGTGGACTCTTCCCAGGGAATCGGTCCCTGAAAAAATTTTCCTCTTCTCCAGGACTCTGAGGCAGGGAATGATGGGGAGCTTAAAAGAAAACCAAATTCAAAGAGGGATGCACGGGTCTGTACAAGGCAAGAGGCAAAGAAAGCCAGGTCAGTTCTATGAGGTTCTCTGGCTCTTATTCCAGATGGATTCTGGAGAGTGCTCTTGAGATACACCTATAAATGGGTCAGCCTGGTAAAGGGAACCAAGATAGGAATTGGACCATGAAGTCTTGGGTTCTAGACCTGGCTCTGATACCATCAACCTGACCATCTTATACAGATTACTGCCCCTTTGGGAACTTCATTTTCTCTTGATTTTCTCATATCCCTTCCCTTTCCCCCAAATCTTTGTGTAGTTCTATAAGTTATGTTTTTCTGAGACCCTTCTGGGCAGGCATCTTTAGCTGATACCACACTAAGAGTACTTCCAGGCACAAAATGAACATGGGTGGGGGAAGAGGATAAGGAATGTAAGGGGGAAATATGCCCTTTAAGAGGTTTACAGGAATCACACACATGTCTGTATCAGCATTGCCTTCAGAAGCAAATGTGAGCAGAATATACTCCACACCCTAACCCAGATATATTTTTAAGAAGGCGCCAAGCACACCAACACCCAAATCCCACTTGGGCTCTGTCATCCTCCCTAGAATTGAGATTAAAAAAATAATAATAACAGTTCCCTCTCCACATAAATATCATCCCATCAATAACCAGAATGGGTTTTCCATGTGTCAATACCATCATCACCATTAAAGTGTTAACATAAACTTTACATTATATACAACTTTATTTGGATAATACACTTACATGTGAATTGTAGAAATCAGGCATGTATATTATATACATGTGTATACAAGCATTTGTATTCACAGGATAAGTGCATTTGATCATCTCTGATCTCTGTCAAGTGGCACACTGACCTCATCTGATACAATTAGATGTGAACTTAGTACAATGTAAAGTGATTGAATAAAAAAGGCCCATTTCATATCAAGTGACCCCACATCACCTCTCATTCAGCACTGTCAACCCTGTTTACCAAAAGAAGATGGGGTGTTAGGAAAGGTCTAATTTTGTCTCAAGTGAAAATAAACACTACTTTTGGAACACTTTATATAGAACCCTTATATAGAGGGTTAGATATATGCCTTCATATAGAACCCTTGACTCACGTTAAATATCAGCCAATGAGTTTAGCTTTCACTTACTCAGTTTTGTTTTGTTTTTTTCTTAAAGTCCAATTATGTCTACTACAGCCATGGTTAATACAAACGGGCTCTATTTCAGAAACAACTCATGTCCCCTTGTCAAGGATTTATGTACAACAGCTATGCACAAGGACACAGTACAGGACTGTGCATAAACTTAAATACATTCAGCTCTTCTGAAAGATATTTAGGTTTCTCAAAATTAGTATTTATTTAGGTCTTAAACCACAAGGGATTTCAGTGCAAGGTATTTATTTATATGACAACCGATTATTAAAGCTGCACTTTTTAGGTTTAAAGGAGATAAATTTTTAATCACCACTTAATTAACACCAACTTTTTTTTTCCCTTTTCATTAGCAATTCCATTTGCAAAGAATTCAGGGCATTTGTCATTTCCTGAGAAGGATGCAGACTATTAAACACATATCAGTGGTAGACATATCAAACAGAATAAACAATGTGTGACTGTATGGCTGCTGTGGGTCTTTTGACTAATTAACTGCCTTGGCTAGAATCCCATTTAAGTGAAACTACTTCATTTGTAAACAAGGTGTAATTTTCTTTTTTCTCCCTTGAAAATAAGCATGAGTTGATTTGACAGATTTTGCTGCAATGGATGAATTTTAATGCTTTCATCTGAGAAGCTCAGTGTGAAAACTTCTCAGGCACCCGACGAAACAAAGAAGAGAAAACCAAGAATAATCCATGAGACACCCAGTCACAGTGCTGGCTGAAATAATGCGATGAGATTTGCAAAGGATGAAAGAGTAATGAGTAGGGGTATTATAATCCTGCACCTCTCATGGAAGCCTCACTGGCAGAAAAAATAGACCCATTGAGTATTTGCCTTCTCAGAGCCACTGAACCCAGAAGTGCCCAAAGAACCTGCAGGTGTAAGGATAATGAAAACCATTTCCCGGAAACCCAAAGGTTTCCCAGAGTAGAGTTCATGCCCTAGAAGACTCTCCTCTTGCACAGAATACTTTAAGTTGGCTGCATGTGTGTGCTATTGCCTATGGACAGAAACACGAGAATTTGCATTCAGGAGTGCCTGTCTGAGGACCAGTTGGGTCCTTCTCAGGAGGAAACAATTTAATGAAACATCACTACAGACGCCAGATCTGACTTGAGTCAGATGAAACTCAGGCACAAGTTTGGGTTCAGAGATTCTGGCTCCTTGGCATCCACAAATCTATGATCTCAAAGCTGGGATATGTCAGAGGAACCCTTTGTAATGGATCCATAGTTCAGGGCTTCCTATTTAATTCTCATCATCTCCTCTACTGTAGGCGTCACTTACCGTTGGATGTTATAATCCTGATACTCTTTTTCCAAAGAACTGAACTGACTTGGATTACCTGTGCATTGCTCTATGTTATTATCTTTCACTTGGAAATTGATCATCTGATCAATGGTCAATTTTCTTAGGTTTGGGATCATCACAATTAAGAGTTAGTGAATTAGTGGAAGAGAGAAATTATATATTTATTATCTAGTATCAAATTCTGATTATTTATTTTTAAAAACACTTTATATATAAAGGAAGTCTGTATTTTTTCACTACATTATTGTTGCTTCTTCCAAGACCCACATTTTTAGCTCCTTTATCCAGAGAAGTATGGGGTTAATAGCAGAAATAATGCTGCTATTAGAAGAAGGCTTTTTGATCTACGGAATCATTCAGAGTGTAATTTGCACTCTCCCTGGAGATCTCTGTCACATTTGGCAGCCCACTGGGTTTTGAGGACACCAGAGAAAGACAGACAGCCTCTTTGGGTTTATGACATACCACTGCTCTGTATTCTGGGGAGACTCTTTAATTAATTTTATGTTAAGACACGCTAGTCTTGGGAGGAAATGGAGGCGATCCTGGCTGGAGGAATGTAGGTCTGGAATGCAATGGAGGAGCAAAGGCAGAAAGTCCTGAATGACAGTACAGTCACAGGTGTGCCTTAGATTAGAAATTGGGGTGACTATTCCAGGTCCTTCAATATAGGCGACTCCATCATTGGGTCTTTGGGCAGCAAGGTTGCAACATCCAAGCAATAAAATGCAATGTTCAAGTACATTTGTCATCAGCGCCTAGTCAGCCCCGTCTTCCTTTCAACCTCATAGATGATGGGAAGACTTTCTCACCCATTGCCTCCCTCTGCCTTTCTACCACTGACCCTGAAATTTATTGCAACCACTTTTGATCATTATAGGGTTATCGTAGGTCAAGTGCACTTTCCCGAAGATGGAGCCCGTCAATGAACCCTCAGGCTCTAAGAGAATTATTCCTGGCACCTGCCCACTCGCAGGAAAATGCTACCTACAAAACAGAACACACCACGAGTAAGAGAGACAGGATAACTTCTCAACCTGCCATTCTGTCCCTTTCTCCAAGAACCCAAAGCAAAATGCAGGAGAAAACCGGGAAGCCATCAGGCTGGTTTATATTAGCTCAGGGTTTCTGCAGCAAGTCACCAAACAGACCCAGGTTATCTGCAAAAACTGATGGCTAGTTATCCCAAATATTGCAGGGATATTAGTGTATTTACAATACTCTAATTACTGGATTAGGATTGTATAAAATATTTAATTAATAATGTTTCTGGGGTTTATAATATTTGTTTTTAAACTAGAAAATTGTGGTCTGATAAAGTGTTATAACTACTTTTTTTTTGCAAGGAAAGATTTGCCCTGAGCTAACATCTGTTGCCAATCTTCCTCTTTTTCTTCTGCCCTCCCCAAAGCCCCAGTGCATGATTGTATATCCTAGTTGTAAGTCCTTCTAGTTCTTCTATGTGAGCCGCTGCCACAGCATGGCAACTGACAGACGGGCAGTGTGGTTCCATGACCAGGAAAAGAACCTGGGTGAAAGTGCTGAACTTTAACCACTAGGCCATCAGGGCTGGCTCATAACTACTTTTATTTTTTTTGGCACTTTGTATGTACCAGGCACTGTGTTCCCATGCATTAAGGTTCCCCCCTCTTCTCCCAGCTTTTTTAAATGAGTATCATTTCATATCATACAGGCACGGGTTTGAGTAGAGTAAGAATGGAATAATGGAGGTGACTCAGAAATGACAAATGCTTTGGGGAATTTTTCACATATTTCTGTTGGTGCGAGGGAGCAGTTTGCCTCCAATAGAGCGAATATTTCAGAAGAGAGAAATCACTTGTCCCACTGAAGTTTATCCACAATTTGGAGGATGCTCAGGGTGGATGCATGAGTGTCTCTCATGTTTTGAAGGCTTTTGATTTGAGGACTTTGGGTGGAAACGAGTGTCCACCTGAATTTCATGATGTAAGGAAGATACACCTGAAACCGCGCTAGCCTTCAGCAGACAGCTGGCGTTGTACTTCTCACAGATCACAGGACACATATGGCCGTCGGCACATGCCACCACATTAACAACTCCGGGAACAGCAACACACAGTTAAGTAGACACCACCATGGCTGTCCAGGGACTGAACGAGTTATGGCTACCTGGCAGGGGAGGGGTAACAGATACTATACAACCCTGAGTCATCACCAGAGGGGGGAATGCAAACTTACGTACATGGGAGTCTTCGGTATAGACTACAACTGCCGCTGTGTCATAGACAGAAGATCCACACTTAGATATCGAAGACATAAATGTGTTAGTTTATGCAGCTCTGAACAAGACCATCGAAGCCGAGGGTGAGAGAGTGTCTGTGAAACACACAAATTGACATCCAAAGAGATGCTTGTAGCTCTCCGCCTGAGGGCCCTTCTGGCCTGTGACTTCAGATATGTCTTGGAAAGGGACTGTAATGAGGGTAGCAGAGTTACCACAAACACACTGATTTACTATTCTTTGGGGGAGCCTGGAGTTCTAGGGTTGGGTCTGGGCTGTGATGGAAGGCATAACAATAAAGCCGAAATTATTACAAAGCCAAACTTCCTAATCTCTTGCACATGTTAATCTCGCTACAGTGCAGATGCATTCTTAACTGTTTTGTCTGTGTCAGAGTTACATGCATACCATATTGCTTATTCTGTATGAGAGAAACTGTTAGGTGCTTCCAATGAGGAAATTACATGGCAGACTGGTCTTGATGGAATTTGGAATATAGGAAATCATAACATCACCACTGGCATCCAATGCATCATTATTGTCAACATACCTAGTGGGCACATCCAGGTGACTTGCCCTTTATTTATTTTTTTGGTTAAGGACTCACCTATCTGGTATCTGCCATGTTCAGTGCATACCTCACCAGATTCCTTGAGTGGAAGACTATGGCGTGGAGCCATGTGCAAAAGAACCAACAAAAAAATCCTCTTCCTTTGCAGGGCACTAGTGGACATCTGACATTTACCCTCCAGAAGGTTGGCCATTACGTACGTTTCCCTATAGATAAAATATTAATGGAAGGTTTTAAACATCAGATTCAATACTAGGCATTTTCTTGTACACACGTCTATTGCTGCAGGAATTCAAAACCCTGGGGGCAGAGTACATATTATTCTTATTTGCAGCATAAGGCATAACATGCTCTGAAATATACACATCGCTGTGGCCTCTACTGTCCCTGGAACAGTACGATGCCGTTGACCTCAAGGACGATCGAAGATAGCTGTCATTCACTGCCTGGGATGGCAACGAGTGTTTATAAGGGTCTGAGGGGCATCTCCCAATGACTAAGCGTTGGTCATCCCCATAGGCGTGGAGGAAAGGGTTATCGGAGGCGTGGTCCGGCAAGAGAGACTTACTCCTCTTGCTGTCCTCCAGACCCTGGGGGAAAAGGGAGCTTTTGTTCCCCAAGAGTTTGTTTGAGGGGACACTAAAGAGACTCCCATACAAATTTCCTTCCATAAGCCGTTCCCTGTCCTTGAGGCTTATGCTCCGAGAAGGCCTGCTAAGGTCAGTCTCCCTAGGTTTGTCAAGAATGTTATCATAAGAATGCTGACGGCTAATCCTTAGCTTGTTCCTTTGGAACTGGAGGGTGTTGTTCTGTGCCCAGTCCTGCTGGTAGACCTCCTCCTGGGTGGCTGGGTTACCTGTCTCCTGAAGCATCTGGTCTTCATCAATGTCGTAGAGGTTCCCCATCCGGAGGCAAGCATCGCACTTGAACGGGGACCTCACGGTGAAATGGCCTGAGTAGGTGGGCAGGTTGGAAAGGCAGCTCCTGCAGTGTGTGGAGTTCTGCCGGTAACGGTCACTGCCCTCGCTGTGAGGGGAGCTCTTGTCTTTCAAGCTGAAGTGCTTGGAGTAGAGTTTATACTGGTCATTGTTGGGAAGCCCGTCTTCACTGTGCAGCGAGTTCCTGTTCAATGGCAGCGTGGAGTCCCCCTTGCGGAAGTTTTCACTGTGGTCCTGGTAGACATCTGGGAAGTCCACGTTCTCAGGAAGGGCCATGTTTTCAATGAACTGGGGAGGATCTAAGTGGAAGCTGGGCTCCTTCTCGCCATCGATGGTGTAGATCTTATCCCTGGGGGAGCTTGCTTTGGTTTTCAGGTAGGAGCGTTCAACCTCGCTGCAGTCCTTGGGGTATTTGGAGGCCGTTGATCTTTTGAAGTTGTCCTTGGTTTTGTGGTTCTTATTGTTGTCAGGTTCCCTGTGGCATGTGGCCCGACTCGAAGTTTCTGAAATGTCCGAGTGGGCCACCTCTTCTGGAAGGTACCTAGGACTCTTTAGGGTGTGGGTCCTATTCTCCACTGGTCCCTCATCCCTCTGGGATACTGGGTTCTGGGTCAGTGAATCTTGCCGTAGAGATTCCATGGACTTCTTCCAAAGCTGCCGGGGCCTGGAATTCCCTTTGGATTCTGTGCTCACGGCCACCTCCACTGTGTTAGGGTTGGACTCATTGAGAGTAAGAGGGTGCTGGCCCTGGAACACGTAGTTATTGAGGTTATCCTTATGTCTGTTGGCCACAAACGTTTGGAGTTCATTCATGTTGTCCCCAAAAATGCTGTCTTTCCCCTGGAAGGACCTGTTATCCGAATATATTAAATTTCCCTTATCGGAAACCATGTCCATGATGAGGGAACCTCTTTGGATGAAGTCAGCAGCTCTTTTGGGGGAATCCATTCTTGAGGAGTTCATGTTGGAAATGTTTTTGGCTGACCGCAGGAGTTTTAACATGTTGCTCTGGGACCCAGTCAGATTGAAGTCTGGAGACTTCTTCTTTTCTTCGATGTGCACTCCATGAATGCAGCTGTAAATGCCCTGTGGGAAGTAACATAAAATGCCATCAGCAGTAGCAAGGACATAAAACAACTTCCCACCTGAACTTTACCTGCAAAGGTGAGATACGGCCTTCTCGTAGGAGCCCTGGAGAAATAGTGACATCCAATCTGAATCCTGATGATGCTTCTTAAATGTATGAGACCAGTGGCAAAGCATCAGGCTTACTTTGTCTCTCTGGCTCAAGATTATCTAACACATAGCCATACTTGGAATTTGAGAAAAGGTATCAACTAATGCTCGTGTAACTACCAGGGTCTCAGTGCCTCCAAATTGGCATGTAAGGATATATAATTGACCTATCAATACCCAGGTCATTAACTCATGCTTTTATTGAGGTCTTTCAGGATCATCTTTGAAGTTTGGATACCAGAGAGTCAGGTATTGACAGGTAAACTAAGTTGGCATAAAAGGATGACCTATTATTAATTCTTTTGGGGAATTACCTCTACCCACACACTGAAGCTATCAATCAAGGCATGAGACCCAAGCAGGCCAATCAGAAAACCCTTTCTGATTAGTCTAAGCATAGGCATGAAATCCATGTGTGATCAATCAGACATTTTGAGATAGAAGTGGCAGTTGCAGAGGACTAGTCATGTGGGGATGTTAGTCTGAGAGTGAAGCCATCATAGAAAAAGGCAGAGCACAGGGGATAGAGAGACATGGCATGGTTTGAACCCTGGGGCCACCCTTTTGGACTTTCCACTTACCCCACTAACATATTATTTGTGAGTTTGTTCAACATATTTAGAGTTTGGTTTTTGTTACTAGGAACGGTGGAGAGTCCGTATGACACAGTGATGCTGCATTTAAATCCATCCAGAAACTGAGTGACTTCAGGACTCCTGGGAGCTCAAATATAAGCACCCCCCTCTATAGGTCTCTTGCTTTCCACTCCATCTTCTTTCTTTCTCAAAAATAGCTGTTTACTTTTACTTAAGAGTAACTCAAGGGAAGAGCTCTTGCCTCATGCTGCAATAGGAGGCAAAGGAGCACCAGTGACATTATGATTTGTGTCCCCCTTGACCCACTCATGCCCTCAGATTTTGGCAGCTGTACCTAAAGGGAACAATCAGATCAAAGCTGCAGAATTTGACCCGGTCCTCCCAAGACCGACAGGGAGCCAGCCCAAGAAGGGGCTTGTAAAGTGAACGTGGCAGCTGCTGCTGACTTTGGCATCAACTAGTGGGAAGCATGTGTGGTTCACTGTGGACTCTGATAATAGTGGCTCCATTGGTTGCCCACGGTGGGGACGAGCTTAACCCGCAAGGATGCTCACGGAACTGTGACAGCCTCAACCCGTTTGCACTGCTGCATTTTCCTTGTGGTTTTCTAAAGACAATCTCCACTCCAGCCTTCAAGGAACAATAAACAGAAAAGCCTACAGTTGTGCATTTGAGCATCTCTTTCTCTGACCGTCTCAACCCCAGGCTGCACGGTTAAGGCTCCCCGAGGCTAAGGCCCTGGCATCATGCCCTTTCCCACCTTCCTGCAGCCTTATCTTTAGTCTCCTTTACTATGTCGTGTGTGGTTGGCTGTTCACTCTGCCAGGAAGCAATGTCTCCTTGTTGCTTCCAGAGCTGCTGGATGTGGAAATCATACAAATGCACTATGCATTTCACATAGCATAGTGCTTCTGAGCCTTTTACGTTAACCTATGCCTTCCCCACCCAATTTAGTAATGTAGTCTTGTACCCTGACTACAAGGGATTCTGCTACGATAGGTGAAAATCAATGTGTCTCCTATATGTTTGAATCAGCCAAGATTTGTGCCTTTTCTTCCTGTTGTTAGTATTACGAAAACAGTAGTTTTTATACTTTTTTCCTCAATTTGCAATTTTATTCTAATGAGCTCCCCTTCCCCTCCTAGCAATTTTGAGAACTTCCCTCCACCTCTTCACTATCAGAGTAATATGCTCCCACCTGCCAAGTTGAGCTGGCTGTCTGTCTACTCGGAGGAGGCCTGCAGAAGGGGTCAGGAGGCTGAGTTATGTTTCAGGAGATGGGAGGATGGCTGCTGACTGCTTCCTCCCATCCTTGGTTTCCCCAGGGACCTACAGCCAAGGCAGTTCCCAGGTGCTGATCTGCCAGGTGAAGCCATGGGAAGGAGTCAATGTGACAGGCCCTGCCTGCACCCCAAGTTTTGATGACGGCATTCTCCAACTGAGTTGACGCATTTTCTAGATGGCCTGCTGAGGAGGGGTGGGGTGCATATTACAGAATGATGGGAAGAGTCAGAGGCCTGGAAGCCACTGGATGTGAGCCCCAGCTCAGTCTTTATTAGCTCTGTGAACTTGGATAAGCCACTACATCTTTTGGAGCTTCAATTTCCACATCTGTAAAATGGGAATCATAAACTCCTAAGGTGGGGACGAGAGCAAGATAAAATAATGCAGACAAAGCACGTGACACAGGAGGGGCTCCATAAACGTGAGCTGGACGAGCTGCTCAATCATCCCTGACCTGCCCTTTTTTGCTATTGCCTTTCCTCTCCATCCTTTCACACTAGCATGAGCACACAGTGCCCATTCTATCAAAGCTGCAAGAAAACGCATGCTACCCTTTACCAGGAAGGTTTGTTCTGGGAAGCCACTGTAGCTTTCTGGTTAGATAAGCAGCCTAAAGCCTACCTTGGGAGCCAAACCCCTGTGCTGGAGTTTCTTTCTTCCCTGCAGAGTTCTCTCTTTCTTTTCTCCTCTATTATTCATAGATTCCAGCTACATTTTATGGGTGTGGAGATAAGATGCCCTCTCAGCGACCCAGTGGGCTCAGATAAAATTAGCATTGATGACTCAATGTGCTGTTCCAGACACTTTGCTTTGCTCCTCCTGAGGGCTCCTGACCTCTCAGAACGTTCTCAATGGGGCACAGGCTCTGCAGTCCTCCTCGCTTCCTTGGAGTGGGGCCTGATCCCAAAAGTGTCTGCTCTGGTCTAAATGTTTATGCCCCTCCAAATTCATATGTTGAAATCCTAACCCTAAAAGTTGATGGTATTAGTAGGTGGGGCCTTTGGGAGGTGATGAGGTCATGAGGATGGTGCCCTCATGAATGGGATTAGTGCTCTTATAAAAGAGACCCCACAGAGCCCCCTTGCACCTTCCACCACATGAGGACACAAGAAGTCTGTGACCCCGAAGAGGACCCTCACCCGACCTTGCTGGCACCCTGATCTCAGACTCCCAGCCTCCAGAACTTTGAGACATAAATTTCTGTTGTTTATGAGCCACCCAGTCTGTGGTATTTTGTTAGAGCAGCCTGAATGGACTAAGAGAGTATCTGACTTCTAGTCTGTTGGTCCCAATTGTGGGTTATCCAGAAGCTTCTTTCACTGTTTCCAAGCTGCCCTTATCTGAGCCCATTGAGAAGGCCACCACGGTTTCCATCTCCCTGGTCTTTGGCTTTGCTAAGTCTCCCATTCCTAATGTGTCAGGAGACAACTGGGACAGTTCTTTTTGCCAGTGACAGTGACTATTTTTTTCTGCACGAGAGGAAAGTCACTTTGTAAAGAAAACAAAAATTAAGAGCGCCCCACAGACTAGTGGGCAATTTTTGTAAGTTGTAAAAGACAAAAGCCAGGGCTGCAGGAGAAGCTTGGTTCTAATGTTAAATAAATCACTCTTTGAGCTCTGGCCTTCTCCCTTGGCGGTGCCAGGAGTGCATGTATCTCGGGTTTGTATCTGTGTTGCATTATCCAGAAGCTTTCCCAGAGACACTGAGCCCACGAGGAGAGCTGCGTGTGTCTGCTGGATAGCAATAGCTTTAAGTCTATTGGCTGGATGTTCAATGTGCTGAAAGAACCGGTAATGGAGAGACCCAGCAGATGTGCAGAAAAACCTGCTTTGGGGTAGAAGTCAATTCCAGAGCATCCTGGATCAACATCCCTTAGAAAGGAGCCTAAACTCTGAAATTGACTAAAGCATGCCACCCAGCCCTGCATACACAGATAATTTTCCTTACTCATGTCTTTTTCTGGCATGATAGATGAAATGAGAAGAGCTCTGTTATTTCAAGAAAACATAAGGTGAATGCAAAATGGTCCCATTCTAAGCTTTTGGGCCTCAGTTTCTTCATCCATAGGATGGGTGTGATCATATCAACCTCACAAAGTGCTGGAAGATTAGAGAGGATGGAGGAAACATAACTAGCCCAGGCCCTTACTCACACACTAAGCATAATTCATTGTGTAACTGTGATCTTGCATTTGTAGGACAGCAGGTTCTTTGCTTGGGAATTCCCCACTGCAGGTTTGTTAATGAAAATGGTTGTGTACTCACAATGAAGATCCTTTTTTTCCATGTGCGTTCTCTGTGCTGTGGAAGTAAGCATATACGGAAGGTGGCATATGTGTGAATATGCACATAAGACAAGCTTTAGAGGTCAGTGGTGGCCCTTGGCCAGAAACGAAGGACATTTTTTAGCAACCCAGAAGCCCTGGTATACACAACATCAGAGGCTGAGTCCATTCTCAGGTCCTCTATAAATGAGAGAGGCAAGACAGTATCATTACGTCAGAGATCTTTCTATTCACATATATTGGACTACACTTATTTTAAAGAGCAAATTTTATCTGGGGAGGGGGAGGGTCAGTGCTCAAGTAGGGCTCCCTGCAGCCTTCGAGGATGCAGGAGTGATGGTGGCTGGGAGTCCCACAGGGGCACAGAAGTCCCTGAAGCCTCCTAGGGACAGGAGGCTGAAGTTCAAATTTCAGCCTGTCAAGCCACAACACAACAATGCCCCCTCCTGTCTGCCCAGTCTCCCCTCCACTCCTGTCCCTCAAGATGCTTGGGATGAGAGTGAAGGATTTAGTTCATTCTCATAACGACAATCCCATCAACTTGGCTTCCTTAATGGTATCTCAGACAGAAGCGATGCTCTTCCAAAAACAAGCAAGATTTACAAGTAAAAGCAACAGTGTGCATTTGCTCATGATAATCCCAGAATCACTTGGACATGGAAAGCCTTTAGTAATTGGCAGAGAGAACTAGCTTAAAGTTGGCATAATACCTAGCTACATGCATGCGCGTTATTTTTAAGTAATCTGTGTGTTTAGATGTCATCAAGCTAGGTAGGAAATATGTATTTGCACGGAACCCAAGTTTAGAGTGCCACTGAATGGAGAAAATAAATCCTCCTCACTAAGCTAATGTGTACCTATCACATCTCCAATGTTCTTAAAATCACCAAATGCTAAGATTACATAAATTCCTTTTAAAATGAATATTGAGTTTTCCCAATAAACATTAGCATATAAAATTAGATGGTTTGAACCAAGTATTTTTCACCATGTTTCAAATCTTAATTTATTAAACTCTTTCAGAGTGAAAATAATTCCAAGGTGGGGCTAAATGGGAGAAATAGGTAGATAAATAGATGGTTGGATAGATGGATGAATGAATGGATGGATGGATAGATAGATGATTGATTGATTGATTGATTATCGGAAAGATAGATAATGTTATACTGTGTTGGAAGATGAGTGAACAATATGCATGTATGTGCTTTTCTTATGACGCAAGTAAATGACTAGATTGTGTTGAATATGTAAACATATTATGTGAGTTGCATGCACATATATGTGGTGTAGTATGAATTGTATCCAATCTCTTGTGTTGCTTGTGTTCGATGTTTGTTGCAAGAGTGTGGACTCTGGCTGGTACCCTCCATCTAGATTCAAATCCTGGCTCCAGCAAGGCTGTGCAGTGTTAGGTAATACCTCATAACTTTGAGTCTCCCCATCTGTAATCTGGGGCTGATAACAGTACCCACCTAATAGAGTCAGTTTGTAGGTTAAAGGAGATGAAGAAAAGTCCTCATATGGTGCCTGGCACATACAGGTGCTCCAAAAATATCAGCATTTTCCATAATTGTTCTCATTATTGATGAATTATGTCACATGTTTCTTTTTTTTTTTTTTTTTTTTTACATGTTTCTTTTTATGGCAACCTACACGAGCCATATTTTGCAGCATGAGAAAAGATTTTCTTGTATTGCATGTGAGCGCCCTATAGCATGTGTCTTCTGTGCTGTAGTTTACACTGGGTTGAATGTATATTTTGTTTTCTGTTTGACATATGTGCATTTTCTCCTGGTTATTCACATCTGTGTTCCATTTCAGGCTCTGGTGATTGCACACGCTCTTGTGGTTTGTTAGAGGCATATACACATACGAGGCAGCGTTGTATATAGATTTTGTTTCATCATGCATGTTCTGCCGGAATGCATGCATAAATTGTGACGTCTTACATAGGAATTTTAGTAATGTTGTGTAGCGCATCTGAGTGCTAGTGATGGAGGCCACAGACTGGCTGTGTTTGGCCCATGGAGCGTTTTGGTGTTTTTCTGGTTTTTTAATGGATTTAGTTACTAACATTTAAAAATCAAAAGGTTTCACATATAATCACATGACCACTTTCTCTTTTACAAACTAGAAGACCTGATAAAATTGGCCCTGCATTCCCAGAAGACAATACTGGGCAGGAGTTGAGGACGACTGCCCCTTTAGGTGTGGTAAGAATTGTGCAATTTGTCATAGTTGCTGGCATTCACTGTTATTCCCTTACCTTGACACTCAGGTTGAGTTGCTATTTTTCATCTCATTTGTGCTATTTTTCTCATGCTCAGACTGCTTTACTCACTTACTTTTCCTCTCTGGCTTCCACAGTCATCTGGGTTTGCAACCCTGGCTTATGAAGGCACAGAATCTGGATGGCCTTCTGACAAGCCCAAGAAGGGCTAGTGAGTGAGAGGAGGATGTGCAGACCACCCCCCGACCCTGACTCCCAGGAGTCAAGACTCCCTGATTCTCTGGAAGCCCCATGTTTTTCTGGACCTGTCTGCCGCATAAGGAAGTAGCCGCCAGGGGTACTGACCCTGCTGATGGAGAAGAGCAGCCCTGGCCGGTCAGAGCACACGCCCGTGAAACAGAAGCGCAGCTTCCAGTAGAAGAGGTGTTCCCAAATGAAGGTGATAAGGCTGAGGGCCATGGCAGCCGCCAGCATGTAGAACACGCCCGCCATGTTGTCGATGTCCAGCTGACTGCTCATCACCTCGTTCTTCTCGTTGTGGCAGATCCCCGTGAGCCACAGTGTCTCCAGCTCCTCCATCTCACCTGAACAGAAGACAAGATCCACAGGCAGTGAGAGCAGGGCACAGACATTGGGGCAGACTCCTCTGGGTTTGGGGCAGACATGTGTCACTTATAACTGTGTAACCTTAAGGTAAGTTAATGAGCTCTCCGAGTCTGCGTTTGCTCACTTGTTAAAAGAAGATGATAATGACAACCATACCTCGCTAATATCATTGCAGGAGGATGAAATGAGAGCATGTATAGTTTGGTACAGTTTTTTTGTTTTCTTGGTCATTATCAGTATGTACTGCCTACTCTGCTTCTCTCTATCCCCATCCCCAACACCCACCCAAGCCTGGAATAGGACACATGATATACTGAGGCATGCTACAGTGGAAAGACTTGCATCCCAGTCATGACTTCATCACTTACTAGCTGTGTGACTTTGGAGCCACAGTTATCCTGTCTGTGCAATGGGTATAACAATAGTGCATACCTCCTAGAGTTCTGGTGAGGACCGAATGAGCTCTTGTCTGCACAATTCCTAAATGAGTGCCTAGCTCATGGCAAGTTCTCATAAATAGTAGCTTTCATGGGGTTGTTGTAAAGACAATGCCCAGCACAGTGTCTGACACATGGTAGTCCTCAAATATATTAGTTTCTTCTTTGTTCTTCATTTAGAACATCCAGGATTTTTCCAAAAAGTCATCCACAAGTGGTGCATTTAGGGCACAAAACATTGATTAAAAAGAGACATCCCAACGGGCTCTGAATGGCCCCTTGCAAACTCAATCCCTCCCCACTTCAGTAGGCAATTGAAGAAGAAGATGGGGTCCTCAATGGAAAAAAAAATGTCAGTGTGCTTAGCATGAATTTGTCTCTCTTTTATGCACATTTGTCCAGGTGCCATTTAGGAGGAAATTCTCTGATCTGAATATCTGGCAATTACACTAACTGTCTAGAAATTCACTAAACTATGGCACTTAGACTATGATTCAGCCTTTAAAAATTGTCCTTCAAGGACAGTGAAAATCAGGGAAGATACATATAACGTTAAATAAGAAGTATGACTACAGTGTGTGTGTATATATTGTTTACATATATATAACCTCTAAGACATGATAAGAGAGATGCGGAGAAAAATTAAGGAAATACTCCAAATGTCTATTTGACTCTCTTTTGAAGAGGTTAATTATAATTATTGCTTTCATATCATTCTCTCTTTTAAGTTTTGTGAAGTTAGTGTCTATTGCTTTTGGTCTGTTCTTAGTCTTGAATTATTTGGCTGAACACAGAAATATAAGTTGACAATTATTTTTCCTTGACCTTTTGAAGATGTTATTGAGTTTTCTTCTGCTCTAGATTTAGAAGTCAGCTAATAATCTAATTGTCATTACTTTCCATGCAATCTATATTTTCTCTGATGGCTTTTGAGCATTTCATTCTGTCTTTGGTGTAGAATCTAGGTGTGGATTTGTTTTATTTGTTTTGCTCTGAACTCAGTGTGAGTCTTGAATCTGATGACTCATAACTTTGTGGAAAAATCTCACCCATTTTTGCTCTGAATATTAACTCACTCCTTTTTAAAAAATTAATAGACTTTATTTTTTAGAGTAGTTTTAGATTTACCCAAAAAACTGAGCAGAAAGTACGGAGAGTTCTCATATTCTCCCTCTCTCCATTCCCCTATTAACATCTGGCATTGTGGTACATTTTTTATAATTTATTAACCAATCTTGATACATTATTATTAACCAAAGTCCATTGTCTACATTAGGGTTCACTCTTTGTGTTGTAAAGTTCTGTGGGTTTTGCCAAATGCTTGACATCGTGTACCCACCATTGTGGTATAAAACAGGGTAGTTTCACTGCCCTAAAAATTCCCTGTTCTCCACCGATTCATCTCTTCCCATCCCCCATCCCAACCCCTGGCCACCACTGATCTTTTAACTGTCTCTATAGTTTTGCCTTTTCCAGAACATTATATAGCTCGAACCACGTAGTATGTAGCATTTGCAGACAGGATTCTTTCACTTAATAAGATGCATTTAAGGTCCCTCTATGTCTTTACATGGCTTGATAGTTCATTTCTTTTTATCGCTAAATAATATTCCATTGCATGGATGTCCAGTTTGTTTATCCATTCACCTATTGAAGGACATCTTCATTGCTTCCAAGTTTGGGCAATTATGAATAAAGCTTCTATAAACATTCATGTGTAGGTTTTTGTGTGGACATAAATTTTCAACTCATTTGAGTAAATACCTAGGAGCATTATTGCTGAATTGTGTGGTAAAACTATGTCTAGCTTTGTAGGAAACTGCCAAACTCTCTTCCAAAGTGGTTGTGCCATTTTACATTCCCACCGGTAATGAATGAGAGTTCCTATTGCCCCACATCCTCACCAGAATTGATTAGTGTTGTCCATGTTTGGGATTTTAGCCACTCTAATAAGGTGTGTAGTGGTGTCACGTTGTTTTAATTTTCAACTCCCTAATGACACGTGATAATCCTATCTTTTCTTTTTCTTCTGAAAATTTTGTTTAAAATATTCTGGACCTTCTCATTCTAGCCTCTAGGTTATTAACTTTGTTTTAATCTTTTCCATTCCTTTATCTCTCTGTCCTGCAGTGAGATGATTCCCACAGATCTATTTTCCAGTTCATTTATTCTTTCATTAGAAATATTTAGCTTTATGTTTTAATTTTAGTTTATTTAATTGTGACATTCATGTGGTTATTTAGAGTTCTGCCTATTCTTTTTATCATAATGTCCTACTCTCTTGTTATGATTTTTAAAACTTTTATACATGTAATAATTTCAAATCTACAGTCTTTTAGATTATTCTCTGCCCTGCCACCTTAGTTCTTAAGATTCACATTCTTCTGTTGTGTGTGCTGACTCTCATGGGGGGTTACTTCCTCGAGATACTTGTAACTTTTGATTAAGAGCTAATCTTCAGCAGAGTTGTTCTCTACCTAAAGCCCATGGGGTCCCCAACACACTGGGCTACAGTGGGGTTCTGCCATGGTTTCAGGGGCTTTCAATGTACCAGTATTTTTTGTGTGTGTGTGAGGAAGATCAGCCCTGAGCTAACATCTGCCAATCCTTCCTCTTTTTTTTTTTTGCTGAGGAAGACTGGCACTGGGCTAACATCCGTGCCCATCTTCCTCCTCTTTATATGGGACGCCACCACAGCATGGCTTGACAAGTGGTGCATCAGTGCACGCCCGAGATCCGAACCGGCGAACCCCGGGCCACCGCAGCAGAGCACGCGCACTTAACCGCTTGCGCCACCAGGCCGGCCCCTCAATGTACCAGCTTTTGTATGAAAAAATTTTTACTGTAACTACTGCACCATTTAAATAGTAAACATGTAGACCTCCATACTCATTTGAGTTTTAATTTTTCACTCAGAGCTTCAAACAGATGGCAGGTCTTCTTGTGCTTTCTTCGCTTTGATGGACAGGTTTTTCTAGTCTCCTTTTCACAGATGCGTTGACTCACTGAAGGTCTCAGATTTACGCAGTGGTATCATCTACTCTCTTTGCACAGTTGAGGGCCCCCATGGGGAAGTCAAAGCTCCGGTCTCCACCCCCACCGCCTACAGCCACTTAAGCTGCCGCCCCTCAGCTGAAAAGCACATGAGAATATCCCATTGCCCTCTGTTTCCAGCACCTAAGGGCTTCCCTCTCTTTTGACCTTGACTGTGTGCTGTGCGAGTCTGCGTGTGCAAGTGTGTGTGTGTGCACATGCTTCTAATCCTGCATGGTGATGTGTTTGCAGCATGAAGGGGGCTCATGTCAGCTTAGTTTACCATTGTACCACAACCATATACATGTGTTTGACTTTTGCAATCAGAATTTTAAAAGCATACATCTTTATGGGAGGAAAAAATAGGAAATATATCCCTTTACAAATTCTTCACCCTCAAGGAAGGGTGCTGGTTAATCAGTGGTGCAGGCAAAACGATGGGAAGGGATATCTTGATTTCAACTCCTTTCCTTCCGACAGCTTCCAGGGCTTTCCCATGGTCACAAAAGTCCCGGGAGACTCTCTAACATTATCTCATTGTCCACCCAAGACCACCACCAATTCGGCCAAATTCCTCTGCCCACTGTGTGCTTCAAGATTTACATCATTGCTTCTTCTTCTCACAAAAACACCGATACCAACCCTTCAAAAATACAACGTGCTGTTGACTTCCCACCTCCCTTTGGAGCCTGTGAGGACACAAAAATGGGTCTTCTCCCCACGTTTTTTCCAATTCCCAGCACTTCTTCCTTTTGATATCATCCCAGAGAAAGCCAGGGTTGTAGGCCTCCAACAAGGTCAGTCTGGGTGTAAGAAACATCATCTTGATTCCTCTCAGGATGCCAATGTAAAGATTTTTCCTCTGTCCTCCGCAAGTCAACTTGGTAAACCAGACCCGCATCCCGAAAGGAGAGTAAATGCGCGTTTCTCAATACCAATTACAGTCTGTTCCAATCATTTTCCAGTTAATCATTTCCTGCCTCGTGGCCTTCTACTCGTGTACTGAACTGTAGTTCAAATACTTTCTTTTTTTGTTTTTAATTTACTCAAGTATATTGTAATATCCTTGAGGGAGATCAGGGATCGTGTTTTATGATTTTGATATTTCTTGTGGCCTGCAGCATGCAGTAAACATTGAACCCATATTTTCTGTTTCTGTCTTTCTCCTTCCATCCCCAGGCTTAAATTAGGCAGCATTGCAAAAATGTTCAGACCTGTTGGGTGAGGTGTTCTGCCATATAAATAGAGGAATACAGAGCAAAAGGGAACTTGCAGGGGGCCTGAGAATAAAAGGCTGGGAAGTTGCATGTCCTCAGCCAGGGTGAAGCAACAAAGGTCATTTTTCCAAGAAGCAGCTCTATGATGCTCATTCCACTGTCAGTTTCTCCTATTACAAAGAGGCCACGATCTTTGTCAATGTGATCTTGTGAACTGGAGCCAGTAAATGGGACAATTAAATCTCTCTCTGGAAGCAGATCATTCTTGCTGGGAAGACAAAAGCTAAGTGCTCTCCTGGGAGCAGAGGGAGCCTGGGCAGCTTTGGGTGTGCAACCAGGCCCATACTGTCATCCTCTGTCCACCTGAGAGGACTGGCCCCTGCAGGATGCTGAAGGCCCTCTCCCTCTCTATTTATACCTCTAACAACAGGAAGCTCATGAGCACTTGAGAATGCCTTTGCATCCATGGAAGTTATGCCTGTTCAAAAGTTCTTCCTATATCTGTCTTCAGGGGAGAAGACATTGCCAGCCACAGGTATCTCTGCCGACCTCTGAGTTCTGTGCCCTCCTGAGGAAGGCCGTAAGTCCAGTACATTGAGCAGGGCATCACAGCTCTCTCCTTCCCAATGTTGCCAGTTAAAAGGCAGAGTGGTGGGGCTTCAAGAGTCGGGAGCCCGAAAGACGTAAAATCTGAAAGGGAACACGCCAGAATAATTGAGACAGCACTGTGCGTATGTCTGAGACTTGCTTCCATTAGCTGCCTGGATGATGCTGCAAGAGGCTGCGTGAAATGTACAGAGTTGGTCAGACCAAATCCTGTACAGAAAGGAGACAGACAGTGCAGGACCACGCATGAGCACGGAGTTTTTCCCACATTATCTATCCACTCACTTACAAGGTAGAAGCCATGGGTTTCAGATTTGCAAAGAGGAATGAATGAAAATTCAGGTAGACACCTTCCAGCAAATCACAAGAAAGAATGTTTCAGGTAGAAAACACTAGAGTGAGCTACACAAGGGAGCACCCTTCCCTGAAGGGTTTGGGGAGCATGTCAATCATCCTGTAAGGTCTAGACAGCCACAGGAGGTAGTCTGAGCACCAGCTGCCTGCATTCAACTCTCGCCCATTTCATCCTGGTCCAGACACCTACATATCTATCTATCCACTCATCCATTCATTTATCTATTTTTTTAATCTTTTATTTAACAAAGTTACATAAATTCTATTCTGCTTCAGGCACTGTACTACAATTTTCAAAAATTAACACATGTAGCCCTCCTATCAACTTCATGTGGCTGGTGCCATTATCACACCCATTTTACAGATGAGGCTCAGAGAGGTAGAGGAACTTGCTCAGTCTCTCTGAGCTCCAGCTGTAGCATCCACCAAATGGAGCACAACAGCATTTACCTCACAGGAGTGTTGCCGGAATGAAATGAGCTTTCATGCACACAGTGCCAGACCCACACTAATTACTCAACCGATATTGCTGGAGACATCATTATTTCCTGCCCGAAGCCAGGGAAGCTGGAGAGTGTGGTGGACCACATATCCCTTTCTGTATCCTTCCAATCTGTGGAGGCTATGATTCAAAGAATGCATGTCCAGAGACAAGGCTTGGCCCTCCAAGAAGAATCTGGTATGTGCAAAGTAAGAGAAATCAGTTCCTTATTTGCCCTAGACTCATGCTCTGCACTTCCAGAGGGACTGAGGTTGCTTTTCAGATTAGATTTCATTCTATTCCGTAAGACAGTCTGAGAGCTAAGGGGATTGCTTCGGGAAAGGATTTTATAGCATGCAATGTGACGAGCCTTCAGACTTCCTGAGCATTTCTCCCTCAAGCTTGGTTGTAAAAAGTCTATTTTGAACCTGTACCCTTTAGGCTTTGTCCAAAGCCTGAGAACTTGCTGAAATACATCTTCTAAAATCGGTCCACATCTATATCCTTCTAAAATCAGCAGGCACATCTACATATTTTTTTTTCTTGGTTTCTGGCCAAAACACCTGACCCTAGGCAGTAACGGTACAGAAAGAAATAGTGGGTGGTTTTGAGAAGCTGGATTTGCTGTTCTGTTTCATTTGTAGTCAAGGATGCTACTGCTTTTTGGTTCTCTGAGGACGTCATTGGGTTTTGCTTTACTCACTCATTCATTCACTGAAAAAAGAACATTTCTAAAGCACTTGGCACATGGTCGGCATCTGTATTTTCATAACACACAGTCTTTGGCCTCTATAAGCTCAGAGTCCTACGGGAGAGACAGGCATGCAAACCAGTAATCATGGCGAGATGAGATGAGTGAATTTTCATAGGGCTGGAGGCAGCAAGAAACATGGGGTGTTTTGAGACCAGAGAATGGTTCAGAATTTGGAGGAAGGAAGAAGTGATCAAAGGAGAGGCCTGAAGGGCAGGAGCCGATTGCAAAGGATTCAGATTTCATGTTAAGGAGTTTAGGGTATCCTGGGAGCAGTGGGGTCATTGGATGAGATAAGCTGTATACTTGGTGGGCCCAAGATTCTTCAGTTACTGTCCATGGAAACCCAGTGTGTCCTCACATATAAGATAAGGCAGGCTGCTACAGGTGGATGGGGGATGGCAAATTAGAACAGTGGTGCCACAACATGGCAGAAGGTCACCAATAAATTCTATCCCAGTGACACAATCATTATTGGAGTCCTGTCCTGGTCTCAGAGGCAGGCAGGACATGCAGATTAAACTCTCCTGCTCCCAGGAGCTGTAGTGACTGGGAGAAACTCACTTGCAAGAAATTGCTGACAAGGATCTATTGTAAATTGTCATCAATATCACCATTGCCCATAACAATTTACTCCAGATATGCCAGCCGCATGGTATTGTGATGAAAACTTGGCAATGGCTATCTTTGGGGTACAACTCAGAGGTCTCCATCTCCAGGAAATCTTCCCTGAATGCATCCCTTCCCTTCCCTGAGGGATGTCAGTTTGAGACCGTGGTTTCTCCTTCCGTGACATCCTGGATATCTTGTCAGTAGAGAATCTGTCACACTAGAGAATAATGGTCCCTTGCTTCTAAGTTGTCCCCAGTGGGAGGTGAGTTTATTCGGGATGGGGATCCTGTCTTATCTTCTTGTACCTGCAGTTCCTGGCACAGGGCTTGGCACATAGTAGGTGGCCCATAAAACTGTGTTGACTGTAGATGACACAAGCCTCCTCTCCTTGATTCATTTGTGATCCACTGATCTGAGGATCAGCAAGAGCCCAAGAAAGGAAGGACTCTGAAACTCCAGGCAGAAGGGTCAGGAACAGTTTCTGAAACCCATAAATCAAGGCTGATTCTTGGGGCAAGTTTCAATCAAAGATCTCAGCAATAGAGTCCAGTGTTTCCCCACAGGGACCCAACTTCCATCTATAGCCCAAAGACGTCAGGGTGATGTTGCCGCTGATCACATAAGGGTTTGCTGTGAACACCAAGAGGGAAACTGACCCCATTTCAATCTTGTTTCATGTCTTGCCCAGAGACTGGGCACTGTGGGTTTCTCAGATGCCCGAGTGGAATTAGAAATGGCAAAGGAACAACTTTCTTTGTAGAAAATCTAGGACACCCTCATTGGCAGACTCGTGTTCTTGATGAGAACAGATTCGGTCTCTGTGAGCTCGGAACTGTGGTCCTGGGAGTGAGGATGGCTTGGGGTCTGCAGGGTTGACGCCAAGTCCTCTCCTTGTCCAGTTGCCCCTGAAGGAAGCTGCTGGTCTGATGTGGGGATGTAGTCTGTGGCCTTGGAACAGAGTACAGTTAGGCAGACCATCTGATCGCTGACCTTGGGACCTTAGCTTCATTAATTTCACATTTTTGACTCAAAGCCAGGTGAACTTAGATCTGGAAATAATAGCATCCCAGAGCCTAGCATCTCTGTATCTATGATCTCTGAGGGTCATTGAACCATTTGCTGGAGAGAAATAAAATACCTTTGGTGGGGGGCAGGGGGCTGGAGGAGAGAAATAGTACAAGGTTCTGGACACAAATAGACTGAATTTGGAAGATAAATCTCCCTTATTTAAATGTCAGAATATTCCATTTCTGTATAATGCTGAGAAGCCACAAAACCAAAATAAAAATAGGGCTAGGCTTAAATGTATCCAGTTAGATGCAGAGACAGGCTGTCTTTGGCATAAATGTTTTACCACCACCTTCCAACTGAGGTCTCTGCTCTGTGGATTGGCGCTCAAGCATTGCAGAATTCATTGCTGCTGTTGCCATCTGGCTGGGAATTCATAGGCCACATGATCAACCATGCAAGTTTGAGTTGGGGAATTTTATGTACACAGGTCCCCAACCCGTGCCGCTTGGAGAAAAAGGAAAAAGAGGAGAGAGGATTGGGCAACTCCATCAAATGTCAAACAAGGTACACGGTCACAGTTTTCCTTTGGAGGGTGGAGTTGGTGAGAAATAATTCTATGACTGGAGAAAAATTGCAAGAAGTCTAGGAAATTCTATGTAAACCAAGCCCTTCTGGAGTCTGCTAAACCAATTTGCCTCATACCCATATAGATGATCAAGCTGCTAAAACTTAAAAGGCCTATGCATCTGTGAGAATCAGTGAGTTCATAGCAACTTTTTGACATTGCACATTTTCTCAATCAATAGTCCTCAAAATCCTCTGACTCATCATGTAAGAGTGTTAGGACTTTTTAATATCACAAAGGGGTCCTTGTGTTTTAAAAGGCTGTGGATGTAAGAAAAAAAAAAAAAGAAAGAAAAATATAGCAATAATCCCACATCTCGTGCCAAGAAATATCTTCTTTCTTTCACAAGTAAAATGACATCACCACTTTCAGTTCCTTTTTATTGAAGTGTTGTCAACAAGCTCTCTGAGACTGTAAAATCCTTATGCAAAGGGATCACATCCGTTTATCTGCATTCCTCATTGCCTAGCACAGGGCAGGGAGCTTGGTGGGCACTCAAGACTTGGCTGTGAAATGAAGGAGAAAGAGAAGGAGAGAGTGGAGAGGAAAAAGAGGAGAGGAAGAGGGGAGGAGGAGAAGGAAGAAGGACAGAAAGGGAGAAATGAGACCTTATAGGAAGGACCCTATACCTGTCATCAGTGCTATCCATAACCAAAGCAGAAAGAAGACCTGGTTTCTCTTTTTATAGAGGGTGGTGGGGTGACGTGGAGGGCTGGGTTATGACTTATGAGAGCTCTCAAACCTCTCTTTGATGACAGCTTGCTCCCCCATTAAGCACGGTGGTGCTCCTCTGGCCTCCTCTTTCTTATCCCAAGTCTAAAGTACCAGATGGGGATGAGATGCATGAGTGGGAGCAGTGGGAGAGCATACGGGGATGAGAGAGTATTCAGATTGAGATTCCCACTCAGGAAAGTATGTGGGGCAGACACTACAGTCCTCTTGCTCCATTACTAATGATGCAGCTGAGGTCAAATTCAATGAACCAGGGTCACAAAATAAGGATGCTGGAGAAAGCCTTTGGATCTCTAAACTACTGGCTATGATCACACAACAACATCCAACCACACAGCCACTGATGAGCACACCTAGAGTTATGTTATACAAGCCTGCTCTTCCTGGCTCCTAGAAGGAAGAAACAGGGCACTCAGAGAAACCACGTGCACTGCTGGTGAGAATGTAAGTTGGTTTTGGAAACTGTTTGGAAGTATCTACTAAAGTGGAGAATATGCCTGCTCTATGACCCTGCAATTTCATTCCTAGATATATTCCCAAACGAGTAAGTGCCTACATGTACCAAAAAATGTACAAGAATGTTCAAAACAGACAAAAATGAGAAATAACACAAATGTCCATCAACAGCAAATGTATAAATAAATTGCAGTATATTCGTACAGTGGAATACCACACAGTAATGAAAACATAATGAGCCATAGTTACATGCATTAATATGGATTAACGTCATAAAAGACACAAATAAATACAAGTTGTATGATTCCACCATTTATTTGAAGTTCAAAAGGAGGCAAAACTGACCGTGATCATGGAGGGCAGAACGGTGGTTACCTTTGGGGGGGACATTGGCTGGAAGGGGCCATGCAGGAGCTTTCCGGGGTGTTGCTCACGTTCCAGATCTTGATCTGGGTGGCAGTTACACAGTTGTATAAAAATTAATTGGACGTTGAGATTTGTGCAATATAATGAATGTATGTTATAGTCTGTAGAAGGCAAAAAAAAAATGAGTGGCATAGAGAGGTGTAAGGTGTTCTTTCATTTTGAGGGTCAAGAGAGGAAATAATAAGGAAAGTGGGCGGAAGCAGACTTTCTAAACAGAAAAAAAACTTTTTTTAGAAATTTTACAAAGAAAAATGTCTTCAAGGATAAAGGGGCATGAGCTATGTTAATTCTTCCACATTGTTGGAATTATTTTAAAGGAACATGTTTTACTTTTATAATTTAAGCCAGAGGTCAGCAATATTTTTCTGTAAAGGGCTAATTAGAAAATATTTTCAGCTTTGTGAGCCATCTGGTCTCTGTCACAACTACTCAACTCTGCTCTTGCAGCACGAAAGCAGCCACAGACACACAAAGTGCCTGAATGGATGTGGCTGTGTTCCAATAAAACTTTATTTACAAAAACAGGAACGGGCCAATGAGGGCCACAGTTAGCAGAATCCTGATTTAAGCAATCAAAAAAAGAATCAAAATAACTTTTCAAGAAACTATATATACGAACAAGAAGAAATCTCAATTTAAGGAGATTCTCATTATTGTTATCATCTATAACACTTATTGGGTACCTGCTGTCTGATGGGTACTACACCAAGCTGTTCTCATACATTATACCATTTAACTTGACGAGGCTGGTTCCATTACAATCCCTAAATCAAAGAGGAGGAAGCCAGCCCTTAAAAAGTGTAAGTAACTTTCCCAAGGTCATAGAGCTGGTAAAGATCAGCTCTTATATTTGAACCCAAGCCTTTGTTCTTAACTACACGCCAAGCTGTTACATTCATGACTTTTTTTGTGTGAAATATTACAACCAAAGTTTTAATAAGTTACTAAGATATATAAAATGTTCATTAAAATTTATATGTAAAAATAGTTAAATGGTCAAAAAAGATGAAAAGACAACTCACTTTTTTTTTTCATTTTCACTAGTATTCAAAAGAATTCAAATGAAGGCAACCCTGAGACAGCACATTGCACCTTCTAAAATAGCAAAAAGAACCATATGCTCGATGCTGCTAGATTATTGTAAAATTGGTACATTGATTCATTATCAGAAGTACTTTTAAATGGGAACAATTTGGGATATTAATATGACATTATATATCAGGATTCCCAGAAATGTTTATAGCCATTAACCCTTGAAATTCTACATCTAAGAGTTTGTTATAAATAGACAATTCAAAAGAAAAAAGAAAGGCATGAAGACGTTCCTTCCATCATTATCTATACTGGCCAAAAAATGAAATGTTTAACATTAGGAAAATAATGTAGTGAAGTGTGGTTTAACAAGGATCATGACATTTTATGCAAAAATTAAAATAATTGTGAGGACCAGATTATGTAACAACATGAAAAAAATGTTTAAAATACAATGGTAACTGAAAATAGTAGAATATAAAAGTGTATATAAGCAATAATTATAATTATATAAAGAAATGTTTCTGCAAGTAAAAAGGACCAGAAGGTAATATCTAAATTAAAAACAATTACATTAAGGTAGTAGATTGGGGTGATTTTATATGCATATTATATAGCCTTTTCAAATAAAAGTGTTTAAAAAATGTAGATTGAGAGGGATTTGGGGCCGCTGTTTATCCATCCCGTAAATCCTGCATGAGTTCTGACATCAGTGTTTAACTTACCAGCAAGCCGTTCATTATGTCTTATTTCAGCTTTGATGGTTCTCTTGACAACTGACTTTCCCCGGTTTGAGCGATTCACTGCTCGTCAGGCACGAGTTTGACATCGCTGACCTTGTTCTAATCCTGGTGTCAGATTGACAATAAACACTGCCTCTCTGCATCTCAAGGGACCTATCGGGAAATTCACCTCGAACTTACGCAGATGAAAACTCTCGGAGCTTTAAACACAAAGGGAGAGTCAACAGCTCTCTGGGATATTTCTAGATTTTATCTGTTTCTTGAGTAAGTACTGTTCCATCATTATTCCAAATATGTCTCTGGTTAAAATTATGAGAGAGATAAACAAGTCTAATTTTTATGGTACCATCTGGTCACAGGCCAGGGAAGAAGCAGTTAAGCCCTTTATTGCTAATTTATATTTAGGACTGACACATTTCTTCCATTTGAAAACATTTTGTTTCCAAATGAGTAGCTTGCTCTGGACTTCATTTTTAGATCATAGGAGGGTCAAAGTGACTTAGTTGCTGGGACATCAAAATGGTCCTTAATCATCACCCCCTTTGGGTAATATCATCAAAGCTGCTACTTTGTGTATAAGTGAGGCTTCTGTGCACGTAAAAGTCATCCACATGGAGTGGAAGCCATCATGAAATCCACAGGAAAAAATTAGACTTAGTCAACCCATCATCAGTAGTGGTCTCTAGCCACACTTCCCTGGTGCTTTCAAATGAGACCACATCTATTTGAGTAAGGAATCAGGAGAGCCATTGGGCCAAATCTGGTTCCAGATTGAATTGAATCAACAGAAGCACTGGCTCGTTCTCTGCCCCAACGTGGGTCTTTCAGTCTTGTCTGCTTTATTTTTAACACTGTTGTCAGAGTCAATACATGAAAACGAAATCTTTGGAAGAAACATACACTTTCATGTCTATTTTGTTCCCTTCTGGATGAGGAAGTTGAACAACAAAGCCTCTTTGACTGCTTCTTCCATTCGATATTCCTTCTTGTGGTCACTGTGCAGGCTAATGCTTACAAGTTCACACCATTTATTCCTCAGGTTTTCACAATCTGCAAGGTCTCTAAATGTGGAAACCCAATCAGGAGCCCTGAGAGAAGAAGGAGGAATAAAACACAGGGCAAAGTTCCAATTTCATGGACCCCAAATGAGTGAGCTGATGGCCGCCGACATTTGTATCCAGTACTTGCCAATCAGAGAATAAGACGCTTCTAAATGCTAAATATTGTTATTCTAAACAGTGGTTCTCAAATCTTATTGTTTACTAGAATCACTCAGAGAGGATGTAAAAATGCCCCACAGGGTGAAAATTGGGCATCTGCATTTCCAGCAGGCTCCCCAAGTGAGTCTGATGGACACAGAAGTGTCAACAGCATCTTTATAAGTAAGGTAAATATTAAGGGCAATAGATCACAAGCCTTTAATCATTTTTATATCCCACCATCTGGAGCTTAGAAGTTGTTCAGTTATTCTTTGTTGGATGAATGTCTAGAGGGAGAATGAGTGAGCAAATGGGTGGATAAATTGGGGGGCTTCGTCAATGGCACCCGGTCTTTGCTGACTTGATTAGAAAGTTAGTGACTTATCGAGTAGCCCAGCTCAGCCCAAACTGTGATTTCTGCCTTTGAAGTCTCAATCTGATTAAAACACGTTTAGCAAGGAACAATAACTTTCTGAAATGCTGGGGATTAGGCAGCTCCTGGGAGCCCTGTGGGGAACAAGCAATTCCGGCAACCAAGAGGGGTCTTTGTGAACCTGGAGAGGCTGCTCTGCAAGCCTGTATTGGGGCCAAACATCCGACTCCTCTTAATTACATTCTGTCCTTGTTTCATTCCTTCTCATCTCTTGCTTCTGGGTCCTGAGTTTTCCCCAAACCGCCAGGGTTGAATGATCTCAAAAATTAGGCTGAGCCTGTTCCCATGGTGCCAAGGCCCGGGGCATGGACAAGTCTCCTTCACCGTGGAAAAATGAAAGAAAGTGCATGTCACTTTGTCTCCCACCTTCAACCTCTGTCGCCAAGTGATTTTGCCCAGTATCATCTGCAGGGGCCAATGCTGTGCAAGAGAAAGGAATACAGAATCTGGATTCTGACCTGTCTACATTTAAATCACAGCTTTGCCCCTTTCCAAATGAGAAAACCTGCCTTACAAGATGTCTGTGAGGGTTATAACAGACAAAGGAGAAGCAATATTGCATAATGGTGAGAGCAAAGGTCCTGGAGCTGGCTTGCCCATGTCCCCATCTCAGATCTGCCACTTACTAGCTTGGACACATTACTTAACCTATCTGTGACTCGGTTTCCTCATCTGTAAACAGGGATTCATAATCGTAACTCATGCCATTTAATCTCTGTGAGGACTGAATGAAATCAATACATATAAAGACTGAGATTATGTTGTGACCTATATTATCCCTCCATAGGTGTTACCTATTATTATAAATGTCCATAGAAATAACAATGATAATGGTAGCTGCTGAATGACTTCCATTTACAGAAATGGAAAACTGTCTCTTCCCCTCAAAGGGAGTTCTCAGATTCTTGGCACCTCCTCTCCTCCAAATCCCCTATCCTTACTTTGGTGTTTATCTCTTTAAATGGGCTGAGGCTGCTGGTTGCAATAGGGTGTTGCTGAGTCATCTGAGGACACAGGGACCTTTGTCACGAAGAACTGCTGGCAAGAGAAGCTAGCAGGAGACAGATTAGATGTCTCTGAGGCAGGAGTGAGTCAGTCGGTGGTCTGCGCCTTGCTCCACGACCGAGTGGAGATGGGGCAGTGGACTGCTCTCAGCCTTGGTCAGTGCAATGTGGCTGATTGCTCAGTGGAACAAATCCAGCCTGCTCTGTAGACGCCCAGCCTGGATGTTGCCTGACTGGTCCCCTAGGGCTCATCTCTCTCTGATCTCTCCTCTCCACTCCTTCCTTTCTTGGCCTCCTCATCTCTCCCTTCCCTCCCCCTCTTTTTCTTCCTCTTTCCTTCCTTTTTGGCTGTTCTCTTCTTCTTTATCCCTTTATCATTTTCCTCCTCCTCTCCCGTCCTTTCTTCCCTTCTATTTCTCCTCTCATACATCTCTGTCCCTCTTTTGCTCCCATCCTACTTGCCCTTCTTTCTTACTCCTCTCCTTTCAATCTTCTCCCTTCCCTTAGGAGACCCGGACAAGCTACAATTTTAGGTCTTCGCTGCCCTTCTTATCTTTCTCTAGACAGTCTAAGACCAGGAGTCATCACACTTTTTCTGTAAAGGGCCAGATAGGAAATATCTGGGGCTTTTCAGGTCGGATGGTTTCTGTTGCAATAACTCAACTCTGCCATTGTAGTGTGAAAGCAGCCACAGACAACACCTGAATGAATGGATGTGACTGTTTCAATAAAACTTTATTTTCAAAGATAGGCAGTAGTGGGATTTGGGCCATGGCCATAGTTTGCCAAACCCTAAGGAAAACACTCTCTTCTGTACTTCCTTGATCACAAATCACAAACTCAATAACAATTTATGATCCACTTCAGTTCTAAAAGCCAGGGAATATATAATCTTGTTGGTTATATGCATTCCAGAAAATTGTTAAAAAGAAAAAGTAAAACAGAGATATTTGACTACTATAGCACACAGATTAGACAATGGAGGAATTTGCTTCTGTCTTGTAGTGAATACGGGGTCAGAGGCTTTCAAAGGTTGTCATATTGGACAGTGATTTCCTCTTTGCATCTCTCTCTCTCTAGAGATACCTAATGTCCTTCCTAAAGAAAATATCCCCTTCATCAGAGAAGATATTTAATTGATGAAATAAGCCTTGCAAAAGTATGTCTGTAATGTTTTCAAATCCATTCATTTGTTTATTCATCCACTCAATGAGTTTTATTTGAGCACCTACTGTGTGCCAAGCTCAATAGTGAGTCCTGGTGGGGGGGTGCAACAAGAATGGACATAATAGTGTATCCCCTCAAGGGACTTACAGTGCAGTGCACTCCGGTGGGCCAGGGGACGTCGAGCAGTCAGCAATGAGTAGGCATCTCATATGTGCCAAGCCCTGGGCTAGTTTGTTTATGTTTGTTTTTTTTTTTTTACCCACATTTAATCCCTAAAGAACTCCAATTTAAAGATAAGAAAACTGGAACTCAGAGAAATTACTTTGTCCGAGGTTATACAGCTAAGAAATTGTAGAACCTTCCATCTTACCCCTTCACTTGTCTTGCTTTGCTAAATGCCAGAAGAATGCGTAAGCACGGAGCTAAAGGGGTTTATAATTTATAAGTGTATCTAGTTTAGAGCTGTGGTCTTTAAGGAAATCTTCATGAAGTGGTATATGGGCTACGGGATGGGTCAGATATCAAATCAGGAAACGGGTTTAGGAGAAGATGGAGAAAGGAGCCCCATTTTCAAAGGGAGTTGCACGGAAGAGTTCATGCTTGCCTGGTGGAATTTCAGACCCTGGAGAAAGGTGAATGGGGAAAATATATAGGAGTGAGGGGGTCTGCGGTGATTTCCTCAACCCACACTGCCATACCATTCCTAAGTCAGCCGTAATAAGATGGGCTGCAGAGGCCACTCAGGGATATGCCCATCCTGGGAGTGGAGGCGTGAGTGGTTATCTCCACCCAAGCTGTGGGGGTGTCCAGCTTTCCTGGGACCCTGATGTCAGCCCAAAGATATTAAGCCGGGAAGCTGACAAGGGCAGTGCTGAGGATATTAGCAGCCCATCCAGTGGCTCAGAGCAGTTTATGAGAATCCTAATTAGATCCACAAAGAACTTCTACAATCACACACTGCTTATTCTGGCTCGCAGCAAGGGGTCTCTTACCGTCAAGAGCCATCCTGCATGCTTCAGTGGAAGAGGGGTCAACAAATGAAGGAATCAGGAATGTCAACATTGACCCACTCAGAAGCAGGGAGTGGGCTTCTCCACTGACTCCTCTCCAGCACTCCCCCACTCCAAGATCTGTGAGCATTATTATCCTGGAGAGGTGCTTTCCAAAGCTCTAGAGTCTATTGCAGCAAGGCTCCTTATTAATACGAGAGTAGTCCTTCCAATTTGTTATCAATCTAGAGGAGTCTTTTAAATGATTGCTTTCAAAGTTGCAGTACAAAAGGAAGAAAGTGAACCCAATGTACCTATCCAACTGAAATGATATATATGTATCTTTCATACATTTCGTATGTGAGATATATCATATATGCTCAAATATGATTTAACTGGAGTCACTAACTAGTTTTAAAACTGGGAGAGTTCCAGCAAAATGGGTTAAGCTGGTCACCCTATTAATACAAGAGATACATGTGTCATATCCTTTAAATATTTCAGATATGAGATCTGTCATATATACTTAAATATAAGTGCAATAGAATATACCATATAGGGCCGGCCCCATGGCTTAGCGGTTAAGTGCGTGCGCTCCACTGCTGGCGGCCCGGGTTCGGATCCTGGGCGCGCACCGACGCACCACTTCTCCGGCCATGCTGAGGCCGCGACCCACGTACAGCAACTAGAAGGATGTGCAACTATGACATACAACTATCTACTGGGGCTTTGGGGAAAATAAAGGAGGATTGGCAATAGATGTGAGCTCAGAGCCGGTCTTCCACAGCAGAAAGAGGAGGATTAGCATGGATGTTACCTCATGGCTGATCTTCCTCACAAAAAAAAAAAAAAAAAAAAAAATTAAAGAATATACCGTATAAATAATTCATAAAAATATATGATAAATGCATATATCTAATTTTATTGTTCAATGAACTTTGACTAGATACCAGGGACAAGTAGTGTATTTTTGAGTTTAAAAATAAACCAACAACCATGAAAAGTGATCAAAGCACAAAGAAGAAGATTAAATGCTTCTCAATGCTGAAGTGTATTATTTATAGCTAAGGTGATCTGGCCGCCAGTGACCAAGATTTCTCCCACAAGCCTGGTTTAATGGAAAGATGATCAGAACTGGAGTCAGATGAACTTGGTTCAATTTTTACCTCTATAAAAATCTATACAGCGTGTCGTCCACAGATCACCAGCATCAGCGTCACCCGGGAGCTTGTTAGAAATGCAGAATCTCAGGCTCCCCCTCCCCAGACCTACTGAAACAGAATCCGCGTTTTTTAAGAAGATCCCCCCCGTGATTTCTGTTCTCATTAAAGTCTGAGAAGCTCACTTAAGCCAGTTGAGCCTCATTTTCCTGCTCTGCAAAATGGAGATGATAAGATCTACTGCAGAATACTGTACGAAGAGTTACTAAGGTCATTTGTGATGTACTTAGCACGGTACTGGACCATTGGGTCCAGGCTCAAAAACAACTGTTTCCTTCCTTTTTCTCAGTATCACTTGCTTCTGAATAATACTGTGATATAATCTTGTTCTGCTCAATATTATTTTGCCGCCCTCTATACATCAAAAGCGCTTTAACCTCTATGATCTTCCTCCTGTCTCTTCAAATCCCAGAATCACGTAAAAACAAATTACAAAATCCATGAGATTGATGGGACCTGAGAGACCTGCTGTTCAACCTCCCCTTTGAAGTGAGAAATACCATTTTTTTAGGTCCCAGACTTACTCATTCTTTATGTTCTCACTCAAGTGTCACCTTTTAGGTGCCAGGCAGATACCAGGTACTTAATAGATATTTTCTGGCTGTTGGATGAGTTAATGAAGGGGCTCTATGAACTCTGGCCCGTTCTATTCTTTGTCTAAATCTTACTACACTTGTTTTCTTTATGACTTATCCTGTCCTTTCATTCTTCCATTAAAAAAACTAGTATATCTCATATTTCTCCTTGACCATCTCTCACCTATCCAAGATACCTAAGAATATATATACACATATATATATGTATGTATTAATTCATACATATATGAATTATTATAAATATGTTCATATTTTGAGATCAGATATTTTAACTTTATACATTGCCAACCAACTAGACTATAAGATCCATGAAGGAAAGAAGAAAAAGACCATGACATTCCCTTCTTGGAACATCAGTGCCTAGGAAGGTATGTTTCTCAGTAAATATTGGATATTGATGATCAATGCTGAAAAGTACCTAGGACTGTTGTCACTAAACTACTGAGATTCCTATGGTGCACTCCACTATTTCAGAAAGGACACAACTAGTAGACAAGAAAAGGAAAGTAGGGTCTCATTGGGATCCTGTGTATCTCTTGAGGTAGATCAATAGCTTTTTTCCTAGGGAAATGCCCGGCAGGCTTCACATAAGAGGTTCCCCCCAAATCAAACACTCCACTCAAAGATTATATTTATACAGCTCATTAGGAAAATTTTTTATACTTTTGACACTCATTAGACTTGTAATCGTCCACCAAAGCTACTCTGTAACAAGAAATAAACACTCCATTCTAGAGGATGAGTAATAATTAGGTACTGCTCAGCACTGTGCTCTTTACAGGTCTAATTTTAGAGCATAATTAATCCTGCTGAAGCTGCATAAGATAAGTGAAATATTTATGCAGCTGTGTTAATTCATGTATTTACTCCTTGAGAGACATTCAGAATTGGGCATGGCTTTCGGGAAGATTATCTTAAGATGCCCCCTGGAGCTACGTCATTTTCTCTCCGATGGCTTTGCCTCCAGATGATCTCCAAAGATGAAGTTGAGAAGACACGTTTCCCAACCCATCAGTTTGACCAGGAAAGCAATGAGCCAGGACAGAAAATATCTATAAGAAGCTAGATGCTCTGCTAGCACAAGGAACACACCTCTTGCCTATGCGGATGCCTTTACTTTTTATTTTTTATTTGCCACAAAGAGGACATTTTCTGTTAGCACCACAAAGGTTGTTTCCATGATACTAACTTGACCATATTATTGCCAACACAATGCTAAATAAGCTGTGTTGAATACCGGAGTTGTGGATGGACAACAATGATGATGAGGAGGAGGACGGTGATGATGGTGGTGGTGGTGGTGGTGATTATGATGGTAATGATAATTATGATGGTGATGATGATGATGGTGATGATAACGATGATGGTGATGATAACGATGATGGTGATGATAATGATAATGATGATGGTGATGATGAAGATGGTAACAGCTAGCATTTATTGAACTATTTCTATTTCCAGGTTTTGCATTTAGCTAAGCTCTTTACATGTACCTTCTCATTTGATCCTCACACCAACTTATCAAGTAAATATTTCTGCATTCATTCACAGATGAGTAAACTGAGGCTAAGCAAGATTACCCTTTTCACGGAAGTATTTGTAAATAGGACAATAGATTTAGTTTAGATATACACTAAATTACTCCTTCCTAAAGGATATATAAATCTCAAGTGTCTAATTAGCCAAGTTTGATAGACATCTTAGGGAATTAAAAGAAATGAGAGTCTTACATAATTGACACCCTTCCAGAATAAGGCCCTTTAAGCAGAAGCTTTGCCACTTACTAGCTAGGGGACTCACAAGCCCTATGAGCTTCAGTTTCCTCCTCTGTAAAATGGGTATAAGCAATATTTAACTTCAGAAGGTTGTTATGAATACTAAATTAAAGAACACATGTAATGCATCCAGTATGGTGATTGGCATATCCTATTCCTAAATATGTTGCTGTTTCATAATAGATGTTGCAAGAGTGACAGCAATGGTAGGTAGGAGTAGAATTAGAACTCTCTTATTTGACAGCTACCCATCATATTTAGAAGTTTCCTGTCAAGTTAAATACATCCCAACAACAGCCATTCATCCATGCATGTATTTATTCACTCAGTTCTTCATTGACCAGTCATCTGTTATGTTTAGCATTTTGTGGTTTTACTGCTGGAAATGAGACTCTCGTTTGCTGAGTAGTTCACCCCAGGTCTTGGTGATTAGGCAACCACTATGGCAGATGGAACAATTAGCCCCACTTCTCCACCCCTCTCTGTCTCCACACCTCCTGTCATATAACTCAAGACTCCTCCCATAAAAGGTAGAGTATGCCTTTGATCACTTCACTTCAGGCTTGGCCATCTGACTTGCTTTGGACAAAAGGGTTTTAGCAGACGTGAATGTGACAAAGCAGAAACTTGAAATGTGCAAGAGCAGTTAGGTGTTTTCCTCTGTGCCTCTGACATAGCTGAGAAAAGAGCTCCTCCCAGGTGGCTTCTGCCCCTTCAGTCTCAGACCTTGAGTAAATAGAGGCAGAGCAGAGACCACGCAGTTGACCCATGGGCTTGTCGGAGGGAATAGAGCCACCATAGCCACCTCAGCCTGAAGTAGAGCTTCTCCTCTCAACCTGCACTCCCATAAGCAAAATAAACATTTATTGTTGTAGGCCTCTAAGATTTCACAGCAATAGCTGACCAACGCAGCCACAAATCACTATTACATAGCAGAGAACACGGCTCATGATCTGAGGAAGGTACAAATGCCCTACAGGGAATTCAAAGAATCAGATGTTCTTATTTAGGAGTTAAATATAAAACACATTTAGATTTCTTGATGGCACTATGAGAATCTAGGGTTTAATTATGGGAGTGGAGAGAAGAGAAAGTGCCAGGAATTATGTCCTTTGTTCAAATTCACAGCAACCCTATGCACTAGCCTCTGCCCATGTATTTGGCCATAGTGGTGGCCAGATTTTCCTCTTCCAGCTCTAGACAGTCATAGCATATTCTGTAACCATCTCTGAATACAGCCTCCACCTGTTCCTGAATGCAGCTTCCGCCCGATGCCCTGAGCTTTTGTATCCCACTCATGCTCACTTGAGTTTTCAGGGTTAACCTGTCATCTCTGCTGGCTTTGCTTTTCCTATCTCAGTGTTGGCAATTCAAAGCGAAACCAACACGCCATTTGGGCCGTGACGGGATTCCAAAAACTATGTCACGAAACAACGGGCCATGGTAAGATCACCAGCTGTGAAGTGGAGAAGGATAATCAGAAGGAAATGCTGCTGGAGACAGAGTCAGTCCAATTAGCTGTACAGTTCCATAAACGCCACAATCCCATTAGACTGTAAGCCCCGTGAGGGGGGAAACCATATTTTTTTGCATGATAGGCGGTCAAGAGGTAGACTGTAGTGGAAATCCATGGATTTCTGCTCACTGTTCCTTTTCTAGAGCTTGCCTCTCCTTCATTACTCCATAGGATAATAAGAGGAGCTGCTGTGTTAATACAACATAACTCCACCCCTTAGTCACTCCTGATGGGTCCAGGAAAGAGTCTTTGACCCAAAATACATCAGGAATCCTTCCTCTGGAATTCGAAATTTAGAATTTAGAGAATAGAGATTGGGACTCACTGTAGCCTAGTTATGTAATGTCACTGATCTAATGCACAGTTTTTTAACCCCAGCACTACTAACATTTGGAGTCGGGTAATTCTGTGTTTTGAGATGTGGGGGGCTGTCCTGGGCATTGTAAGATAGTTGTCCGGCATCTCTCATCACTGGCTTCTATCTACTAGATGCCAGTAGCAAATAGCCTCCCAGTCATGACAATGAAAAAAAATGTCTCCAGATATAGCCAAATATCCCTGGCAGGGTGGGGAGGTGGGGGCAAAATTGCCCCCCATTGAGAACCACTGTTCCGGAGACAGGACCTATGAATTCCTGTTGTTGAGGCCCCAGGACTGCCCTGGCTCTTGTTTTTTCTCTAAACCTATTTGTGAAACTCTTTCCTAAATTCACTGAGATAGACACTTCTGCATCCTTAAAATAAATTCCTTTTTAAAATTTAGTTGTCTAAAATTGGTTTCCATTATAAGCAACCTACAGAACCACAGTATCATGTGCTAGGCACTCAATAAATATTCTTAGCGTGCAAACTCATCATGTAAAGATCCACTGGAAAGCCAAGTAGAAAACAGAGAGATCAAGGGTCTCAAGTCCCCCAAAGTAGGGGGTCACTCAAGGTCTTACCATCACCCACAAACTGGAGCAGGGCCAGGTCAATCTGCCTCTTCCAAGGGGAGCCCTTCTGGAGGGCAATGCCATAACCAGTGGTGGCAAAGATGTACCCACTCCCGATGGTCACCAGCTTGCAGCCTTCATCCCTCCCCGCCTTGTAATTCAAGACCGCCGCGTCGTAGATGAACGCGTCCAGTTTCCTGCAATGACAAGAAACCAGGGGGTTACGAGGATGCGGGGTACCATCTCAGGGCCCAGCTCCTCAGGCCTGATCCAGCAGCACACACTTTCCTCCACACTGGAGATGATGACTCAGGGCCACTCCATCCCTTTATCATAAAAGGATCTATTTTTAATGAGGAGCTAAAAGCCAGAACCTTTTTTCTCCCAGTTACAAGAGACAGCTAAATAAAGACATGAAGAATCCTTATGCCCAAGTGAGTAAACAGTTGAGCTTGTTGGTTCGCGAAGTGTTTGCCCTGAGCACTCCCAACAGTGGAGAACAGCGGCCTACTTAGAAAGCTTTGCATCAGAACAAAACAAACCATTAAGGGATAGGAGAGTTTGGTGTGGTGTGTGGAAGGGGAGAGGACTAAATAGGAATGATGTCTTTTCCTTCCCAAAGAAACATGTTGATTATTCATTTATATCACAAAAATTATAAGTAATAATTTTTGGAAACCCAAATAATGTATAAAATATTAAAAATACAGTTAAAATTTAAAGTGTCCATAATTCTGTAACTCAGAGGCAAAGTCTGTTAATATATCAGTGAACAGTCTTCCAAACTTTTTCTGCATATGCACACACACACACATACACATATACACACACAAACACACATCTTTTAAAATAGGGATTGGCAAACTTTTTCTGTAAATTCAAGATAATAAATAGTTTAGGCTTTGTGGGCCATGCAGTCTCTATTGCAACCACTCAACTCTGCTGTTGTATCATGTTATAAGCTGAATTGTGATCCCCCTCAAATTCCTGTGTTGAAGTCCTACCCCCCCAGGAACTCAAAATATGATCTTATTTGGAGATAGGGTCATTGAAGATGTAATTAGTTAAGATGAGATCATACTGGAGTAAGATGGGCCCCTAATCCAACATGACTGGTGTCCTCATAAAAAAGGGGAAATTTGGCCACAGACACACACACAGGGAGAATGCCATGTGAAGGTTGGAGTTACGCTGTCACAAGCCTGGGATCTACCAAAAGCAAGGAGAAAGGCCCAGAACAGATCGTTCCCTAGAGCCTTCCGAGTGAGCGTGGCCCTGGTGACACCTTGATCTTGGACTTCAGCCTCCAGAACATGAGATAAAGGATCCCTGTTGTTTAAGCCTCTCAGTTTGTATAACTTTGTTACGGCAGCCTTGGGCAACTAATACACAGCATGAAAGCAGCCACAGGTAATATATAAATGAACAAACTCAGCTCTGTTCCAATAAAAGGTTATTTATGAAAACAGACTGGCCCAGAAGCTATAGTTTGCCAACTCTTGTTTTAACCCCCAAAATATGATTGTTCCATACAAACCTTTTCACAAATTACCTTCTTTTCTCATTTCACACCACACATAGATGTGTTTCCATGTCAATAAACATGGCACTTTTTTCCTTTGTTGATATATTTATTTTTATTAAGGTATAACTTACACGCAATAAAGTGCTGGATAAATTTTTACATACATATACATCCTTGAAATCACCACGTAGATCAAGGTATAGAATATTATCCTCATCTCAGAAGTCCTTATGCTCCTCCAGTCAGCACCCTCCAGCAGGCAGGCATCACGGAACCCCTCAATGGCATAGCTGTGCCTGATTCACTACCCAGATCCCTATCAGGGGACATGTATATTGCTTCCGATTTTTAAAGCCACTTAACAAGGCGGAAATGATCACCCTTGAACAAGGGGATGGATGTCTCAACTCGAAAGCAGGCAGGAAAACGAAATAAGAGGTTACTCAACTTCCTGACACCACCTCAACTTTATTGCCTTAGCATCCTTAACAAGAAAACATAAAACAGTGAAGCAAAGAAAAATAAAAGTGGCAGGGAGAGGATGTAAAATGCGGCATCCTTTCAGAGACAGCTGCTGAAGGGCTCTCTATGGGAACAAAACTATTTGGAAGGTTTACGGCTGTGTTCTTCATTTTAATTTTTTGTTTCTGTAATGGTTAGAGGTGGAGGGAGGCTACCGGGCTTGTTATACCAACAGAAAGACCCTGAAGCTTTTATCCCAAGGCTGTAGCTTTGGAGACTTGGTTTTGTACTCTGAGAGTAATAAAAGGGGATCAGATCATCCAAGCGCAAAAGGAAGAAAACTGGGCATTGTGAGTGGTGATGGTGAACCGGAGCTGCCAAACCAAGAGGAAACAGTTTTTCTAAACACGCAGCAACACTGAGATCCGTGGAAATATGGGACGGAGAATTTTAAAAGGTCCGTTTGTGCATGAAGGCAGTAGGGCGTGTGACAGGAGTGGGGGAGGAGCAGGTAGAAGGGATATGCGTCCTAGTCTGGATTTGGAGGCTGGCGTGACCTCGGGAAAGTCCTTTCCTTCTTTTGGATTGTTGGTTCCTCATCTGTGAGATGAGGTAGTGATTGTGATTCTGCTGAGATACTCGTCCAGCTGTGGCATTCTATGATTATGCAAGATGATAGTCACTTCTGTCACTACCTATAAAGAAATTGAGACTCTAGATAACATGGGTGCCCTGAGGACTTCAGGCCATGGATGGCATTTGTCCTTGATGAAGCTGGGGTGCTTGCAACTTCAGTAATTCACATATCAAAGTTGCCATGGAGATGTTGAGAACCTGGGTTTTATTAAGACTTTCAAAGCCTCACCCAACTCGCTTCTTTCAATTGCTCAAAAACAAACATAAATACACACATATGTGAGCACGGGGCATTCAAATGTTAAGGCCATCTCTTGGTATTCATGGGGTGAAACCTTCCCCATCCTGTTAACCCAGCACACGCTGATGCATTGCTGGGATGGAAATCTAAAACTGTACCTGGCAATCATACGAGAGTTGTCCAACAGCAGTTTAAATCAGTATTTTATAGACAGGCACAGATTTCTGCAAATCATTACCATATTTCATGACAAATCTTCTTCAGCTGAGCAACAAACAGCCAGATGAGCAGAAAGAAAACAAGAAATTTTCTTGGGGAACAAAGTTTGCAAAAACAGGATGCTGTCAAGTCAAGAGAGGACAATTGCAAAAGACACGGTTGGTTCTGAGCAAAGCAGTTACCATGGGTGTGCCTGGGGTGGGCTGGCGGCTGTGCTCTTAGAAGGGTCTGGCCACGGAGGGCCACAGATGGGTCTGCCCTCCATGGTCTGACTCTCTGTGGTCTCGGGGCCACGTGAGAACCAAACCGAGGACAGCACAGGAAGGAAACTGTGGGACCACGTGATCTTGGTTTCTCTCCCTCATCTGTGATTCTGGAGCTGGGGTCTAAATGCAATGGCCTGCTTGTTTAAAAACATCCCGGGGCTTACACAGACCCTCTGACGGAGATGATCATTGTTTGCACAGTGCTTTACAAAAGAGTGCACAGCATTTACATATATCGTCCCATCAGGGCCTCGCAACTGCCCAGTAGGGAGATATGTTATTATTTTCCTATGTTATCTATGAGCAGACGAGGTTCCATGAGGCTAAGGCAGCCTGAAGCTCATCAGTGATATTTCCAAACTCTGTACTACAAAACTCTCCATGACAGCACTGTCTCGCGGAATTTTCTGCAATGCAGGAAATGCTCTATATCTGTGCTGTGTAATATGGCTATCGAGCACCTGAAATGTGGTTAATGCAACTGAGGAACTGAGTTTTTAATTTTATTTCATCACTTTAGTTTTATTTATTTTTATTTTACCCTTAATTTAGATTCTGATGTACATGGTGGCTACTGAAGTGGACAGCACAGCTCTCGGCATTCCGTGGTGGCAGGGGAAGGCTGAGGGAGCAGGGCTGTGGGTTCCCCTCCTTGCTCTGACTCAAGAAGGTCTACTTTTGATCTCTTTTCAATTGAAAGAAAAATGTTCCCATTGTTAAAAAGATAAAATTAAACATCACTGACGTCCTCAATAAGGGGCTTTGTGGTCAAACACTTCGAGCAAGGAGCCTGTATGTCTGAGCCTCAGTCTTCCCTCTGCAAAGTGGAGCCGACAATATCTGCCCTTGAGGGTTGTTGGGAATAAAGTGATGCTATATACGTAAAATGTGTGCACCGTGCCTGGCACATGGCAGATGCTCAAGACACATAGATGCATTCAATTGAATTCAGATTTTAGGGCAAAGGGGCTTGCAAATTGTATGCATTCTATGTGACAAACCCAGTCCTGATACTTTATATGCATTATCTTGTTTCATTTACTCGTTCTAATTGTGCAAGGATGGATGTACCACTGCCAACTCCATTGTCAGATGAGGAAACTGAGGCATGGAGAGGTAAAATGACTCGACATCGCCCCCCAGCAGATAGGTGTCAGGCAGCATTTGGACTTAGGTAGTCTGCTGCCAAAGGTCACAGACACAACTACTATGAGCACATGATCCATAAGATAAACGGAATCATCTCTGTGGAAAAAAATGGAAGCAGCTCTATCTATTACTTATGAAATTCAGACTGCAGGCACAGATAAAAATCAAGCCCAGTGTTATAAAAAAGGAGGCAAGGAAGACGCCAGAGCAGCCAGAGTTTTAAAAGATTTGGTAGGTTGTTTGTCTTCATCTGTCTCTTTCCCAGTAGATGCACAGCCATGTAAGGTCTGGAGTCACCTGCACAGACAATGTCTCTTGTCTTCAGCACACCCTACTCCATTCCTTCAGGAGACACTTAGAGGTAGATGGCCACAGCTTTTTGTTGAGGGTAGAAGGTAAGAAAGAGAAAAAGGCCCCCGAAATGGAAGCCCAATTTAGACCAAAAACAGTTGGGGGTTGGAGCTGCGATTGCGGGAGACAGTGATATATTAGCCAGCAGGTGGTAATCGGCAGCACTGGGCTTGGAACAACACCGAGATTAAAGGCTGTCACTGGAGGAGAGTCCCTCAGAACTCAGAGCAGTCGGCTGGAAGCTTGAGGGCTCACAGGTAATGAACCCAGTTATGCTTCTCTGCTCAGTGCTTTCAAGAGGAAATCATCTTTGTCCCAGCTCCTGCCGTGGTCACGTGGCTGTCATTGGCTACGTGCTTCTCCCACTGGGCGGAGGAGGCTTAAAGGACAGGGTCTGAGAATCGTGATGGGGACAGAGCCCCTACCCTGCCCACCTCTCTGCCTCCACTCCCTACAGAAGGGTCATCTCTTCTCCAAACACTTGTGACAAATGAAACGACCCCTCGGCTCTCCACCATGAGGGCTGGAACAGAACTGGAGCCTGGAGTGAATGCTGAGCTGTGCTATGCTGGCTGCAGGACCTGTGCACCCCCCACCAGCCATCAGAGAGGCTGTGTGGGTGCTGTCACCCTCTCCCTGTCGCTGGCAGTCCTCAAGGAAAGCAAATGATTAAAAATGACAGTAATTCAGAACGAGAGGGGGAAATAAGACCTCCTCTCCGCAAATTTGCAGAGAAGCAAAGTAAAGAGGAATGTCACACGTGTACCATGCTAATTTAACCTAACAGTTTCCTGCCGGATTTTTTGACAGCTTTGAAGAGCTGCTACAGCTTTCTCAAGTGTGGATCTGACCCTGTTACTTCAGTCGGTCTCTCTTGTACCTGCACAGTGGCCTGAAAGTTCACTTTTAGCCCCAAGACTGTTGGTCAACAAATCTGATTCCCCTACCCAAGAGAAGATCATGGCCTGGGTCAAGGCATGGCCTTTTTGGGGATGGGTAATTGTATTGTCAAGCAGCTTGACATTTCCTAATCAAAAGTTTCCGCTTTTAGCTCATCATCTCCTTATGCATGTTTTCAGATGTTCTCTGGGGGTCTCAGCACATTTAAAGGCTAATTATATAGTTAAAGTTAATTATTCATTCATTAACATTCAAGAAGCCCTTAACAAGCCATTGACTTGCACTGATGAATTAATGAAACCAGTGTGTGTGTGTGCGTGTGTGTGTGTGTGTGTGTGTGTATGTTGTGGAGATCTAGTCTGAAGTGTTGCTGAAAATTAAACATCTCTTTGATGATAACTGAATGTACTTTTTTTAGGTCACATCAAAGCCTTCCTTGGAAGAGAAACACATCAGCCAGCAATTTAGGCCAGTCAGCGTGTTGGGGCAACGGCAGAACAGTGGACGGGATTCAGGTCCACCTCTGCCAGCTCTGTGGTGAGGCCCCGTTGTGAGACGTCTCTGAGCTTTCGTTTTCTTACTTGTAAGATGGGGTAAATAATACCCCTCTCACAAGATGGCTGTTGGATGGATGAAAACAGAAGGGAAGGTGTTTTGTAAATTGCGAATCCTGGTGCAAATTCAGGAGGTTGTGGCAGTGAAGACGTTGTCAGGGAGCAGAGTTGGCCACTTGAAAAGGTATCTCTTTGGCTTGATTATTTTTAAGAACAAAAGACTCAGGAAGAAATGTTGACCTTCCCCCTAACTGCCCAAAAGAATTTAAGATGGACGGCCTGTTCCAGGAAGGAGCTATCGCCATAGATAACTATAGTCTAATATAAACCAGGTGTGGTAGACAGGGAGGAACCTAGCAAGGCCTTGTGGATCAAAGTCTTCTCCAAGTTCCATTGTCATTACAAGGCATGGCAAGCCTTTGTTTACCAAACATTTGCTTTTCCCTCTCCATGTGAATTGCCTTCCTCTTCTTTGAAGTCTGAAACCACTACTCCCAACATCCTTCTTTGTCTTTAGCTGAAGATGGTATTTAAGGTGGTGGTTTTGGCCATTTTGGCAAGTTATCCAGTTTTCCTGGGTTTCTCCCATGTTATTAAATTTTATTTGATTTTTCTCCTGTTGATCTGTCTCATGTCAATTTAATTCTTAGACCAGCCAGAAGAACCTAGAAGGGTAGAAGAAAATTTCTTCCTCCCCTACAATGTCATTGTGCAAAGAAGCAATGGTGGTAAGGATCATCAACAAGCATCCAGACACAGGGCTATTGATGGGTGAAGGGCATTTGTGGGCCCAAGAAGTGGTACCACTGAGGCATGACAACCTTTGAAAGTGCCTGCTTGGGCAAGAGACACTCAATATGCACAGAAATTTTACCTTCCATGAGCACAGGATGGTCTAAAATTGGCTTTAGGAAAGTGGCCTAGAATCACGTTTTGACTCAGTTTGTGAATACAAACTTTAAAACCAGAATTATAGCGACATTGATGTATTTTCACTAAGGAAGCATTTTTCAGGCCAAACTCCATTAAGCTAATTTAATTCCTAGATTGATGTCTCACATAGCATAGTTAAATTGTTTCCAATTTTCTTGGAAACTATTTTCACTGGGATCAATTCTTTTGTGTTTAAATTTTATAAGGATTTGATTCATTGATCAGTGTTTGGACTACAACAAATTTTACTAATTTATAACTTCTGCTATTTTGAGTTTTCTTTTGTGGTTATTATTTCCACCAAGTCCAATTCTCCTGGGTTGAAATCGTGCAGAGATCCCAAATTGGCCAAGAAGATTCGAGTCATCTACGGATTTTGAGTCAATAACAAATTTCACCCTGTATGCTTGAGCTGTTGTCTGTTGAATTGGTGTTGATTATTTCTACCAGTAATATTCACTGGGAATTGGGTGAAAAAGATGGATGGTTAATATTTATTTTTTAACTGAGAAAATTCTGAGTAATTTTGTAAGAGAGACAGAGAGAGGCAGAGAAGGAGGGAGGAAACAAAAAGGGGTGAGAAGGGGGGAGGGAAAGGTACAGATGGAAGCAGGCATCAAGTAAAACAGGAAGATGCTGAGAGGGAAAGAGAGAGAAGGGAAGGAACAAGAAAGAGAGAGTGAGGAAAAGATACAGAGAAGGAAGAAGAGTAAGACGCAGAAAGGGAGGGAATAAAAAGAGGGAGATAAACTTGTAGGGAGAGACTAAGAGATGAAGAGGGAGGGAGGGAGAGAAGGAGGGAGAAAGAGACAGAGAGAACAAGAGCAAACAAAAGAGATGCAGAGATAGGGTGCACACACTTTTCCTACTGACTAATAACCTCAAAAACAGGAAAGGGTTAAAATGATACAGCAAATCCTGCTTTTTTTCTGTTAAATTTAACATCAGAACCAAACTAGCCTGTCCAAAGAGTTGATAGGTCATGTAACGCAGTCTTTTAATTTTTCAGATGAGGAAACCGAGGCCCAGGTGTTCCACGGTCAGTGATACCAGATCAGTCTACTACTTGCCAAAGCAACGCACCTTCGGGGCGCCACTGCAGGGCTTCCCCAATCTGAGGGCAATCCTCAGATGGGATGTGGGGTCAGAGGAACAATACATGGGATGTTGGGCAAGTCTGTGCACTTCTCTGAGCCTTGATTTCCCCATCTGACCAGAGGAAAAGAATCTCCCCCATGTGGTTGTACACTAGTTGGATGAAGTAATGGCTATAGATTTGCTTGGTGAATCATAAAGTGAACTCTAAAGCATGATGCAAATGCTATTCTTTCTTCACGCTACAACTCATGTTCTGACACAGGAGAAGTATTGATTCCTTCTGGAGCATAAATCTGTTATTGAGTTCCTTAGAATACACTCTTCAAAGGTTGGGATCAGAGCTAACCTTTCTACTGCAAATCCCATGGTGCATCACACATTAGAAAGGATGCTCAAAAATGTTTGCTTTGTGCAGACTATTCTTGAATGTTTACTATGTGCCAGACACTGTGCTCTTTGCCTGCACATCTCATTTAATCCCTACAACACACTCCTCTGTGCAGGAACCAAAATTAGCATCATTTTGTAAAAGGGAAAACTGGGTCTAAGAGGTTAATTAACTTGTCCAAGGTCCCACAGCTGGATCTTATCAGAGATGGAATTCCAATCCAGGATGCTTAGTTTATAAGCACCATATCACACTGCTGGTGGTGATGCTGCTGCTGCTGAACTTGTCACACACCAGGAGAGAAAGACAGGGACTCTCAAAGGCCAGAAAACATATGAAAATGAAAGAGAGAATGGGAAAAGAATCAACACTGGATAAAACCCTATTATGTGTCAGATCCAGTGTGGGGTACTTTCCCTAAGTCAATTCATTTAATTCTCAAAAGAATTGCAGGAGACAGGATTTTAAGGATGAGGGAAATAAGCTCAGAGAGGTTATTTAATTTGCCAAAGGTCACACGGCTAGTAATTATCAGAGCCAGGATGTGAAGCTAGGTATCTCTCACTTCAAAATCCACGTTCTGCACCAAGAGCCACTCAGAAAAGAAATGTCAATCAATCAATTGGCTGAATAAGACTAAAGTTTTCAAGAAAGTATGAATACTTCGACCCAGATATTCTACTTCTAGCTATCACTCCTAAGAACTACTTGCAGAAACGCACAGAGTGACTCATCAAGGCTTTTTAACATAGCCACATGACTAATATCCCCCTTGAGGGAAATGGTTAATAAACTGTGATGTATGCATACCGTGGAATTGTTTCCAGCAGTCAAAGAGAATGAAGGCAAAAGACACCTACAGATACGGAAAGCTCTTCAAAACATATTATTAATTGAAAACCAAACTGTGACACACTGCATAGTTTGATAGCATCCCACAAAATGAAATTTTGTAATTTTGTGTGGACATATAAATATATGCAACAGCATATAACAATGCCCAGGAGAAATGGCACGTATACCAAACAAATAACAGTGCTTACCTGGTGGGGTTTTGGGATTGGGACACAGTCAAGGGGATGTTTATTTATCTGCATTTTTGATCTTTTACCATGGTAATATATTTTTTTGATGAGGAGCAATACAGCATAGTGGTTAAGGGCATAGATGCTAGAGCCAGTTCAAATCCTAGCTCTGAAGCTTACCAGCACTTTCCTAAGCAGGTCACTTAACCTCTCTGCACGACTGTTTCTCTGTGTATACAATGGAGATGACGGACATGCCAACCACATGGGGTGGCTGTGAAGTTTAAATGAGGAATTATAGGTAAAGTGCTTATACCGGCTCCTGGGACTAAACAGAGATTAGGAGGCAGGGATGGAGAAGGCACAGGAAACCAGCCAGGATAATAATCACATCCCCTGATGGTGGAGGTTCACACGAAGAACCCGTATTGCATGCATGTGCACTGAGCATCAGGGTGGAATACAGTGTCATGCCCTGAAGCACATATTCAGATGGAGCACTGAGCCGTGAGGCCTCTCCCCTGGCCCCTAGACACTGGAGGACAGCCCTCTCCAGTAGTGCTGACATTGGATACCTGTAGAAGATGGTGTTGGGGAAAGCACACTGTAACCTAGGTGAGTGTAGCGGGTTGAATAGTGTCACCCATAAAATTCATATCCACCCAGAACCCAGAATGTGACCTTATTTGGAAATTGGGTGTTTGCAGACATAATTAGTTAAGGATCTCAAGATGAAATCTTCCTGGATTTAGGTGGGCCTTAAATCCAATGACTTAGAAGAAGAATCCCTTAGAAGAAGAGGAGACAAACAGGGGAGAAGCCCATATGGAGATGGAGGCAGACACTGGAGTGATGTGGCCACAAGCCAAGGACTGCCTGGAGCCACCAGAAGCTGGAAGAGGCAGGAGGGATCCTCCCCTAGAGCCTTCAGAGGGAGGGTAACCCTGCTGATGTGTTGATTTCGGACTTCTGACCTCCAGAGCTGTGAGAGAATAAATTTCTGTTGTTTTGAGCCCCCAAGTTTGTGGTCATTTGTTATGCAGCCGGAGGAAACTGCTACAGTGGGGAAACCTGAGGTGCGGTACCTGACTTCCCATCACCCCTCCACCTGCATCTATCCCAATGGAAGGAGGCCTGACTTGCCAGGGCAGAAGCAGCTGTTAAGGGCTGGCCCCAAGCAATTAGCATGGGGTGTGAATGGTATCACCCAACTTGTGCCAGAGGCCTCCTGTGGCTGGGCTAGCCCGGCACCAGGAAAACTCACTCCTCCCCATCGCTTCTGGAGCAAGACATTGGCAAGAAGACTCACAGGGCTTATGCCTTAACACCCTCACCGTTCCAGCACCTGGGTCCATGGGAACATTTCCACAGGGGAGAGACGGGAAGAACACTGCTGAGATTTTCCAAATCTGAGCTGCTGATGGATAAGAGTATTAGCTGGCCTGGTTCTAGGCCCCACTACCTCATAACAGAGATCCATCCCTTCCCAGAACCGTTCGCTTGTCAGGACAAGCAGAGAGTCAGCACATCATGGGAAGAAAGGGATGTTGGGTTGAGTCTGAATGCCGGCTCTGCCACTCACTTAACCTTTGCACAAGTTGCTTCTGCTCCCTGAGCCTCAGTTTCCTCTTCTGTAAAATGGAGAGAACACCTTTTGGCAGAGTTGAATTAGGATGAAAAGAGATCGCATATGTGAAGTCCTCATGTGAGTTCAGCAATCAGTAAGAGGTGATCCCTGAGGAGGTGGAATCTGCCAGGAGCTCCTGCTTCTTCTGTCTCCACAGGAGGAATCGCCTAATTACGTGTCCCAATATAAGGAACACATCCTTTTTTCATGCGTTTTCCCCTGTGAATTCCTTTCTTTCCCCCATCTCAAGGGAAGGAGAAATATTGCCCCTTTTTAAAGCAGCAGTAAGGCTTTCAAAGGAAAAGGAGACATTTTAAAGTATGAACAAAATTGGTTCTGGGTTTTATATAATAGTGGGCACTTAGAAACAAGCTAATTGTACAATGTTATGAGAACGTTCATATTTATTATTTTAAGTTGTGACTCAAAGCGTGGGCTCCAGAGCAAGTGTGACCCCGGACAAGCTACTTAATCTCTCTGTGCCTATTTCCTCGATTGTTGATGGAAATCACGATAGTCACTGTCTCCTAAGGTTGTTATGAGGCTTAAATAAGATAATGCAGGCAAGACATTAAAAACAGTACCCGGCACATAGGTAAGCTCCTAATAAATGTTATACGTTATTTAGAAATGCCTCCCTTAGTTGCCTAAACAATTCAGGTAGTTTATTCAAACTGCAATAGAATAAGGTGAGAACATATGGACAAAGCAATTTGAGTTAAGTGAATTCAGAGGTGGAATAGTAACTAAGCCCTTAGGCAAAGTCAGGAAGCAGCTACTCGGGCTGTAAGCTCTCCACAATTGCTGACAGAGGATCATAAATTAAGCTCGGAATAATATAGAAGTCCAAGCAAAAAGAAAACTATGAGTCGTTTCAGGAATTGAGTTGTCCACAAGATACAAGCATGCCTTAAAGTGATGAAGAACAATGCTGTTCATGGTACAGAAGCCTGCGAGATGATGTAGGACCATCTGAACCAATTGGTCTGCAATAACAATATGCCAAGCTTTCCAAAATAACTGTTTCTTGTAGGCCCTTCTTCCGGCAGTCAAGATATGATGAAAATGCAGAGCAGTAAAAGTTAAATTAATTGATGTTCCTTTAGCTCATTGATATATCACCTAGTCACTAAATGTGAAAAATGTCCAACAAAACAGTATACATTTAACAAGAAAAGCAAAACACGGATTTGCATATACACCAATTCAACATGTGTAAATTGTATAAACATGTGCAAAAACACCAGAAATGCAGGAAGAAATGAAGCATTATGCTCAGAAGAAATTTTTTTCTGATTGTTATAAGTAATACTTTTGTTGCAGAAAATCTGTTAAATATAAAAGGGTGTAGAGACCATAATCCTAATCACCTAGCTATATTTCTGACAACATTTTGATATATTTCATTGTGGCCTCCTTTCTTCCTCTCTCTCTCCTTCTCTTTCCATCTCTGAGTTTACAGTATTGAGACCCCACTTTATCCAATTTTCCCCCCAGTTTTTCTATTTTCAACACTTTATGTGTGGCCTTGAAAATGCTTTAACATTGTTTTAATGGAGTTTAACAGAAATAATTCCAAGTACAAAAAAAGACGTCTGTGCTTTCCTGAGTTTTTATTAAGGAAAAATCCCTAACTCTATGATGTGGTAGCAATTACATTTGAGCTTTATTTGCAGTGTGGGGGTGGATCTCAGAAACCAGGTCATTGTCGATCTGATTTTCTGTGGATATGACGTTATCCCATTTAGGAGAACAGCTCACTGAACTCTGGTCTCCATGCCTGCTTTCCAACTCAGCAGCTGAAAATGAACCCTCTGAGTTTGATTCTGCTTGACTGATAAAATATAGCTAATAAAACCTGCTCAGATGGCATCTTTGGAAGAACTTGCTCTGCAAAGCAACTAAACATCAATGAGGATCCTTATACCTTCCTGGTCTACCTTTGCCTTGACAATTTCAACATCCCTGGACCAGTTTCTTTTGAGGATGGAAATGAGCATGCTGTGATCTTATCAACTCTCAGATTGTCAATTAATAAGTATATATTATGCACAATATTAAATATGCATATACGTGAATATATATAATATATAACTTCAGTCTCCAATTCTCCCCTGAGCTCTAACCTCACCCATCCAACTGCCTAGCCGGTGTTGCCAAGTGAGGAGGCAAGTCTAACTCCCACATTTAATAATTCTACAATGTAGTCACTTAGTTAAATAGCCTGTTGGGTAATTAGTTAACCTCTTGGACCTTCAGGTTCTTCATCTCTTAAAGAGGAGAATAATGGTCCCCAGCTCATAGGAGTCTTGTGAGGATTAAATGAGATTATGCTCAGGGCTGCGTCTCACAAATTGTTAGGTCTCAATAAATGCAGAGATGCTATGGGAATATGATGATATTGTCCCAAAGGCACTTCCAACTTAACATGCCTAAACCTTCCTCCATGCCTCCACTCATTCTGTGTCCTCCTCCTGAAATGCCCTTCCTCTTCCTTGTTCTGTCCAGGCCAGACAGAACACCATCTCTCAGTATTCAACTAGTTAACCTCTCAAAGCCCACGGACCACCTACAAGTGCTAATAAAACGTGGATTCCTGAACCCCGCAGGCTTTAAGAACCTGTGTGCTGGACTAGGGGTTCAACGCTCACCTTTACTGTGAAGACAGCTCTGACACTTGCAGGTTGAAATGACCACGCTCTCCTTTATTTTTACAGACACATCATTGAGGACAATCTGAGCTGTGCAGAAAAATGCTTGTTGGTCAAAAGTCAACCCTCCCTTCCAATTCTTCTCTTCAACTACTCAATGTAAAGGAAGCCAAAAGACGCTTGTCTGTTTCCTGACGTCGCTGGGTTGGAAATGAAATCAGATAGGGGACTGGGGGGACCTGATGGCTAAACATTGATGTTTCTTAAGGAAATTGGGACTTTTTCATAAATTTTTATACACATAATTGTACATGAAAATCGGTTAAAATAAAAAAAACACAAACCGTCCCACTGTCTTGAAATATTAGGCTCGTTGGAGTCCCAGGGATGTTGATCGTTGAATTTAAATCTGGCATAAACGCTATGCTTGCAGTTTGCCCACTTGCCAAAACTGCTTGGAGAACATTGGCTTTTGATGACTGAGCATTTGTAAGTCTAAACCCATCTCCACTCATTTCAGCTTCAGTTTCCTCCTCTACAGCAGATATTCTCAACGTTTGACTGGTGTGCATCAGAATCACCTGAAGAGCTTGTTAAAGCATGCAGATCTCCAGGCCCATGCCCCCAGATATTCTGATTCTGTTGGCTCAGGGAGGCTCAGGAATCCACATTTTCATTAGCACCCCTACCAATTCAGACTCAGGCTACAATTAGAGAAACATCGATCTAGAAACCTGGGGTCACAAACTGCTCATCCACCATCGGTTCAGGAGAGCCCCACATATCACAACGGATCTATTCCTGAAAAATTCTATCTCTGTCCATGTTTGCATGTCAGATCCTATTTTCTCATTGATTTACTTGACAATTTCTGGAATGGTTTATCTCCATTTATTATAAATTTCAATAAACAATGAAACTTAACTTAGTTTCAAGTTTCTCTCTGCCTAGCTCTTCTTAAAGCAATTATGGATCCCAAAGATAAGCGTTTGGTTGGTCTACTCTTTATATGGCGTCTCAATAAAATGTGTTTATCAGACTCCTTCAGAACAGTAGTTCTCAAACTTTAGCATGGATCAAAATCACCTGGAGTAGGAGGATGCTTGTTAAATGCAGATTCACAGGCTCCATCACTAGAGACGAGGTCCTGTGTTGGGCCCAGAAACTTGCATTTTAATAAGCAACCATGTGATTCAGGCGCAGCTGGCCCACTGGCCAGGCGTGGAGATGCCCAGCTTTGGAGAATTATTCTAAATCCTTTCTGCAAAACTGACAGCCATTTATATATGTGGCTTGTCTGGATTCTGTATTTTGGATACTTCTAAATAAGTGTTCAAGTGTTCAATACAAATAAAAGAATCTTAGAACTACTTCAGAGATTAAAGCCCTTTCACTTTTTAGATGGGGAAACTGAGGCTCAGAGAGGTGACATGACTTGTCCAAGGCCACAGCTAGCTAATGATAGAGCCTAGACTCAGACCAAGTTGGGACTATCATTTGACCATAATCCAAAACCCCCTCTTGTGTTCCCGGCTCTCTCAGGAAATTATAACCCCTAAAGAAAGCTCCCCATTTCACCAACCCTGGTGCATATGCACACGTCTTCATGAAGCAACAGATGCTACTGAGAATTGTGGCGGGGAGAGGTGGAACCCAGCAGCTGAACTACCTGCTCTGGGTTTTCTAAGTCAGGGCTGGCTGGATTTTAGGGCATCAGGGGTCATATAGGGAATGCCCTGAGGTTTAACAATTCAGGAGCAGATGGGACACCTCCCTCTACCTTGCTGAGAAAAAGAAACTTCTAGAGATGATGTACATGGTGAAGGAGGAGAATGACTGTTTTTTAAAGCTGGGTGGTGGGTATACAGAATTTCATTTTATTATTATTATTGCTTAAACAATATGAGAATTCCCTCATGATATTGACTCTTGTAAAATTATTTTATAATACATTTCATATTTTAAAATAATATATTTCATAATGAAAAATTAAACAAAGAAATGAGATGTAAGAGGGAAGAAAAAGACTACTAAATGTGGTGAAGTAGACACTTGAAAGACAGAAATCTCGTAGTGGGATGATGAGCAGACATGATCAACAGAAAGAGTTTGTCAGGTCTTGGCGCAGTTCTGTAGCGACGGTTCTCAAATTTTGTTTCTCATAATCACCTGACGAGTTAGAATCATATTTCATACAATACACCAAGAAAACTTCCAAGTATTAAAAATGCAACCAAAACAGAAGAAAACAAGACAAAATTATTTTGTAATCTCAGAGTGCAGAGGGACTTTTGAATTATGACTCAAAATCCAGAAGCCATAAAAAAAGATTGATAGATTTGACTACAAAAAATAAAAATCTGCATGAAAAAAATATCATCCTTAAGCTCAAAAGCTAACAGAAAACTGGGAAGAACATTTGTAATCACACCAGAAATAAAGGGCTCATTTCTCTGATACATAAATTAAGAAAAAGACCAACAAGCCAACAGAAAAAATAACAACATTTTCAAAAAAGGAATTGCAGAGGGCTTTTAATTATGTATGAAAATACAGTAAACGTTTACTGATGATAAGAAAGGTGCAAATTAAAATATACTGCAGCACATGTTTTATCTATTATCTTAAAATTTTAGAAGATTGATGACATACTGTGTTGGCATGGATTTTGGGGAGAGAGGCATTGTCATACATTGATGGGGTAAAAGTGAATTTCCTTTGGAAGGAAATTTGTCAATGTCTGTCAAAATTACCATCATCTGTAGTCTTTGACTCAGCATTTCACTAAATCCATTTTACATTGGTTGTGACACACATACACAAGGATATTCATTGCAGTATTATTTGCAACAGGAAAAGATTGAAAGCAACCTCAATATCCATCAATAGGGGACTGACTAAATACTGTATGGTACATTCACACAAGGAACGACTATGAATCTGTACAAAATAACTTTGTAGCTGTTTATGCATTGATCAAGAAAGATCTGGAAGGATACACACAAAGCTAGTAAATGTGGTTACTGTGGGGGGATTACTAGGCAGATGAGGAACAGTGTGGAAGCAAGGTTCTTCACTGTTTATCTTTTTATATGATACTTTTTGATTTTTGAATCATGTAAATGTATTATCTATTCAAAATTTAATGAATTTAAATAATTAACCGGGGAGCTGTTAAACATGTAAGGAGTTTCCCCCAACATTAACCCCAGTGAAATGGAATCTCCAGGAATGAGCATTTCCATGCCCTCACCCCTAAGGGTGTATGGAGGTATTTCTTTAAAAAAAAAGACTCATGCCCCTTTAGCTCTAGTTTCTGAGTTCAAAGGAACATTGTGAAGCATCCCCCACATGGGAGATTGAGTGGAGAGCAAACACACCATCTGCCCAAGTTTGCTAAGATGGATGTTATGATTATTATATGGCTTCCAGAAAACAATTTGTACAGTTTATGGCCAGGGATGGTTTTCATTTCTCTACTCCTTTTTGTTCACATTAAAAAAAAATTGAAAAAGAAAGAAACAGCCCATTTTGTGCTCTGGGTGACTGATGGATGAAGAGGGCGCCAGCCAGGCTTCAACCACCGCTTCTAACCATTGTCATCCGCATTTGCACTCACGGTCTATCCAACGCAATAGTACGTGTTGATGAAAAGACCACAGTGGAAACGAACAAACAAAACCCCATTTCCATGGCTAAGCTGGAAAGTCATCAAAATTTTCTGGTATCTACTAAAATGGAACATACATACATACACACATTCTATAGCTTAGCAATTCCAGCCTTAGGTATAAACCAAGAAAAATGTATTCACAACAAGCCATGTTCAAGAATGCCCGTAGAAGCAACACTCATAATAGCCCCACATGGGAGGCTACCCAAATATTCATTGAGATTAGAAGAGATGACTGAATTCATGGTATCTTCCCACAATGAAATTCTATACCACAATGGGAATGAAAGAGCTGGAATGACATGCAACAATCTCACCAACAGAATCTTGAGCCAAAAGATGACAAAAAAGAAAACATACAGTATGATTTTATGTATGTGTTAGAATAACAGGCCAAAAGGATCTACGGTTTAGCAGTGAGGACGGTTGGCAGAAGACAGTGATTGGAAGAGGGTGTGGTGGCGGGGGGTGGTTTCTGGAGATTGGTGACGTCTTGTTAATTGACCTGGATGGTCAGTTTGTACAAAGTCATCAAGCGGTATACTTCATATTTGTACTTTTCTGCATTTTTGTTATGCTCTATCTAATAAAAAGTTTTGAAAAATCATTCCAAGCCAGAATGAGCAGTGTGTGAATGAGTTTTGATAAGTAATGGTTTCAACTTGTAAGTAATGTTGTTCTAGCGCCTGGTGAGATACCAAAGAGATTCCAAAGAGACTGGAAGGACAAAATGCTGCTAGCCGGAGCTTCTGGGAAATTATGCAGACATCCAGGCTTGATGGATTAGAAGGGGCCCCCTCTGCCCCACCAAACACATAGAAGCAGCAAGGCCTTCGCAATGGGCCTGCAGAGCAGCCACAAGGAAAAGGCTGTAGATTAAGCTGCAAGGAGAATGCCCTGAAATCACATTTCACGAGTCAGGAATCCCCGACCACTGAGATGGTCCACGTAAGTTAATTTCCTGGATAAGCCAAACTTTCCTCATTAAACAACTCCTTCATTTAAAAAAGAATCATTTGTAACAGAACCCTTTCAAAAATGCATTTCACACATCCCTGACTTCGAAGAGTTCACGACGTAGAATTGAATGTTTACACCAAGTAACAACACTAGCAATTTGGTCCTGTGTGCCAGGCACTGTCCAAAATGCTTTCTAGGAAATTTGCTCTCTTAATCCTCACAAAACCCCTATGAATTAGGTCCTATTATTCTTGCCATTTTACATATAAGGCTGTGAGCAATTAAATAACTGTCTAGGTGATAACAGCTCAACACAAGGTTGACATAAGGGAAGCCATATTGTAAAAAAGAAGCCATATTGTAACTTTGAATGACCTCTGACTAACCCAGCTGGGGTATGCACCCTTCAGGAGATAAACCTGCTCTGTAGATTTTATGACCCCTGCTTGTGTATGTACTTCCCAGCTGTGAGTTCTTTTGAGTTCCTTAGGAATGTGATGACCCCCAGGCAGAGAGTCTATGCTGATAGCCATCATCAATGACAACTGAAAGATCTGGTTTGGCGATTCCCAGTCTGTAACACAGGAGGGTCAACTTTCCTATCCCCCTCCCCTATAACCCACTGGGCTATATAACTGCTTCAAGATTCTGTGCCACCTTAAGATGGTTCTTTAGGACACTAGTCCCCCATCTTCTGATTTGCTAGCTTATGGCTTAATAAATGCCCTTTCTCAGCCACCATCTTGCCTCTTGACACTTGGCTTTTGCCTTGCAGCGGGCAGACCATGCCCTGTGTGCAGTAACACAGGGTCATGTAACAAATGACAGCAGGGAGAGGGGAAGCACCTCTAGCTCCATAGCCTACACTCCTACCCACTGCGCTGTCTTTTCTTTACAGCTTCTGGGATTTCATGCAGGCCACACTACGCGATGCCAGCAGGTGGACAGGAGCCTTAGTTGCATCTTTACAGAGATGGAGTTCTCATTACTTTTCTCTCCACATTGCCTTTCTCCTTCATCAGTTATGCTATTAATTTTCACAGAAAGCTACACCCCCGGACTCCTACCTAAAATCAGATAAAAATCTATACCACTTTGTTTTCACCACTTTAAATAAACTCTCCATCTCCTTAGATCTTTCTATTTGGCTAAAACATCCCATGGAGTTGGACCAACTTCTTTACCAGTTTAAGAAACCCTTCTGTTTGCATTTCAAAGTGTCCTGGATTTGCTTTTCCTTAACACGACTCAGGAGGAAGCCCGTGATGCTCATCAGATTAACAAAAGCAGCCCTGACTGGGGGCCATCTTGACTGTAGCCGCTCTCCAGAAAACAGAACAGTGGGGGCAGATAAGCACGCAGAGAGTCACTTTCTGTAAGGTTTATCAGCTGGCAGTCCTGCAAAGAAAAAGAAACCACCATCCTTACCCTGTTTTCAGGCTGACCAAGGCGTCTTCCACTCCCTTCTGATTAAATTTGGTCATGTACTGATGCATGTAGGGGTAGTTATTCCGAATGTTTCTCTCCGTACTGCCGTTGGGCACCGTGCCAAATCGAAAAGGTGGGGAGTAGTCATGAGGTCTCTGAAACTGGAGACAGAGAGAGAGAGGAAGAAGAAGGAGGAGGAGGAAGAGATGGAGAAGAAGAAGTCAGCCATGGTTCTGTCTTGTGTCAGGAGTTAAACGTATGCATGCATTAGCACAAGATGGCAAAAAGACGTCTTTGTGTTTCCTTTCTACTTCATCACATCTTCCACTGGTCTGTGAGCTCCAGGAGGTTGGAAACAGTGCCTGTCTAGTTCCGTACTCCTCCCCAGGGCCTGGTTGGGTGCGAAACAGATATTTGTTGGATTAAATTTCTCAGCACCTTTATAGAGATGAACCTAGTGGTAGGCATACAGGCAGCGCTCAGGAAATCCCAACTGAGCTGGAATTAAGGCATCACTTTAGTTCAGTTCATTTATCCACCTTATAATGAAATTTTCTGTGATCCCCACCAATCACTCCCTTCTCTGACCTCCATTTACAGTCACCTTCACTTCACTCAGAAAATGATGAAGGGGAGCAGAATTTGCCACCCCAAAATATGCCTCTTTGGAATTAGGGTTATTTTAGGCTGGTTATTTTTAAGAAACAGCAAACACAGGAGAAGCTCTGAAAACCAAGTAGAAGTTAACCCTTTGTAAGAGAAATTTATGGATATCAGGGAAACATCCATTTGTAAGGGAGTCTTCCTCTCTGTACCTGGAAGAAGCTGACCAAATCTCTAGAAACTCTCAACAACGGAGAAGGCAATGACTTAAATCTACATAACAACCATATCCTTGTTTACTGTGCTTTTCCTGGTCACCCCCCATAACTGCACACCCCTCACCCCCACCAGCTCCCAACATCTTCTTTTGTCTTTAGGTGAAGATGGTATTTAAGACGGTGGCTTGGGCCATTTCAGAGAGTTACTCAGTTTTCCTGAGTCGCTCCCATGTATACAGGAGGTATACACGTTATTAGACTTCTGTTTTCCTCCTGTCAATCTGTCTTTTATTACGGAGGAGTCTTAGCCAAGAACCTAGAAGGGTAGAGGGAAAATTATTTTTCCTCCCCTACAATGACTATATGTTGCCATTCACTCATTCTCCACACTCATTCATTCATACATGCATGCATGCACTACTTATTGGGGGCTTCACATATCCCAGGCATAATGCCATGCTCCATGAATGTTTGTGGAGCCGAAATCCCTACTAACTAATAGCTTCCCAATAGGGATACCCATGTCTTGTATGGCTCTCAAGCCTCCATAAAGGCTCGTTGTCCAGTCTTCATTAGTCTTCCCTGATTACCTGATACTGTCTGTTCACAACCTCAGTGTTTGGGGCAACCCAACCAGATTAGGAGTCAAGAGAACTGAGTCTGAGTCCCAGAAACACAGTTAACATCTACAGAAAGCACAAGGCAATGGTTACAGGTGTGAGCTCAGATTTACAAATTACAAAATCAAGTCTATCACCGTGGGACCTTAGATAAGTCACTTCACTTCACACTGCTTCCATTTATTTTCCATCTGTACAGTGGGAAACGTGTCACTACTGATACTAGCTCAACACAAGGTTGACATAAGGGAAGCCATATTGTGGAAAAGAAACCATATTGTAATTTTGAATGGCCTCTGATTAACTGGATATGCACCCTCCATGAGATATACCTGGCCCCTCCCAGCTGTGATAAGATGATAACTTTGTTCTTTTGAGTTTCCTAGGAATGTGATGACCCTCAGAGAGAGATTCTATGCTGACAGCCAGGACAATTGAAAGGTCTGGTGTGGCAACTCCCAGTCTGTGACACCAGAGGGTCAACATTCCTAATCCCCTCCCCTATAACCTATTGGCCTATATAACTGCTTCAAGATTCTGTGCCCCTCTTAAGATGCTATTTTAGGATGCTGGTCTACCATCTTCCCATTTGCTAGCTTATTACTTAATAAAATGCCCTTCCTCTGCCACCATCTTGCCTCTTGACAATTGGCTCTTCTCTTGCGGTGAGCAGATCATGCCCTTTGTGCAGTAACACTATGTCCCTTGTAGGATCAATGGGAAGATCTAAAATTATAATGTTTTTCAAGTAATCAGAATAGTGCCTGGAACAGAGTAAGCACTCAAAAATAAAATTATTACTTCTTTTCATTTTTACTATTATCATTGGCAAAAAAAGTAACCGGGGCCACATTTCCATATGAAATATGAAATTCTAGAACCAGAAAGTAATGATAATAATGTCTAACAGTTTTTGAGGACTTGCTTGGAGCCAGCACTATGCCAAGAGCTTTACAAATGTTGGCTCATTTAATCCTCACAACAACCCTGTGAGGTAGCTAATCTTAGAGGCTCCATTTTACAGATGAGGAAACTGAGGCTAAGAGAGGTTGTGTGACCTATTTAAGATTACACTACTTGCAGGTAGTGGCACGGAATTCAAACCTAGATATGCCTGACCACAGGCTAAGGTTTGAACTCCATCGTTCCTCAGAGACCATTGCTAGTGACCCCTCTTCTTTTAGAAGTGAGGGCTTTGCGACCCAGAGAGAGAAAATCCATGGCAGAACCAGGGCTAGAATCCAGAGGTCTCTCAGACTTCCAGGCCAGCCTGTCTTCCCAGAACTGAGAACTGCCGGAGAAATTGTGCAAGTTTACCCAAGAGTCAGACCAACCAGAAACATTCTTTTTTCCAGACTCACACTTCATTTCACTGTTAATTAAAATTTCCAGTTGAAAACCGTTTCCCCTAAATTAGGCACGCTGCCACCTAATAAGCAGCCGCAACCAGATTTGGGGGAAATGGCCATACATTGTCCAAGTGAGATTCTCCTGCTGGGTGCCTTAGTTGTGATGAGTGTGAGTGCGTGTGTGTGATTGTGTGTATGCATGAACAGTAAAATGCTCTTTACACTCACACTGGCGAGCAGAGCCTCAACTCATCAACCAAAGAGGAGGAGGCACGAGCTCAGGCTCGTTTGCTAGGCAGCTGCCTGCTCTGGGGGACAGAGGTAACAGTGCGGTCCATAAATCTAGTTGTAGCAGCCACTCCCATTCTCCAGAGGACCCAGAGATGGCCTATTTCACTAAACGCCTTCCACTTCACTCCCCGTCTGTCGCCGAGGAGCTACATGGCTCTTTTCGATTCCGTTTCTTCCTTGCCTCTGGTTTGCACAGCGATACAGATATTCAGCCTCAGTGATGAATTTCCATACTTCTCTGGCCTGGATGGTGCCTCACCCACACAAAATTCAGCCCAGCACCAAGATCCAGGAACCTTTCCCCCTAAACTAAATGCTATCAAACTTCTTAAAGCATGACTCACAGTACATTTTCCATCTCCACCCAGTAGACACACACACACACACACACGTATGCACACTTCTTCACAGTATCCTTTCTACATAAGATATATCCTGATGTCATCCATTATGTTCTATTTTTTTAATAGTCATAATCCTTAAATTAATTTCATGGCTCACGAAAGAATCACGACCTACAGTGTGAAAAACAGGGGCCAGGATGGCTTATCTCTTGAATCCCAGGGCTGAGCATCAAGGACACATTCCGTGTTTCTTACAGGAGTGATTTCTAGGGCAACTTTCTCTCAGAGAGTTCCCCGTGCAAGCAGAAAGAAACAAATGTGGGCTTTAGCAAAGGAAAGGGAGATGCAGAGGTGTCCACAGTCAGCAAGACTACAGGGCAATATAATCACATAGTCAGCGGAACTCCTCACGGCTTCCCTCTCTCAAGGTTGCCCTCACTGTTCACGTTAACTGGCTCCCCCTGGCCCTGGGCTTCGAGGGTTCAGCTTCTCATCTGCCACTCAGGGACTGAGCCATTTGGGGCGGCTGCTTTAGCTCTCTGAGCCTCAGTTTCTCTATCTGTAAGTTGGAGATTGCTTTTGCAATTAATTATAGAGTGCTTGAAAGACACCTGACATCCCCTAACGCTTGATACACATCACCTCATCACCTACTGTTACCCAGCGTGACTTTACCCAAATAATAGAGCTAGTGTCCCTCCAATTTGGAGAACAGAGGATTAGAAGATTAGATTCTAAATTTGTTTTCCATTCCCTATGTGGACAGGTCTGAGAGTCATCCGACTGAATTAGACATGGCAAGGACTTTATGTTGGAGGAAGTAGAGATGCAGGTCTAGGAAATAAATTTTTTAGGAAAAATGCAGCAATTAACCATTTCTTAGTTCCTCTTACAAACCCCAAACCACACATTTATTAAAAATATATAACTGCCTTCTGTGGCTGTAAATAAGGGACAATGGCAACCACAGCCCCTATTTCCAGTCTGGTCTTCTCTGGCTGGTGAGCTCCACGTGCTTCCTGACGGCAGCAGCAAACAGGCATGGCCCTTAAGACGGGGAAGAGGCTCAGAGGCCTCCATTCCACCAATAAGTCTGGTGGACCAGGACCAGCCAGCAGTACAACCACAGTGCCCAGAGACAGTTCAGCTCCATGAAAACATGTTCCTGGGCTCTTCTACCAAGAGAATTTCCCCCACCTCCCCCCATTGCTGTCACAAAAGGCCAACTCAGTGCAATTACACTTCAGACCCCAGAAGTGAGGAAGGATTGGAGTCAGGCAGTGATGATGTTAATGAGGAGGAGGTGGGAGATGAAGAGAAAGAGGGGGTGAGTGGAGGGGGGAGTGGAGAGGAAGGGGAGGGGGAGGAGGGTGGAAGGAGGAAATAACACTTATAATAGGATTAGGATTATCTATGGTGTGCCAGGCACAGTGTGAGGATTATTTCTAATCCTCATATCAACCTTGCCAGAATGGTATTAATACCCCCTCCCTTATTAGGAAATTAAGCCTTGGGGATACTGACACCCTGAAGCCCACACAACCATTACATGGCAAGGTCAGGATTTGAACACAGGTCCATCTGACCCCAAATATGACATTGCTCTGCTTCCCAGAGGTGGACTTTCTCTACCATAATGATTCCCAACATTTTGGAAAGAGTCCCCACCACCATTCCAACTTTCCTCTAATAATTCCCAGGGGAGCATCTACCCAGGAATTCACCTACTTATAATTTAAACCCAAGCTCCTATGAGCACACTATGGGCTCCAAAGGTGCCTTTTCACAGCAAACACTCACATTGCAAGTGGCTTAAAAGTATTGTAATTCTGAGTTGTTACACAGGTATTCACAATAAGAAAAAGAAAGAAAAAAAACTTGTGTACATTATTAAATTGATTCAATATAGATTTTTATCTTGCAGACTTTCTTGATGTATCTGCTATTAATCATTTGGGAGCATTTAGCTTATTTATGCCAAGAATTTCACTGTTTATCTAATTGTATCAAACATTTAATTAAAAGAGCTATCTGCTTACTGCTACTGCTCTGAGCATGGAAACTGAGCTGTGTTTCATGAGGATATGGTATCTGTTGTTAGGTGTTTCCAAGCCAGAGAAGGTCAGTCTAATTATTAGTGGTTCTAATTAGTTTTCTCACAAGCAGTTATGTTATTCAGACCCAAAGCTATGTAGCAAGGGATTTTTTTCCTTTGCCTTTGTAAATAGCAACAAAAAGCAAAATATGCTGCCAAAGAGGTTCTTGAAGAACCCCTCCTCCAGGACACGGCTCCCCACTGCTCCCCTGCACCTCCAGTCTCTTCTTCTAGGAATTGTACTTTTGCTGATATGATGATGTGATGGAGTCGCGTAACAATGCTTTGTGTCTGCAGAGGATTCTATAGGCTACAAGGTAGATTCGTGTTTGCAGTCTCCTTTCATCCTCACTACAGCTATGATGCCCAAATTGACAGAGAGGAATAAGGAGGCACAGGGAAGTTACATGACTGTAAAGGCATCACACAGCTCGTAGGTGGCAGAGAGGAAACAGGTCCCAATTTTCCTCGACCCTTAAGTGCACAGCTTTATGTGCTGTCTCACAGATGCCATATGCTCCAGGTGGGGGTCAGCCAGAAGCCGACCCTGCACCAAGGAATGGGGTGTTCATGATATATTAAGGAAAGACTCCAGGAGGAACCAGGAAGAAAGTGGAGAAAGGAGGTTGGAGAAGGGAGGGAAGCCAACCAAGGCTGTGATTTTAGATAAAGTCTCAGCCTGATCCTGTGGGAGCTTTGGAGAGTAGATTGCACCTCTGAGTTTGTCCCGAGTAGAAGCCACAGAGCAGCTGGGCTTCTGTTCTCTCACACTTACAGGCTACTGAAAGGATTGAGGGAACTTAAATTTCCAGGCATTTACTGCTCCAGTGCCCCAAGGTAACCATCCTCTGAAGATCCCTGGTATAAGCCTGTGTCAGCAAAGGTGGGCTGGGCACACAGAGCTGGGAAAGAGATCCCAGGAGACCCAGGTGAGGTGCCTACAGAGTCCAACACAGCAGGCATCTCTCATTCAACCAACAAGTATGCACGGAGCACCTACTGTGTGTCAGATAACTCTACCGTAAGCACTCCCCTGATAACACTTCCCGCAAGTCAATTTTAATCTCATCAGTTTTATCTCCTTTATAACACTCATTCCTGCCTGGAATTTTCTTATCCATTTACGTTTACTTCCACACTGTTTATTTCTTCCTACTAGAATTTAAGTTTCACGGGAGACAAGCTCGGGCTGCCAAGTTCACTACAGTGGCCAGGAAGACCTCACCCAAGAGGTCATATTTTCCTAAAGACCTGAAAGTCAAGGATGAGACAGCCATGAGAATAATGGGGGAAGAACATTCCTGGCAGAGGGCAGGGCACTGTGGTGGACATAAACTTGGAGTGTTTCAGGAACAGAGAGGGGGCCTTAGTGAGTGACAGGGAGGGAACATGTGGGGGTGGGCTTTGCAGCTATGGTAAGTAGAGTGCCATTGACTCGAGTTACAGTAGGAAGCCATCAGAGAGAGGCCAACCCCTCCCAAGAGTGATGGCGCTCTTGTGAAGGTGACTCACCCCAACCCTCATCATCGCTCTGATGACAGGCTCTCTGCACCTCTTTCACCACAGTGTATGCCATGGATAAGCTGTTAAGGCTTTTCACAGGCTGATTTTCCATTCAGCAGTTTGTTGATGAATGCCAAAGGATATATGTAGACTTACGTCAACACGACAGGATAGCGGGATTTTATAAAGAGAGACAAATTATCCACACACATGAGACAGAAAATCGTTGCAGTGCTGCAATCCCCACACTGCTGAGCTTAGCAAGTCAGGATTTGTTTCCCAAACCTAGAATTTCAATAGAAGGATGCACCCAGTTTACCTCTTTTCTTCCTCCATGTGCGTTTCTGAATAGCCACTCACACGCCGCAACCCTCATTACATTTCAGCAGAGAATGAAAGAGCAGGTGCTATTGCTCCCGTCTTACTGATGTGGGAAGCACAGCCCCACGAGGGAGGATTAGAGATGTGTCTGAGTAAAAGGAACCAGTGGGAAATGAAAAGCCTCTCTGCCCCCTTTGTGTCCCTTGGAGAAATTTCAGGAGAGTCAGAAGTGCCGATGGTGTTGCTCATTGGCTACACAGTAAAAAGAAGCTGTCAGTTTTGTCTCTGCATAGGGCTTGAAGGTGACTTTATTTTCATGCCATAGATGAGGAATCCAACGCATGGAGTATAGAAGAGATTCATCCAAAGTCACAGAACCAGAAGGTACGTACAGTCTAGAGCACCCCACTTCACCCCAAGTTTCTCCTCATCCAGGCTAGTGGATCTTCCTCAACATCACACCCTCCTTCAAAGGGTGAGCTCCAGCCTAAGCTATATCACGCCCTTCACAGAGTCACAGAGCCTCAGTAAGCATCATCGGCAAGAACATATAAATATGAGAAATGACCACTTGGGGAAACTATGCATCCAAATTGATCTGAAATCTCTTAGACCTAGGAGAGCTAAGTTTACGGTTCTGTTCCCAAATTTTTTAGAAATATGCCAATTGAAGATAAGAGGGAAAAAACCCCTTTGTGCTTTCGAGTTGATGGGTTTGGATGACAGGAGCCTGAATTGCTCCCTTCTGAGGGGAAAGCACGTAAGATCAACCCCTCAGGCAGAGAGGAAAGCAAGGTGACCTTACCTTTTTGTCACTGAGGCCAGTCACTTGGTCCACAAATTCCTCCTGGATCATGAAAGCAGCCAGATTGGCCGTGTAGCTGGCCAGGAATATGACGGCAAAGAAGGCCCACACAGACACCATGATCTTGCTGGTGGTCCCCTTAGGATTCTGGACAGGCACAGAGTTGTTGAACACCAGGCCCCAAAGGAGCCATATAGCTTTTCCAATCGTAAAAGAAGGCCCATGGGGTGCTGCAAACAACAGAAAGGACAGTCTTGGCGCTTTCTCAAAACACTATGCGGTGTGTGTTTGATAACTATGCGGTGGCCACCAGCAACACTGAAGGTCGCCAGAAGACGGAATTACATCATTGTTGTGTCCCATCATTGCCCCAGAACCACAGCCACAACAAGTCCTTTTTTCCTTAAAAATTAACATTCTTCCCACATTTCTATCTGGCTGGATTTTTGCCATGTTTCTTAAAAAAAAAAAAAAGAGAGAGAGAAAGAGAGGAAGAGAAATGGTGATGCAAAATGTGGGTTTGAATGAGAAGTAGTGTTATGACCTGTTTTAAATTTGGATTTGATTTCCAATCAATCTCCTTAGTAAATGCAAAGAGAGCCTTGCAAAAATGTGTGCGTGGGGGCTGCTTCAGCATTCACCGGATGTGTGTGCCATCGTATAAGAACCATGCAATTCAGAAGACTGATGTTTGATATTCTAATCTGAATGTCCCTAGCAATTGCTCCTGTTCAAACTCAGATGTCAAGTGTGCACAATATAGGGATTAAACCAAACGAAAACCCTCTCCAAATGGAGACATTAAGGAACGGAGCAATAGAGCTTAATTCCTCCAACACTTCACAGATGGAAGACGTTTGGTTGCAGGGTCATGGAAAATGAACGGTGATAGCCCAGCACTTTTTCTCCCTCAGTGGATCCTTGCAACAGCTATGTGTTCCGTTCAAGATTTTAAATGTTCCTTGCAACAGACTTAACTAAACAGGCAGAACAATATGGCAAAATGTATTGGACTGGGGAATATGCAGGCTGTAAAACACACATGGTAGGGCTTTCAAGTTTGTTTTGCACAAGGGAAAAAAAAATCAATTTATGCCCTCCTTTCGTGGGAAAAAAGGTCTTCCTTTAACAGAAGGTTAATTTTTATGTCATTTAAGTAAATGAAGATATGAAAAAATTATCTACTCTGACTTCAGTTGGCCATGCAAGCAGAGTGGGCAATAAATAAGGCGCAGAAGTGAATTCAGATTGATGGAAGTTATGAAGCTCTGGGCAGGGAGCCTAGGAGAAGCAAGCTTTCCGCACATTGGAGGCCAAACTCAGGCTACAGCAATACTTATAATGTCCATATACAACATATTAAAGAGAAGGCAATTAATTCTATTCTTCTCCATCCCAAGCTCTCCTGTGTCTCTTTGCCTAGTTTTATGATCTTCTGGGCTTACTCCCAAGAGGCTGAGAACTCTTAGGAAAAAATAATTAGAGTCAACCCAGATAACTTCATGAACTACTTAATTTATTAGGGATGCATATTGATCAGAAGTGACAGCTATTTGCGAATCAGAAACAGGCAGTTGCAAGGAATCTGTCCAAGACACTTGGGAATTCCTGATTCACGGGTACTGTTACTGGGCCATACAGTTTTCCCCATAAAGTGCAGTGAAATGGAACTGAAAACCATTTTGCACAAAAAACAGAGTAGCTGTCATTCTCTGAAAGTTTCCACAGGCAGAGGAGCAGGAAACAAAAAAGCCTTCAGGTAACAGAAGGGGTAGGGAGTTTGCATGCTGGATTCCTTTCTTCACCATCGTCTTCTAGTGTGTACTTCAGCCAAAGGAGAAATGATTGCACATGATGGCCTTTGGATAATTTTTTGTCCTTCCACTCTGTTGGAAAGCTCCTCACTGGTGAGTTGCATTACCCTTTTTGTGAAGGCTGGCTATTCTCCCATTTAAACAGAACATGATGATTTATGGCATTTTTACTATGTTTGGTCAATTGACAATGGTTTATTAGTAATCCCCACTCTTCAATGGTTAAGAAGAAGTGGGAGGATTTCAATAAAACTAAGTTCCTAATAGATTCCCATGGCCTGTTGGCTGTTTCCAAAATTGAACCTTCCAAGTGAAAAGAATATGTGGCAAACTGTAGAGTGCCTGGTTTTTTAATGACAGTAACTTGAGGATCTGCTTCCTTCCACCATCTCAAGTCATTTTTCAGGGAAGAAATTCGGTCCTGGCACCCTTCTGATACCATCCACTTAGAAGTGTTATGCATTGAGGAAAATTCACTCAAAATGATGTAATGTGTTTATGTTTACGACATTAATACTGGCTTGTGTGGCAGCCTTTTAGTGAGTTATAGCCAATGAATGCCTCCCAATTCAATTCTCTGTCTACTGATTGCCACTTTGTCAAGTACAATGCACTTAGGGTCAGGCACTGTCAAGAGCAAAATATAACTCTGGGGAAAAATACCATTTTATAATTATATTTATTGTCAAACACATGCAATGATTCAGTAGTTTGGAAAGTGTTCTTAAACTAGATTCTATAAAGCCATTTTCTTTGCATAGATTGAAGTTGAGACTCACTAGATTTTAACATTTCTTTTGACACAGATTTTTAGAGTTAATTGCCAGAAAAACTTCAAATCTGCTTTCTCAACAGATTGAATACCAGTAGTTTTCACCTAACAACTATTGACTCCACATTGTAAGAAGATTAAAATGTTTCATTGTTTTATCATTTTTTTCAGTGCAAGTAAATATCCCACACTTGTACAGAATTACAAGTAGTATCAATGACCCAGCACCATTCACATGATGGGATAGCAAGGCAATATAGGATAATGTGTTCTGAATCTGTAATCCTCATTGAAATTAAATAGCATCAGCTTTGGAGCATGCTTTGAAGGCGTTCTCACCTTTCCCTTTGGCTAAGTTTCTGTTGTATCCAACAGGACTGAAATATTCAAAGACAAAAACAGCTATGGCGGAGACAATGAGCAGCATCACAAACATCATGACCCAGACGGAGGCGCTGAATGGTTCTGCAGATAAACAGGCCAGAGGAATAGAAACAGTTAGCTCTTCCTCACAACCAGGGCCAGCAGGAAGCCCAGAGGTCCATTTGTGGGCTCTCCAAGAAACTTTCTCTAGTATGAATCTGATCATTTGAAAGAAGCTAATCATTGTTCATTCACACATTTAAACCATTCTTTATTCTACAAAATATTTGAAGTATTTTATAAGACTGCATATAATTGGATAAAAATAGAGAAGAGTATATGACTTTTCACAAATCAGGTCAAGGATAATAAAAACAAAAGAATGGTAAGACCAAGGGAGAAAGTTAGAATGCAAATAAAGAGGCCACAGAGTCCCATAAGTCATGTGTCACTTAATGATGGGGACACATTCTGAGAAATGCGTCGTTAGGCAATTTTTTTATTGTGCGAACATCGTAGAGTACACTTACACAAACCTAGATGGTATAGTCTACTACACACCTAGGCTATGTAGTACTAATCTTATGGGACCACTGTCGTATATGTGGCCCGTTGTTGACTGAGACATTGTCATGTGCACATAACTGTATAATCATAGAATCATCCAGGGGACCAAAGCTAGGGAGAAACAAGACTAGAGTCAAATAGCCAATTACAAGGCTCCTGCAAATCAGCATGGGTTTTATTTTTACTTTCATTTTTATTTTTACATGCTGGGGGGATGATGTGCAGGGAATTCCAGAAGTAAAGAGAGAATTATAACCTGTTAAAAAGGATCATAAAATCATAGGGTTGACAGGAACATTGGTCATAGTCTGTCACCACTGTCATCACACTCTCCATTTTACCTTCTGCTCCAGACAGATGAGATCTCTACAGTTTTAAAATCTTGTTGATATCAGTAATGGGCTTAAATGCAACTCAAAAGTCTTTTGAGAATATTACATTCACATGATAATTCAGTGAAAAAGCATCACTTCAAGAGTAGAAGCAATGAAGTAATAGATGGTTATTTCCTTTAAAAGTAGTTTTCATCAGTTCATTTTCATGCAGATGTCTCAGAAGGGCTGGCCAAGTTACAAGGTTCTAAATCTTAGAACAGTTCAGAAAAGTAAGAGATATTATGTAAAATAAATTTATATTTCTATTCAATCTGATTGAGGCTATGAAAATGAGCTGAATGGAGCCATTATATCCATGTATGACATAGGTTTGCTAGAAAATCAGCAGAGACTAAATTTTTAAAAATGACTATGTTTCCACTTAAATGCATCATTGGGAAGAAATTGCCCTTGGACACCAATGAACTTATAATCCATTTCATCATACGCAAACATTTTCTGAGGGTAGAATATAAGAAGCCCGATAATACCTCTTGAATAGTAGACATTTTATTATTTTTAAATTGTTTTCCTGATGAAGCTAGTAATAATCATAAAGAACAAGGCTGATAGCAGGCCCCCTTCTTACTAAAGTCTGTGACTACCCAACACAGCTGGAGGTCATCACAAATTCCAATTTAATGAGCTTAATATATAACAAGAAATTCATACATCTGAAGCTATAACTATATTGCATAGTTTTAAAACTGGAAGGAATGCTTTGCACTGCAGTTTTGATAGTGCAACTATGTTAAAAAGCAACAGGTAAGAACACAACTCACTGGACTTAAATAACACAGGATGAGTTTGAAGAAATCAGTGAAACTACTACTGAAATTTATCTTAGTTAAATTTAGTTGAGTAATTAACAACATTAAGGTCCCTGAAATCATAGCAATTTGGTAATGAGGTATATCCAAAAAGAAATAGAAATAAATAATTAGGAGATTAAAAATGACCTAATATTCAAGAATGGAGACATTAAAGCAATTCTCCAAGTTGGGTATACTAACGGCATAGTGTGTCTTACCCGAGGAGGATCACTGTAATGAGTAAACGAGCAGATATACGTAAAGCATTTGGTGATGTGTGTTGCACACTGTACACACACAACAAATCAAATGGAATAGCTGTTTGATTCCGTGGTTAAAGCCAGAATTGGTGATGGGGGTGGTGTGCTGCTCAGGGTCCTGAAAAAGGCATCCTGGTTTAAAACATGCACACTTATTAATTTGATAACTTCCTTTTCTCTGCAGCTTGTGATGACATTATAAAAAATAATATATATAAAAAGGGAAATGCTTCCTGACTTCTTCTATTCGCATATCAGACTCTGTAACCCTGCAGTGGACTTCACTTGGCAGTTGATGTGTCCTAGTCACTAACTGGTCAGCAAATTGGGCGGAAGCTGATCAAGCAGTTGATCCCAGATGTCTTCTCACTTGGAAGTGACATCTGTCCCTTGACTTGTGAGCGTGGCACAGAGATAAAAGAATTCTACTACAGTATTCTGGTTTTAAGAATTTACGTACCTACTAGTGCCCTGAAGGATTGCTAGTCTCAGACACCACACACATGCACACACCCCACAACAAAGAAAGGCCTTAGAGCAATGGTGAAGCACTGTCTATCATGTCTAAGGAGTGACCCAGAAATATTTTTGGATAGCTCTGGATTACATCCTCTACTGGCTTAAAACAGATTCAACATTTGTCCATGAAGGAACTTCATTCTAGGAGACTCCAGGTCAGTGTTTCTTTGGATCAAAGAGTCCAATCTGCCTGGAAAGTCTTTAGAATTAACTGAATGGAAATATTGTGAGATGTCATCTCTGTCCTTGAAGAGTTGCTGGTTACATTTTTACACGAAAGCTCAGAGGCATTACCTGCAAGTGTTTCCGATGTGAGTTAATGGAGTTTGCAGAGGAGAGAGAATAGGAAATAATGAAGCGCAATGCAATCAGATTTTGAATGTTTTGGCTCTTCCAGATGACTGAGCCAGTGAATGGAAAAATGTAGCTTAGCACGGTTCATTATGACTTTCAAAACCTGCAGATAATGACTGTAAATAAGGGGGTGCATAGTCAATCGAATAGGGGTGTAATTTAGTGACTAGGAAAAATATTAAGTCTACTGTGTTAAAACAGCTTTGAAAACAGTTTCCTCTGGCTACGATTTAATTTTATTTTTAAGATACAGTAGGAAAAGTAGAGGGAAAAGGAAGTTTGGCTAAATTTAGCAAAAATACTTGACTTTTTATGGAAATGTTCTACTAATGCAGGTAAGACAAAAACCTAAGGAAACTGGGTTGACGCCACATTCAATATTGGCGACCCATTTTTATGAAACAATTGATATTATTTTCTCTCTGGTTGAAGTGGGAAAAAAAAGTTCTCTCTAGCTCACTAAGGAGATATGTGGACAACTTGTGAAAAGAAACAGATCTATTTCCATTTCTTCCAATAACTCACTTCCTCTAACCCTTTCTTAACCTCCAGGGCCAAAGATCCCTGTTAAAGGGTCTGATAAGAAATGGGGAGAAAATGATTAGGAGCGACCAATGAGTGAGAGTCTGTCCAATAATTATTAAGATTCTGCACGTGTTGTCAATATCAGTCAGTTGCATTTTTCATGGCAGAGTGAGGCTCCCTTATTAAGATACGGGCATCATTATCCATACCAGACACAGGCACAAAACGAACATAATGAGGTGTGTATTTGTCAAGGTTCACATTACTCCAACAAAGGAGATGAAAATTGAAGTGAGTACAAAATCAAATCCAGTGAGTGGTAAGGATTTCAACAGCTTAAATGGATTATCAAAAATGAAAATAGCAAATCCATACATCTCTGCGAGTAAGGCAGTATCAAAATCCTGTTAGTCAACATTTCACTCAAGAGAATGAAGCATAACAAGTTTCATGGGATGCTAAGGTACCTATAAATGAAGACAATGGAAGAATAAGACTATGGGCTTGGAGTTAGTGTCCACAAATCGGCTCTAGTCTGTAGTTTTAGTTCTCTAATAGATGAAGGTTTTTTGGTCTCTGGAAAAATGTAAGAATTTAGTTGACCTTAATTTAACTGTTTTCCCTCTCTCAGGCAGTTTTCTTCTAGGGGTCATTCTTTGTCTTAATCTTCCCAAATTTGGGACAAACCCACTGATACGGGGGTGCCAAGGGGAAGTTCATCTGAATTCCATGATCTTCACTATCAAAAACTACTTATGACAACAAAACACTGAACACAGAACTTTCCTTTAAAGAAAAAATAAATAATCCTTGGCTATGTCCCATGAGTTTCAACTACTTTGGCCAGGCTACCTAATGCATATATACTTACAGTGATAAAGAAAACCAGATGATAGAAAATATAGATCTAACTTGCTTTAAAAAAAACATTTTATGTAAAAACATAAATTTATGAAATAGTTAAAGAGAGGGTAAAAAGACTTTCCTCCTTCACAAACCATTCAGCTTAAAGGATGGTCACATTTAAAATATGATGCCATTAATTTTAAATCAGTGTATACTCTTCAGAGTACCTCTATTTTGTTTATCAGAGTACTGGTATAAATCATTGTGCAGTCATCATTATTTGCACTCTACATCCAGTAAATAAATGACTTTCACTCTAGTGAAGGATGGAGGATGCTAAATAAAGGTTTATGGGCTGATTTAAATTAACTGTGGACAGACAGGTTTATTTTTTAAATGTTTTTCAAGGCTTTAAGAAATATATCTACTAATCTACATTCTGCACAATCAAAACCACTACCTGAATATGTGATTGTATTTTCAGCAGATGTTTCCAAGTTAAAGATAAATGAAAGATGTTAACTGGGGAAAAAAGCGAATTGGAACAATTCAAATGCAACATGCTTTGGAATACGCTGATGTGGTTAAAATGGAACTGAACAAGGTCTATCTGGTTCCACCTTTTGAGCAAACAAGGCAAAATATATAATTCCTTGTAGGAAAGCAAGAATGACACGAAGTTCACATACCTAGAAAAGCAGAAGGTGAGACGGTGCCATTGCTTCTTGAAACCATGACACTGATTCCTGTCTCCACGAAGGGCACAGAGAAGTCCACCACTTCAGAACGTTCCTCATTGATGGTGAGTGAGCCTACTGCCATGACTGCCCGCTGATAGACCACCTGGTGCAAGGCAAAAAAAGAGCAGTAGTACCTTTATTTACCCTTCCCACCATCTCTGAGGACCTCAGGCCCTAAGTCTGAATGAGAGCCCGGGGAATGAAAAGATGACTTACTTCACCAATCATTCCATTCCACACGTTGTTAACTTTTTTGCCATGCTTCCCATTAGTCACCAGGTAAAGGTCATAGGTAAACTTCACAGTTCTGGAAAGCTTCTTTAGGATATCGATGCAGAACCCCTTGCAGCATTTTTTGACATTCATTCCCTCATTGGTTGAATTGCTGTAGAGAAAATCCCAAGACCACAGAAGATTAGTACTGGAGAATTTGTTCACATTCATTAGCTTCACCCTTCTACTATTTTTTATATGGAAAATTGAGGCTCAAAATGATAAGGTGGCGTTTCCAAGTACATGGAGTGAGTTTACGACAGCAAAAGTAGAAAGTTTTCTTAATTATGACAATATTCATGACAATGGCTAATGTTTATTGAGTAATTACTGTTTGCTACGCACTGTGCTAAATGCTTTATACTAATTGTTGGGTTAATCTCCATGACCTTCCTCTAAATTAGGTAGTATTCATATCCCCATTAAACAGTTGAGAGTTACCACCCCTTATTTTTAAAAGTTTATAACACATACAACATCTTTAGACCAGAGTTTAGTCATTTGATCTAAACTGAATTATAAAAACTTATGGGAAAATGTAAGAGAGGAGGATGTGAAATCCTCAGGTGAAGGAGAGTTTTGCTTCATCTTATCATTGCAGATAAAGGTTTGCAACCAAAGGGAAGAAGTAAGGGTAGCTTACTTAGGAAAGGCACTTTCCTTACTGAGGAAAACTCCTCAGCTAAGAATCAGGAGACTTGGGGTCTACTCTGCGCCTGAGTCCAGGGACTTAATGCCTCTCGATCGAGTCATCTGTCAAACCCAGGGATCATTCATATCATTTTTCCTCTCTATCCACAGGCAAGGAAGTGTAAAAGGCAACGCTATTAAGCAGCAATGTCCTTGATCATGAAAAAGCCCTATTAAAATACAGAGTGTATTACTGTCTTAAAAGCTATCATAACCTATTGGTTACATTCGTTGCTTTGTGCCAGCCACCTTGCATTATTTACGTAATCAAGTCATACTCAAAAGATACCCACAAAAATCAGAAATGCCTTTCAGAGGGAAGGAAACAGAGGTCTTCCCAATTGATAGCAAATAGCACTTCGACAACTCATGCAGGATGATCAAGACCTCTCTGGGCAACACACTTGATTCCACCTTGCACTGGAGCATTCCATTAGCTCAACTCTCTGTCATTGAGTCATGCATGTCATGAGGTATGTGCTCTGCTTGAACATTCCATTGCTGGCACATCTACACATCAGACTGTTACCTAAGCATTAAAGTGATGTTTATGGAAATCTGACATCATAATAGGAAAATACTTAAGTTTCCATACCATATGAAAAAAGTAGGTTACATAGTGATACATACAGAATGATCATAGCTACAGTCATACATCTCTTAATGACAGGGATATGTTTGGAGAAATGTGTCCTTAGGTGATTTTGCCATTGTGAAAACGTCACAGAGCGTAATTACACAAACCTAGATGGTATAGCCTACCACACACCTAGGCTCAATGGTACTAATCTTATGGGACCACCGTTGTATGTGTGGTCTGTCATTGACTGAAACATCGTTATGCAGCACATGGCTATATAAAAACAGATAAACTGAGGCTGGCCCAGTGGTGTAGTGGTTAAGTTCATGCACTCCACTTCGGCGGCCCGGGGTTCACAGGTTCAAATCCTGGGCACGGACATACGCGTCACTCATCAAGCCATGCTGTGGCAGCATCCCATATACAAAATAGAGGAAGATGGGCACAGATGTTAGATCGGGGCTAATCTTCCTCACCAAAAAAAAAAAAAAAAAAACCAAAAAAAAAAACAGATAAACTTCATATCTGGATGGAAAAACAATGAAATATGAAGCATACCTATTTTTGAATGGTGAGAAATGTTGTTTTTCTCTTTTTCAGATTTTTAGGCTTTTTCCCCCAAAATGATCTGTGGTGAGTATATACTGCATATATAATTGGATACACCCACACATCAAGCACCATTGGTGTATATCTATATCTCTATCCATGAATATGGATAGACGTGACAATATAACTTTGAGTAATGGAAGTGGGTTGCAGAATAACATCTTTTTTCAATGTTTTCCTTATCTCAGGATCACAGATCACCTATCCTGAATTGCTACCTTCACCTCCCTCCTATTCTGTCTCTGACTTTTGCTCAACCAACCCGCTTCTGCTAGCCAGGACTGCCATACCACCATAAAGACTTAATTCTCTAGCCTAGAAGCTGGATAACCTGCTCTGACCCTGCCACCCTCAGCTTGGGCGCTGTAGGAGGCCACATCTGTGTGTATTTACATACGGTGATTGGCGGACTCAACTCTGTAGTGTAACAGGAAGTAGGTACCTTCTCTATTCCTACCAATTTCCCAGAGCGGAGGGGGTCAGGCTGGAGTTATAATTGCCATAAACATGATAGACATGTGTCCTAAGTACATTAAATTAATGGCATGTTCAAATATGATTTCCATCTTGGTATCTGTGGCTCTTTGAAAAATGTGTCAAAATCAAATTCTCTCTTTTTCTTCCTGGCCACTATAGGCCGTGCATCGATGCCTCATGTCCACCTCTTTCCATTTGTGTCTCCTTCACTCTCTGCTCCTTCCCTTCTTCTACTGCAGCCTCTTCCTTCAACTGGTCAAGATTCCTGGGAGGGTTGGACAGGAGTTGCAAATGCCCCAGGCTTAAGATTCAGGGTCACAGGCATATAGTGACCTATATGAGTCTTTGGTCTCACTAGGAACCCCAGCCAGTTTATGAGTTAATTATCCCCCCCACCTCCCCTAATCCTGGGTCTATTTCTTGATACCGATGGTCATTGATGTATTTTCACCCAATAAGCGCCCACTGAGTACCTACTAGGGAACTAGGCCTTGGGGACACGAGACGAGAAAGACATGCAGCAAATGCAATAGTTGAATTTATCGTGAAGATTCTGGAAACACAGACCAACTTGTAGTTGGGAACTTTCATTGGTTCCTATCACAGCCCTTGTGTGTGTGAGGAAGGGGTGTGACTTAACTACATAGACATCCGAGAAATGGTGCCCATGCAATCTCCCTCAGCTCCACCATCCCCCAAAAGAAAGTGTGACTCATAAAAATAATATAGGGAAAGGGGCCCAATAAATCATCCAATTCCCTGGCTCCGTCATTTCCCAGTGTGGCCGGGGGATCTGAGCATGGCCACGCAAATCAGACAGAACTGCTTTCAGATCCCGGGTCTGCTCCTAACCACCATGGAAACTCAGACAATTCTCTTCATTCACAGAGCTTCAGTTTATTATTCTAAACTGAGATGGCTGATACTTACCTTGCAGGATGGTTGGAAAGATTGAATAAAATAAAGTGTCTGAGGAACCTCTCATATGAGCACTGAAAAATACATTCTCTCTCTTCTCACCAACCATTTGACAATTTGGGGGATAATTAATCAGTATGGCCCTTTCTCCCTACATCTCAACCCTAATAATTTTTCCTCAATTTTTTCTTCATGCCTTAACATCCAACTAACAGATTGGAAGAAAAGTCTGATTTCTCAGCTTGTTTCTTATTACCTGTTATTTTTAGAAGATTAATGTGTGCCCTCAAGACTCCCTCATTTACCATAAGTGAGACACAAAGGGTTTTCCCCAGGAGGAGTCACCAGAAAACAAATATAATCATGTTATTGAACAGGAATCCTTTTCGGAACCAGTCAGTCTGCCTCAAAGAGGTTACTTTTACAAAATGCAATTGATCTAATCTGTGTTAATGTTGGGATTAATGGACTCTAGTAATTTTCTATTGCTTTTGGGTAAATCAAAGACTTGAATTTCACCTGGGAAAATGGTGAGCCACCACCTCCCACAGGAACCAGAAACGTGAATTTGGATCTGTTAATCTGTTTATATCCTTCAGGAGACAAGTCAATTCTTTTAAGGAGAGTAATTCATTTGGGGGTTCATTTTCTCCATACGAATGTGACTCAGGGCTTGGTGATCTGTTGTTTTCAGCTCCAAGGATTCTCATCCTAAAGACTTTAAAGTCCTATTATTGATTGTGAAACCCAAAAGGCCCTATCTGATTGGCTCCACTGAAATAGAGACTTGTTATCATAAAGGAGGCCCCTAGTGAGGATACAGTCTTTACTTAGTGCCAGCCACTCTGTTTTCTTCATCTGACCAATTTCTGCTCAAAGAACAGCCACCCAAATCAAAACTGCCTTTGACAACTTTCTCACCTTACCCCTTCCACCGTCCCCCCAGCTCATTACTTTCTAGTACTACACTAGGTTTCCTTCTGTCTCCCAAACATGCCAATCCCTCCACCCTCGGAGCCTTTGCACCTGCTGTTTCCTCTGCCTGGAAGCCTCTTCCCCCAGTTCTTCACATGCTTGGCTCCTTCTCATCTTTTAGATGTCACCTTAAATCTCACCTCTGTGCGCTAAAGGAGTCCCACATTCCTCAAGCTACCCCCTTACCACACCACCTTATTTACGTCTTTCACAAGGTTTATTATAACATGGAGCTGCCCTGGTCTTCATTGGTGGAGTTGTTTTTTCACTGTGTGTACTCCATGACTGCCAGATCCTTGTCTTTTGTCCTCCCTGTCCACTCATGTATCCCCCCTGTGCCCAGCGCTGTGCCTGCCTCATAAACTCTGCTTATTGCATATTTATTTATAGACTAATCCATTCAAAATTTCGGCTCCAAAGAGGCTGACAAGTCCAAAAAGGCTGATCATTATTTGCCGACTAATTAATTCAGAATTTCAACTCCAAAGAGGCTCCTCATTGACAAAAAGAAATTTTCTCCAAACCAAAATGTGCCTTCATAATACATTTAGCAATCATATTTTTAAAAAATTATCTTTATCCCAAGCACTGCGTTCTGGGGATTTGCATCTTGTATAATAATAACTTAGGTTGTTGGAATTTGGAATGTGGGAGGAAAAGTATCCATTCACTCGTCTGTTCAATGATCATCCACATTGGTGTGTCATGTTCTGTGCTTGTCACTGGGGGTACCAAGATTAATAAGCCACACTCTATATTTAGGCAGCTCATACTCCAGAGGGAAATACAGACAAACTATACACCATAAAAAACAGGTGATAAAATAGAGATAGAGTGGTATCGACTGAATATTTGTGTCTCCCTCAAATTCATCTGTTGAAGCCCTAATCCCCAGTGTGATGGTATTAGGTGGGGCCTTTGAAAGGTGATAGGTCTTGAGGGGGAAGTCCTCAAGAATGGGTTTAGTGCCCTTATAAGAAGAGACAGGAGAGCTTGCTTCCTCTCTCTCTGCTCTTCACCTGTGAGGATACAATGAGAAGATGGACGTCTGTGAACCAGAGGGCCCTCATCAGACCCCGGATCTGCCAGCACCTTGATCATGGACTTCCCAACCTCCAGAATTGTGAGAAATAAATGCCTGTTGTTTAAGCCACTCCGTCTGTGGTGACATGTTACAGCAGCCTGAGCTGACGGAGACATGGAGTCACAGCTGGGTCCTGTGGAAGTAGGGAGAACTAACCCAACTTGGGGATGGAGTGGTTAAGACTTAAAGGCCAAGCAAGAATTAGCCAAGTGAAAGGACACAATCAGAAAATACTCACAAAAAATGTAGATTTCCATCTAATGGCAGGCCTTTTCCTTTTGTGAACCCCCCCTCAAGGATGGTCTTGTTGTGTATGTTTTCATAGCAAAGACTATAATCAGGGCCTTGGATTTGGCCATGAAGATTTATGCTTCTTCAAAGGGTTTATGGATTAGGGAGAACCCTTTACTAGAGACTCTAATAAAAAGTGTCAGCTCTTTCTTCAAACCATAATGAAAGAGGAAACGACATAGATGGGATGCTTGCTTGCTGCTCGTGAGCTAGGACAACTCCAGGAGGTCAGTTCCACATTGATCAAATCAAGCCATATGTAAGGTGCATGTTGACCCCCAGCGGAGAGAAGTTGTGAAAATTTTTGAGAGGTTCGCATCTGGGAAATATACAAGACATGGAAGGAAGTGGAAGGTGCAGGGTTGGGGGAGGAAGCAGCCAGAAAAATACAAAAGAAATGATTATGTAACGAAAGATTGAAGGGGGACTTGACTCAGCATAACGGTTAAGAATATGGTGGTGGAGTCAGATGGACCTCTTCCATTTACTAGCTGAATGGCTTTGAACGTGTTGCTTAATCTTCCCATAACTCAGTTTTTATCACGTTTAAAATGGGCAAAACCATTTACCTCACATTGCTGTTGTTGGAATTAAACAATGCAAACCCCTTGGTGTAGTTCCAGGTATTAAATCTCTTTAAAAATCTATTATTATATTATACCTATTATAATAGAGTGTATTTTATACTACATTTTATTACTGTTTCATAGATATCATCGTTATCAATGGTACATGCTATTTTAAAGGATTGGGCACATCAACCCACAGCATCCCCAGACTCACTTGATTTTGACGAACTTCCGACATGGCACAGTGTTTCTCACGCATGTCTCGGTCAGTGGATCTATGTCTTCCACAATGACAAAGGGGGCCTCCTCCAGGGTGACGATGCTCAGATGGTTGTCGTCCGGCTCACAGTCCGAGAACGACTTGTACCGCGGCCACACAGCATGTCTCAGGCTCAGGGTCTGGTTCTCCCACTTGCCCACCTGTGTCATAAAGACAAAGACATACCTTGCTTTCTTGTGCCACTGGCTTCTAGAAAGGCAAAGCCTTTCCCGAAAGCAGCACAGAGAAGAATCCCATCCGTCTTTTCTGCTACCTACCTCAACATACACATCTGTTTATATGCTAAGAAAAATGGATACAAGGGGAAAGCAGAATATTGGGCAGCCCCCATGCCCTAGACTCTCTCCAGACTAATTAAATTATGCAGGTTTTGCCTAAGCACTGATACTTTTAGAGCTCCCCAGGTTCTGCCAGAGTTCAGGACCACTGGTGTCATGAAAACAGCATGGAGTTTTAGAATCAAAGAGGTCTGGGCTTGAATCCCCAGCTCTGCAACTTACTCGCTGTACAACCTCAGGCAAGCTGTTAACTACTATGAACGTCTGTTTTCTCATCTGTAAAAAGGCACAATTGTACCTACCGTATAAGGATGTCCTGGGAATTAAATAAGGCAATTTGTGAAAAGCATACAGCACAGTGCGTGGCGCATAGCAGGGACTCTATACGTTTCTTTTAGGTATAGAAGAGAGACAATGGAAAGGAGAAAGATTAAAAAAAAAGTGATAAGAGAAGGAAAAAGAGGGAAGTAAAGAGGAAGATGAGTCAAAGAACAAAAAGCAGGGAAGACTGGGCAGGAAAGAAAACACAAGGGGGACGGAGCAGGAGAGGAAATTAGAAGCAGCGTCACTTCAAACTCAGACACGATTCTATTTAAGTTGCAAATTAAGGTGAACTTTTATTAATCCAGCACAGAGTGGAGACTTTTACTGCTTAGCGTACATCACGACCTGTCAAAATAGCATCGATCGTGCTCCCTCCGAGCAGCAGTCAGCGTCTTAGCGAAATCAAATTGAAGGCTGTATGTTTTGAACCTTAATTTTATTTGACAGCTTATTGGCACTATTCACATGCACGCTGGGAGAAAGCTGCCCCCAGCATCGCACTTTCTCCTTCCTCCTCCAGCTCCCACGCGCAATTGCTTGACACCACAGGTCAACGCTTTATTTGTAATACCAACCTCCAGGAAATCGCCTCATCTGAAAAGCTAAGTGCCAAGCCCAGGCTTGTCTGTGTTGACGTGACCCACTCCCTTCTCCTCCAGTCACCAGAAATGAATCTCAGGCCCTTAAAGAGGATCCAGACACGTTGGACACTGGGAGAGGCGATGGGGTTGGAGGAGAGAAGGCCATGGCGGCTCTCTCAGATTACCTCATCATTTGGGCTGGAAAATTTCTGCCGCGTGTAGAGAAACATCCCATGTGGCCAGTTACAAAATTGCCCAGCTACACGGATACCCTCCTTTTTAAGACAGGAAGGGCAGTGGAGTAATTTGGTCAAACAAACATGTTCACCCACCCATGCTGTGATGTGTAACACAAGTGGATGGCATGTTGAGCCCATCAATTTCTTCATCCATTCAACATAGATTTATTGAATACCAACTATGAGCTGGCGCCAGCCTGGGAACAATGATGGATAAAACAGAACGATTCCTGCATTCTTGGAACTATCAGTCAGCTGCGGGACAAAGACCAAACCAATAACAATAAATATGCAAATAGACAAAGAGATAGCCAAGCTTTTCCTTTTGGGACATGTTATATCAATCCCTTATACCAATCCCTTTTCTTTCCAGAGTTCAGTGGGTTAGAGAATGGCTTTTGGAGTCAAACAGAACTAAGTGCTAATCCTGGCTTTACCCACTAGCTGAGTAGCCTTGGGAGAGTCAGTTAACCTCTCTGAGCTTCACTTTCCCTACCTGCAAAATGTGGCTAACAGGATGTGCCTTTCAGGACTGTAGTGAGATTTGAATGAGCCAAAGATGTATATGAAGCACTGAGCACAGAACTTAGCATGGAACATACATGGTAGCTGCTATTATTTTATTATTGTTGTAGTCAGCATTTAAGATGTGGCTCAAATATCACCTAATCTGTAAAGGCGTTCCTGCCTTTCCTAGTAATACAGAATTTTGCACCTATTTCCACCATAGCATTTGATGCTATAATTATAACAATGTCACCTTTGAGCACTTCTGTTAGTCAGGAAATGCGCCAATATACCACTTAGTTTAATCCCCACAAAGCCTACGTGGTAAGGATTATCATTCCAACTTCACACTTCAGGGAACTGAAAAGCAGAGAGGTTATGTAACCTGCTAAAACTCACACAGCTAGTAAGTGGTGGAACCAGAGCTATACTATGGGGCTGTCTGAACCCAAAGGTGCTTTCCCACAAGTGTTTCTATTAATTGATCTGCATTAATCATGTTATAGCTCCAAGACCCTTCCTTCCTTGCAGAAACAGCTCTGAAAGGCCCAAGATCACATAAATAGAGGCAAAGACCGTTTAGCTAGCAGAATCTTTGGTGATGTCACGCACCACATCACATACCCTACCCTGTGGGAGGCAGGCAAAGGTTCTAGCCCAAGGCTGACTCATGGAGAGAGACTTTGCAAAGGTTTATGAGTTCCCAGAGTGCAATAACTTCCTAAATCTTCTCTAAGTTCCTCTCTCCCTTCCCAACATGTCTAAGTAAGCACCCGTGGGTTGGCCAGGGAAAGTGGAAGCAAGTAGTGGGTGGAAAAACTTGATTAGGAGCTGAAGCTGCTGTGTGAACAGAGCCTTAGATGCCCAGAGCTCTTACCACCTTCTCTGAGCCTGATAGGCTCCTCTGATAGGCTCCCATTCCAAACACAAAAAATCCCAACTCTGAGATTTTATATGCCAGATGGGGAGAACAGACATCCTTCACTTTCCCCTCCAATGTCCCTGTTTACAAGGAGCTATAACTGAGTCCAGTGTTTGTAGACAGCTTTAACAGAGATTCATCCATTTGACAAGTATTTATTGAGGAGCTACTAGGCGTCAAGCCCTGTGCTAGACACTAAGGATACTCTAGTGCAAGCAACAAAGTTTTTTACTAGTAAAAAAGTTTTTACTTTTTATGCTAATTGGGAAGACAGATCTGAGTCAAATAATCACACAAAAATATACATCATGCAAACTGGGAAAAAGAAAGAAAAAATGAGTCTAAGTGAGAAAAGAGGGGGAAGAAATCACAGAAGCCTTCCTGGAGGAGGTGGCACTTAAGCTGCAATTGGACCCAAGATGAATGGGTGGGGGGTAAAAGAAAGTGGAGGAAGGGACAGCACTCAAGGCAGGCAGGGGCCAGATGATGCAAAGATCCTGTTGAGGAGTTGAGATTTACCCTAAGAGTTAATCTAGTCTAATCTAGCCAAAATAGAAAAAGATATATGGAAGTCATCATGAACATATGTCCATATGTAACCTGCCCGAAGGTGGAAGCTCTTTGACCCCTCGATTCATATTTTTTCTTTTTTTATTATGGAAAAATTTTAACTTATACAAAAATAGAATAGTAGAATGAATCTCCATATTCCCATCATCTAGCTTCATTAATTACTAACTCATGGTCAATCTTGTTCATTTATACTCTCACCCACCTCTCCCATATTATGTTGAAGGAATCCCAGACATCATGTCATTTCACTCATAAATCCTTAATTTGATTTAAGTATCTAATCTCCAGTTGCTTAACAATATTATACCTGGGCAGTCTATGTGTTGATGTATATGTTTCACTCATTAGATTATGATTCCCTGTCTACAGGGATTTGATATATATGGTGGTTGATTTCTACATCCACAGCTTCTAACTCTGGGCCTGGCACAAGGAAGGACTTATTGGATGTTGACGGAATGAATGAACATAGAGCCTGAATTTTTTAAAACATTTGTAATTCAGAAAATATTAGTAGATTGATCAACGTGTCCATGTGTGCCTCAGCTATGGAAACTTGCACCCTAAGCAAAATACTGCAGTATCAAGAACCCACATTCTCTCCCTCTTACTTCAACTTCGGCCTCCCACTCTTGGAGCCATTGAGGGTGGCTGTCTGAATAGCCTCTAAGTATTAAATTTTCCAGAAAGAGCCAACACCGTCATGCCAACACCATTTAAAAGGGACTCCAGCCACTCTGAAGTGTTCACGAGGACAGGAAGATTCAATGGAATAAACCTTGAACTGAGAAGAAACCTCAGTCTCAGTCAAATCACACCATCTCTGCCTGCCTCAGTTTTCATAGGCATTAAATGGGCATGGAATACGAATTCTCGATGTGCCTGTTTTGAAAAAGTCATGTCCAAAACAGAAGAACCTTGTTCACTCTGAAGATGGTAGCCACCAGTCTCTACTCCTGCTCCCATCTTTGATCCGATGGTGACTCCCCCGCTATTCTCTAAACTGGACCTCCTTCTTGCTCCCAATCCCCTCCAGAATCGTGCACACCACACTTGGCAGAGTCTGTAACTTTAGATCAGCGGTCCTGACCCACATAAGCTACCCAGAAAAGTTAGCAGATATCCGGGTTCCACCACATTTCCACCAAAAATGCTTCCTGAGGTAAGTTTTCAATGCATCAAAGCAAGTGAAATGATACAGTTGCTGTTGAACTCATGGTCCTATTTCTGGAGCTCAAAGTGAAAATGAAGTTAGAGGACACCTTGCCGAACTGGCTAGATTTATACATGACCAGGACAGGAAAGTGCACATGTGTATGTGTGTTGGATACATGCACATGTATACGCACATATGGATCCCACTGATTTTCAGGGATCAGCTTCACTGCTACAGGATCCCTCTCTTCTCTCTCTCATATGGCACAGAGGGAAAGGGTTCAGAATCATTAATACCATGGGCTTAGGGGTCAGACAGACAGACAGGTAAAATCCCACCACTGCCCTTAGCTGTGTGACCTTGTACAAGTCACATAATCTCTCTGAACCTCCGTTCCCTCAATCACAAAATGAAATATTTCAATTTCACATGGTGTTTTGAGGGTTATAAGTGAGATAATCATGGCAAATGTTCCTGAATACACAGTTCCTGGCACACAGCAAGTTCTCCATATGTGATACTATTATCATTAACCCAACATTTATTAAGCCTCTCCTTGGGAAAATGGGGAGGCTTTGTAGCACAAGCACTGGCTGAGGAAGTAGAGACCTGAGTTTCTGCTATGACATGCACTTGACCTTTGACCTCAATGTTTGAGTCCCAGTTTCCTCACCTATAACAGGGATAATGGGGTTAGGGTTGGACAAGGTGATCTCTAAGGTCTTTCAGATCTAAGGTTCTGTGCAAAGCACAGGAAAAGTTGCCCTCCCAACCTGATTTGGATCAGGGCAATGAGTCGCTAATGGGTGAAAGGAGCGCTCCTCACAACTTGATGTTTAATTCTGGATAGCAGCTAAATGTCAGGGTAGCTGTGCCTGTGGGAAGAAAGGCCAGCAGAGACCAGTCAAATGACATGCCTACCTCTGAAGTGGGTAGGATGGATCTGAGAACCAAGCCAGAAGACCAAGAAGAAAGAATGAGGTCAGTCGAGCCTCCTTGGTCGGGAGTCCTCCACACTGCACGAAAGCCAGTGGCACCCACATCTGAGGCTTCACTCAACGCTGACTCATCCTCATTCTCTAGAGCAAAGCATGGGTCCCAATCCTGACTCGGCCAAGCCCTAGCTGTGGTCCGTTGGGCAATGATGATGATGTCAATGGTTAACATTTATTGAGTGCTTTACTAGGAACTGTGCTGAGGGTGTTTCATGCGTTATCTGACTTGATCCTCGCAGCAACTCTAGGAAGTAAGGCACCATGATTATTCTCATCACTTGGTGTGTACACTGAAGCTTAAAGAGATTAAGTATCTTGTTCGAATCACATGGTAAGGGGCAAAGCAGGGATTTAAACTTTCACTGGTCAGTGAAAACCTAGAGCCCTGCTTAATCACTAGCTCCCTCTTTGAAATCTGGTTTCTTCATATTTTAAAGGTAAATAATAGCACCCACCATACAGAGTTGTTGTTAAGGATTAAGTGAGATGATAAAAATAAGTCTTTCTGTTTCCACCATTCTGAGAGCTTTAAATACTAATTCATGTAATTCTAAAAACAGACCCATGTATAAGATACCACTTATTATTATCTCCATTTCATAGATAAGGAAACTGAGGCACAGAGTTTAAGTAACTTGTTCAGTTTACATGGTTTGAGGTTGGTAGAGCTAAGGTCTAAACCCAGGGCTCATTTTTAAACTAGTGAAGAAATGCAACTACAAATTTTTGCTGGGGAAAGAAAAAGAAAAACTTTATGGTGCAGAAACCTGACAAACTACCTCAGCCAGATGATCAAGGCCGATATCAACAAGCGTGAGTCATTTTATAGTGCATCCCCTTGATACAATGTGATGACAGTGGTGCTTCACCTGTGGGGTCTTCCTCCCAAAACACATAACCTCAGTCTAATCATAAGAAAAGTATCAGAAAAACTCCAATTTAGGAACATCCTAGAAAATATCAGACCAGTACTCCTCAAAACTGTCAAGGTCATCAAAATACAAAGAAAGTCTAAAAAACTATCATAGCCAACGGGAGCCTAAGCAGATATTACAATTAAACGCAATGTGGTATCAGGGATGAGATATCAGGATGGAACAGAAAAAGAACATCAGATAAAAACTAAGGAAATATATAAGCATGGGCATTAGTTAACAATGTGTGAATAGTGGCTCATTAATTGTGACAAACTCACCAGATGTCAGATGTTAATAATCAGAGAAACAGGGGTGACGTATATGAGAACTCGCTGTACCATCTTTGCGATTTTTCTGTAAACCTAAAACTACTCTAAAATAAAAAGGTTTTTAAAAAATTTTTTTCTGAATTCAAAAAGAGGGAATTTTTTAAAATGACAGATATACTCTCAGAGAGACAGAGGGGCAGATTTGCCAAGACTGTGGCCAGCAGTCCTGGCTTCAAACCCCAGCTGTGCCACTTGGATACATTGCTTAATATCTCTTTGCCTCAGTTTCATCATCTGAAGGATGGGATCGTGACAGTGGTACAACTCATTGGACTGCTGTGAGGACTAAATTAGTCACTGTCCCTAAAGCACACAGGGGGCTGCCCAGTACAGGGAAGATGCTGTGTGTTGTTATTTTGTTGTGGTTTAAATCAATGGAAAAAAAACCTTTAAATGCAAGTTCATATGATTTCATGTTTTGACTCCATTAAAGCATGTCTTGATACTAACTTTAGTTGGATGCGGGCATTTTTTTTCTTACATCAGTGATTTTAGCCACAAATCATGATTTTCTCCACATTTTCCCTTCTGCTATTTTTGCCTGCCCATCATCCATTTCCCATATTTATTTTACTTTTTTATTGATATAACATTGGTTCATAACATTATATAAATTTCAGGTATCCATCATCATATTTCAACTGCTGGATAGGCTACATTGTGTTCACCACCAAAAGTCTGGTTGCCATCCGTCTCCATACACGTTACCCATTTTTTTGCTTAGCGCATGTTGATTTTCCTTTGTAGAGATCCCTGCCTCCAATTTCAGAATAGGCAGGCATATTTTATTTGGCAAATCAGGACATTTAGCCCCCGAGCCACTGTGATTGGCTCAGGAATGAGCCCATAACCTAAGCTGAGCCAATAGGTGTTTTCCCTGGGACTTTTGCTGGAACTATTCAGATAGGGTGGTCATGACAGAAGAACCAACCAGAGAATGAACACAGAGTTAAGAAATAGAAGAGAGCAATAAAGTCATGACAGCATTGCTTGAGCTCTTATAATAATAAAAGTTGACATTCACTGGCATTTATTATGTGTTAGGCACCATTCTTAGCACTATTTTAATTCTTATAAACATTCTATACACCAGAAAGAGGTGCAGGCAGATGATTTTTATTTCTATCACGATTTTTTTTTTTGTAATTAAAAACAGTCCCAAACTCACCCAAACAGGCTGTGTAGGAGGAAAAAAAAAATCTTTACCTTCAAAATTTTGGTGATAAATCTTTGAGTGTGTTCAGCGAATATACTGAGGTTTTGAGAACAAAGAAAAATAATTGACCTCTGATGGAGAAAAGTGATTTTGTTAAAAGAAATAGAAAAAGGGGAAATTAACTTTGTAATTATTTTTTTATCTGTTCTTATTAATAACATTTAAATATAGTGCTTTTAGAAAGCCAATTGCTCTTCGGATCCTGGAAAGTGTTTTGTGAAAGGGCAGTGATTACTTATCAAAATGTTCAGCCAATATTTTCTCAGAGCAGAAATAATTTCACCTCCAGAAACTGTCTGTCGAAGTTAATATTCACCCCTTCATGCCTGGGTAAATTCAGAGAGATGTCACAGAGGCTGCAGGAGGCTGGAAGAAATTAGGTTAATGGATGTTTGCGGATTTCCTTTCAAAGAAGTATGAGTGTTTGATCTTATTTGATCTATTCATGAAATGCTTTCAAGAGACAATGAAAATCACCTCATAATTGGTCTCCTGGTCTCCCAAGCCACCCACTAAAAACATATATCTAACCACCAAAATCATAGATCTACTCCTACTCAAATCCTTACATGACTCATGCTGCCTACAGAATCAAACCCAGACTCCCCTTTCCATTAATGGACCCTACAATAGAGGCCCAGCCAACCTCACTACGCTCTCTCCTTTCTCTATCACTTTTTCAGTTTCTCTCTCGTACACCCTATACGTACTCCAACACTGAAACAACATATACACGTATGCCTTTAAACACACATACAGTTACACCAACACACACTCACAAATGTATATATGTTTATGTATGTATGTATGACTGTTTTGTATATATGTATACAAACAATACAATCACCTACACACACACACTCATACCTACCCAATCTTACAATAACACACATATGCACTCACATCCGCACACACATGCACAACTACACATAAACACATTCCTAGCACACACAGTCTCTCTCACACACACACATCACCCAACCACAATGATGCACACAATTTTCACTTCCTACCAAACTCACCCTGAACGACACCCACTTCCCTGCCTTTTCCTGCACCATTTCTTCTACCCGAAATTCCTCTCCTTGTCCTCTCCACCAATTGAAATCCTACCCATTCTTTCCAAGTACCACTTCTCCCTCAGAGCCTCATTCTCCAGCTGGAATTCATTTTTGCTTTTTCTGTGCCTCCAGAACATTCTCCTTTTCCCTTGAATTCTCTCACTTGTTCATTCATGAGCTCAACACACATGCTCCTGGTGCATTACACTGTGCCAAGCCCTGCAGGAGGCCTGGGGCTACAAGTGTGAACAATCCAGGCCTAGTCCCTATCCTCAGAGCTTCCAGTCCGGCTGGAGAGGAGAAGTCAAAGCTCAACGGCAATCAAGTGAGATAAATGCCACACTGGGGGTAAGCTCAGGATGCAACTGAAGCAGAAAGCTTCCCGTTCTGGAAGGGAACCAAAAGACGCTTCCTAGAGGAAGTGACTTCCAACTATGAGGCAGACCAGCAGAGTTGGTGTGTGGCTTGTTAAGGGGTTCTATCTTTATCTTTAGGGCAACTGACGTGTATCGAGGGGTGGGGTGGGGATTATTGAAGACTTTTCATCAGGGGAGTGATAAAATTAGTCTGATGTATTAGAACGCCTCTTTCCAATGCAGTGCAGAGAAAGGGTTTGCGACTAAAAGATTCTGAGCACAGAGTGATGGGTTAGGATGCAGATGCATTAATCTGGAGGAGCCTGACAGAGGGCCACAGGGGTGAGGCTGGCATGAACTCACAAAGTCTCAATGTGGTAGAACCAATAGAACTTAGACACTGATTGTATGATTGTAGGGGGCTGGGGGGTGATGGCCCAGTTTGCCTTATATTAAAGTTCTTCAGAATATCCGGCCTGGCCAGTCTTCTGCAACCACGTGACCCACATCGGCTATGGCATAGCGTCCACCCACAAGCCAGTTCAGTAAGTATTTGCTGAATTGAACTCGATTCAGACTGCAGCGTTGCATCAATTTTTACTTAGAATTCAAAGTTAAAAGAGGAAAGTTGCCTGTTTACTCAGCTCCTCTCCTTGGAGACAAGACAATAGGGATTGCAAAATTAAAAATGAGAGAGGAAATTTATTAAAACTGATGAGGGAAGCAGAGTTCATGCTGCCTACGCTCCAGGTTGACTGGCCCCGGTTAGCTCATTGGATGATTTCATAACCAAAGGGAAAACAGGCCTTAAAACAAACACTTGACATGTGCAAAACATCAGAAAACATTTCACTCCGGATAATAAGCAGTGATTTACTCCCAAGCTGGAGAAAACATGAGTAATTAACTCTTCAGGAAGATGAATTTAAGGAGAAAAACAAAGCAAACAGGAGGCCTATTTCTCTCCACCTGAATTATAAAGTCTTCTAAAGGACATGAGATAAGTGGCCGTGCAGGAAATTCAAGATGATTTAATGTCCATATTTAGCATAAATAGCATCATCGATTAACACCACTTCCATGCCTCTGCATGCGGATCTAACGCACAGGCAAGCAGACAGCAGGTTTAGGCACAAGTAATTTTGTGTCTTGGGTTGCTGCTCGAGACCAAAAGCAGATCTGAATTTGATTGATCTGGAAACTACAACACAGACGTCTGAGCCACAACCATGGCTTGGTATTAAGTTGAAATGCACTCTGTCTGGAGTAGTGTGTGCAGTTGAGTCCAGTGATCTTTTTTTTAAATCAAGACCCAACCTAAAGTTTGTCCAAGACAGCTAGAGTCTGCTGAAACCAAACGTCACAATGAACCCAGCTTTCTCCTCCATGGTATATTCGAACCTGCTTCTACAGTGAAACTGCTGAAAAGCGAGTGTGGGTCAAACCTACTTTGTCTTCACTGCCCTGGGGCCTCAGATGGCCACCGGCAGAGTGAAACTAAGATTTACTCTTCAGATAATAAGGTAAAGCGCCTGCTTCCTTTGAATGCAGTATCTTAAATGCAACTATCAGAGTTGGTGGATTATGAAACTTTAGCATGAATAAGAACCTCTCCTTGGAGGCTGATTCACAAGGCAGGCTCTTAGGCCAGATCAGTGGTGTAGTGCTTAAGTTCGCACACTTTGGCAGCCCAGGATTCGCAGGTTCAGAACCTACTCACCACTCATCAAGCCGTGATGTGGTGGCGTCCCACACACAAAATAGAGGAAGGTGGCATAGATGTTAGCTCAGGGCCAATCTTACTCACCAAAAAAAAAAGAAGATCTGAAGACCTGGAGTGTCTGCATCAGTAGGTCTGGGACGACGCCTGAGAACCTGACTTTTCAACCAGGTTCCTAGGTCTTTCTGCTCTCGGTGGTCCAAGGAGCACATTTTGAGAAGCACCTAAAGGATCATACCTATGGCTACCAGCAGGATTAAATATAGCACGAGGAAAAGATGGAAATCTTTCTTCTTGGGTTATTTACGTAACCGGTGGCAATTGCCAGCAGATCTAAATGAGTGTAATCAGCTATTAGAGCCTTAATTACATTCCTCTCAGTTGAAATTTCAGAATTGCCTAATTGTTACACAGCTCACATTGGAGCAGTTGATTTTTTTTTCCTATTATAACAGCTCTCAGGATAATCTAACATCTTTATGGATAACGGCATCAACTGTCTTAGAACCCAGCACTGATCTGGTAATTCATGGAGACGTGTTTTGATCATTGTTATCTCTGCGAACAACCCACATATTTGCTTCCATTCTCCTCTTGAGGTTCAGCCAACAGGAGAAGAGCTCAGTGCTCAGGCAACCTCACATTTGAAAGTGAAATTCTCTGGAACAATGAGCCACCATTTTCTCCCCAAGTTATTTACATCTTTAGTCCTCACCAGTTCCTCTGTTCTCAGGTCCCTGGGGATGGAGACAAGTTCTATTTCTTTGTTTTACTTTTAATTCTTTGTGTGCCTTTAAAAGTGATGTGTCCTTGTAATTAGCTAACCAGTTAATAGTGTTTTCTTTCTCTTCTCTGGTTCCACGTTGGAACGATATAACATTAAAGACTTGAAAAATTAGCAAAACGTAAAAAGGAGCTCTCTCATTATTACTAATTAATTTTTTGAACATGCTCTTGGGAGTCCTTCATTGTGAAACTTCTGTATCAGTCAGTCCTCCACGGGCTGTAATAATGATTATTAAATAATTAATAAGTATAATAAATGGCATTTCTTGAGGCACTGTGATCACCCCAATATGCATTTTCTTATCTCACCGTCACAATCCTGTAAGGAGAAGGCCATTCTAACCCTCATTTGACTGGTTGGGAAACTGTAGCTTAAGTGACTTGCCCAAGAGAAAATGGTGAAAGAGAGTGTCAGACAGTCTGAGCTCAGGCCATCTGACTCCAGAGCCTGGGGCTGTTACCACTATTTGAAATTCCCAAGGCTGCCATCATATTTGCTTTGGTACATATTAAGGCAAACGGGAGCGGTTTGCTTCGTTGAGGGGATATTCCATGGATCAATTGGAAAGACCTCATTGCAAAGTGAGGTCCTGGGGAGCAGAACACTCGAGTTCAGGCTCCCACTAGGTAGAGCCTTTCCCCTTTGGAGAGAGGTGAAGTTTTCTATCCCTGTAAAGTACAGGAGGAGAGGAGAGCACAGCCAGCGGTTGACATCTTGCAGTTTTCTCTTATGTATGTCAGTTTTCTTTACTCAGTTTACCTGTGAACTAATTCTTCTAAGGACTTTGAATTCCACCGTGGAAAATGCCTCTAACAGCAGAGCTGCAGCGAGCCCATGCAGGCATGAGGTTGAATTCCGCCGCCACTAACAGAGACATCCAAAAGGCGGTTCGAGTAATAGATGGGGGAAAATAATCAACTGCTCAAATGTGAACTGCATGACAATTAGGTAATTTAGGGATGTCAACCAAGAGGAATGTAATTAATGTTCTAACAGCTGATCAGACTTTTTCTTCGCCTCTGTGGTAATCTTCATCCATTACATAAGGGGCCTAAGAAGGGAACACTCCATCTTCCCTTTGTATTGTGTTGTACTTGATGTGCTGACGGCCTGGGCAATGCGACTCTGTTTACATTGCTGCCTCTGTTGTTATCAAAACTTGAACTTAAACTTGGTTGAAGAAAACCAGAATGCATATAGGTCTGCACAAACAGTTCAGGAGGAGATGTGAAGGAACGTGGGACAATCAACAGAAACTGGAATGGCAGGGGGTGGGATAAGCACATGATATTGGATGAGAACTTGACCTAAGGTCAGCCTTCTATAACAGTAACAGTGATAACCATTATTATTTTTAACACCTTCACAAAGACAATTTAGAAATATGGTACAGGTTTTTCTTTTGACCTTCTGCTTTTTCTTGGTAAATTTCAAAGATCAGTGTAGTTTCTACGTGTAAGATAAATGAAATGCCATTTGCAATCTGGCAGAGTAAATAGTTCTTTTTTGTGTATTTACCTGAATGGTATTTAGCAGCTCTTGTTCCCTCAGTGGAGTTGCCTGTAAGAGTTAGGATGTAGTGGAGAGAGGCATCCTTGGATGCTGGGTTGATGGCTGAGGCACCCTTTCAGTTGTTGGGATTATCAAGTTATTCTTGCCAGCCTGAAAATTATGACAAAGCTGGGCATCGATGTAGACATGACTCCCCTCTTACTCTTAGACAACTCTTTTTTAGTGAAACCTTCTTTGAAAAGTGGCAAAAATTTGAGGCTGAGTGTGTAACCGTTTATAAAAGGAGATAAGTTCCAGGTAATTAAATTGCAGACTATGAAAGCAGGAGATTTCAATGCATCACACCTGACTTGAGGGATTGAATAGGCCAAAAGCTGATGGATTTCCTCACTCAGCATTATGTAAAAAAAAAGCCAATTCCATTTGGATCTTGGCCCTGAACTTTCAAAGTTAACCTCATTGACACTGTCTGCAGAGTTTTGAAATAAGGTTATAAGACCTGGGGGTATCGATCAGCTGCAAAGCATTTCATCCCCTTGTCCATGAAAAGTTATTGGGTTGTGAAAGTTGAAGGTTTAGAACTTGGTGTCAGGTCTCTGATGGCCATTTGTTCTTCGGTATCTGGGGCAAAACAATAAATTTAAATCTTTGAGATGGATGTTCTCCTCCTTCCAGATGAAAGGGCCAGTCAGGGGTGGGTGCCTGAGGCCCTGCTGGTTATTACGAAGATGCTAACCAGAGCCCTTGTGCCTGTGAAATCCATCGCTGTGATGAAACGCACACTGATCAGAATTTCAATTCTCCTGAGATATGATGGTATTTTGACAATCGTTTTCCTTTCCTCAGCTCTGGCCCCAAACTACTTTGCTCCGGGCTTGTCTGAGCCCTAAAGTATTCCAGTGAGAGGATCCTTTGAAATACTAAAGCCAACAGAAGATTTAATGGTGGGGAAACAGTAATAAGCTTAACCACAGCTTTGCTCACTGTTAAAAACATGATTATTAGAAGGCGGTGGAGGAGACTAGGAACCCCTCGGGACGGGCCAGATAAGGCTCGCTATTCCAGCAAACGGAGCCTAAGTAACCCTCTGCTGTCAATCCAATTTCACCCAAACTGATTATCCTCATCCTGGACACCAATGAAGAGTTCCAGAGCCCTGTTAGAGTGACTGGGATGAAACGAGAATTTCGGTGGCCAACCAGGCAGCTACTTGGCATTTCCTGTTGAATTGTACTGGCAAACTCAGTAGTTTCAAAGAACCCTACACCTGGAGTCAGAAGACCCAAGTTCAAGTTCAACTGTGATGGGTATGAGCTGTGTCACCTTAGTTACACCAACACTTTTCAGATTCACACCAATTGTAGGCAAAGGTAGGATCCCCAAATTCCTGATCACTCTGTGTCACGACCAATTAGCAAAGCTATTCTCTAGGCTTTTAGTCACTCAAAGTTGGATGACATCGATTCATTGTTAACTCATTCAACATATGTTTTTTGAGTGCCTACTATGTGCCATGAACTGTTCCAGCACTGGTGATACAGCAGTAAATAGACTCTAAGCTGAGGGTCAGTCAACTTTAGCCCAAGGGCCAATTGTTTTTCTATGACCCATGAGCTAAGAATGGATTTTACATTTTTTTTCCTTTGGTGAGGAAGATTGGCCCTGAGCTAACACCTGTTGCCAATCTTCCTCTGTTTGCTTGAGGAAGATTGTGCCTAAGCTAACTTCTGTGCCAATCTTCCTCTATTTTGTATGTGAGACACCTCCACAGCATGGCTTGATGAGCAGTGTGTAGGTCTGTGCCCAGGATCTGAATCTGCAAATCACAGGCCGCCAAAGCAGAACACATGAACTTAACCACTACACCACAGGGCCAGCCCCTGGATTTTACATTTTTAAATGGTTGGCAAAAAAAAAAAAAAAAAAAAAAAAAAACAAATGGAAAGAATAATATCTTTTGACACGTGAAAATCATATGAGATTTGAATTTCAGTGTCCATAAATAAAGTTTGATTGGAACACAGCCATGCTCATTTTCTTATAGATGTTGTTAACGGTTGTTTTCAGGCCAAAACAGAAGAATTGAGTACCTGCCATACAGATAGTATGGCCTGCCTACAAAAAAAATTTACTAGCTGCCCTTTACATAAAATGTTTGCCAACCCCTGATCTAAGTGCCTGTCTGTAAGGGACCCACCCACCAGTGGGGAAAATAAAATAGAATGTCCTCGGAAGTAATTATAAAATGAAACAGAGAATGGTAAGTGCCAAAGGAGGAAAGGTAAAATAAAGGCAGAAGTGGGAGAGCAGATCTGGTGGGAGAGGGAAGAAATCATGAAAGGAGTGGTGACTGAGGGGAGCTGTACGGGAGGCAAAGGACAATTGGACAATCAGAGAAGGGACATCTAGGTTGAATGAACAGTGGTGACAAAAGCACAGAAGCTGAGCTTAAGGGACATGTTTGTGGGCCCAGTCCCTCTGGGCACATGGGAATTTGGTTGCATTTGAGTTCAAATCGGCAATTGGCCTTGGGATCTCTTAATGATTTACTCAACACCTGGGGATAATATTGGTGATTTTATCCATGTATGGCTGCTATTTACCATCTCCCACATCTTCTGGCCTGCCCTATTCAAATAATTATATCATTTCCTTCATAAGCACATACTTTTCCAACTATGGATAAAATTAGAAGTCAGGTTTTTTGACCTCTCCATCGACCACCTCCAGTCCACTTTACCCACCCATTCCCATGGGGAGAAAGTCACTTAGAATTGCTTGATTTCAATGGTTCTAAATTTAGATAATAGCTCTCACTCAGCTATTGTCTTGTCTCTTCTCCATCATTTTGGCCATTGGTCCCTGGGCTGCTCTATTTACTCCCAATTGCTTTACGCACTCATGCCTCCACTTCCTCCCCATTCCAACATAGACCTCTTCATCTATCACATCAATAGATTTTTTGCCATACCCACAATTAGCCTGCCCCAACTTTGTCCTCCTGTCACAACCACCTGGCACCACCACCCCCAATTCTGAGTCAATCCAACCACTTTCTCACCTGTAAACCTTCGGTTACAGGGAGAGAACATCACATAACCACATGGATTAACATCACTTAAAATGGAAGGACTCCTTCTCTGGCTAGAAACCCTTCTGTCTTCTCCTGATTGGCTATCTCCCATTCCCTAGAAACTATTTCAAACCTTCACACCTTCCCACGAGACTGGAACTCTGCCAGCTCCATCCTCACTCCCAGCTGATTAATCTGTCTCTTATTTCACAGAATCTGTGGACAACCCACATACCCCACAAACTTACCTGCCTCTACACATATGTCTCCCTTCTCCCCTCCTTCAATAATGAAAGAGGCATTTCTCGTCTAGCCTGACACTACTCCCGTTATTTGTGCTCTGGACACAGTCCTCTTCTGC